>NC_140015.1:3010371-3507568 GCF_964263955.1 Coregonus lavaretus | reverse complement strand
CTTCCATCTGGCATGTTGCCGGAGGGAGGAACGAGGGGGAGGAGAGTGAAAGAGCGATCGAGCAGGTGGGCGGAAGAGAAAACAGTAGAAAGAAGGGAGGGACTCCAGTGGATTCTGAGGGTAATTTGTGAGATGATGCCAAAATAACCTCTAACCTACTCAGCATTTATCTTTCCCTGACACACACGCATACACACACACACACACACACACACACACACAAACACACACACATACATACAGGAAAGGCCAACAACAAAAAAGAAGGGCATTGCCTGGTAGCCTGGAGAAAACCATAGGACTTCTAACTTAGAATATATGTTTACAGTATACTGCCGTTTTCTCATAATTCACTCCCTGCCACTGTCCAGCCCTGATCTGTCTCTCTCTAGCTCCCCTAAACACAGATATTGGACCAGCTTAGCCTGCTCCCATTCTAACATTAACAATGAGAAAGACTAATGCCCAAACTGATCTCAGCTCAGCCTTCGCAACCTTTTTCCTACAACTCCCTGAAATATGTTGTGTCTCTTGGGACCACGTGGTCATGCATCACTGGTGGAGATCGATAAATCAATCAGTCCACTACAGTCCTCTTCTGTTTATTGGGCCTTTGATAAATAGTCACAAAAACGCTGGGACGGTTGACTCCAAAGTGGGGTCATGGTCCTTGTATAAATTAGATCGCATTTGGTGACATCTGGCAAAAAACACGCACGTAGTCGTCTTTCTGAAACACACACACACACACATACCAGCACGGTCCAGCATGGTCTCAGACCAGCACTGTCCGGTTCCCCCCGTAGACCCGGTTCTCTGTCAGGTACATTTTGGGGACCTCCACGATGTTCCTGAGTATGCCTCTCTTAGCTCCTCCAGCCCCAGCCCCAGCCTCAGTCCCGGCTCGTCCCCAGTCTGGGATGGCAGCAGGTGAGGGCCCAGAGCGAGCAGGGTGAGGGGCGGGCACACGGAAGCTGTCCCTGTACAGGCTGTGTTTCCCTCCATAGGGTAAGGACACAGAGGGGCGGGGCAGCCGAGGGTGGCAGGACATAGTGGGAGGGGCTTTGTGGCCCGGCAGGCGGCTGTGGGTGGAGCTCTTGGTCAGGCTAAGGTAGGAGGGAGGGGCTTCCAGACCAGAGGAAGGGGCAATCTCTGACCTGAGGAGAGAGAGGTGAGAGGTAGGTGAGAGAGGGATAGGAAACACACACACTCCCCTCTAGTGGTGAAATAAAGGAAGCACACACACTACCCTCTAGTGGTGAAATAAAGGAAACACACACACTGCCCTCTAGTGGTGAAATAAAGGCAACACACACATACTCACCCTCTAGTAGTGAAGCCACAAACACACACACACACATTCACGTACCCACACACCAGAGGAGGCTTTATTCCATTCCAGCCATTACAATGAGCCAGTCCTCCTATAGCGCCTCCCACCAGCCTCCTCTGCCACACACATATATATATACACATACACACACTCACACTCCTCTGGTGTAGGGGTACCTGCTAAAGCGCCTGTAGTCTGCATGAGCTGTGCTGACACAAGGATCTGGTGTCACAGTCGGAGCCTGGCCTGGATCAAGCTGTCCATAAAGTGCCTGAGAGAAGATATACAGATCTGTTGGAATACAGGTTGGACATTCATTCAGTCTCATCTTTCCACTCACACATTCAACTGGCTCCATTGTTTACTTTGAGAGGTAGATGTATTCACAATTTCCATTTCACAAATACACTATTCAGACATGTCAGAACATGAAATATTGGCCAATATTATTGTCAGTTTATTAGTATGTTTTACCAGCAGAGTGCTGCAGTGGTCCAGCAGGGGGCCCTGTGGAGCAGCTTGGCCCCTGTAGCTGTCCTGCATTTCACTGATTGGCCGAGAGAGCAGCTGCACTGTCCCACAGTCCATGAGCTGGGGGAGGGGGGGGGGGGGGGGGGGGGGGGGCAACCAATAAGGTGTTAACATGGAATGAAAACACACACAGACACACACATACACACTCTCTCGCTTTCTCTCTCTGTCTCTCTCCTCACCTGTTGTGCCAGCTTATTGAGGAAGTGTGTTTTCCAGTGTGGAGGGGCCCGTGGGTGCAGTGTGTTGGCTAGGGGCCCCGTCTGAGGCTTCCTGTCGTGCTCCAAGCGTGAGGTGACAGAGAAGTGACCACTGGTGGACACCAGGGGAGAACGCTGGAGCAGAGGGGGCAGAGACGCACCCTGAAACACACAAGGTATGTGTGTGTGTGTGTGTGTGTGTGTGTGTGTGTGTGTGTGTGTGTGTGTGGAGAGAGAAGCCTCGTTTATACCTGGTTCTAACATGCATCCTTTGTCCTGATCTTGTCCACATTTTGATTGTGCCCACATTTTTCAGACAGGGTAGACTATTAAAAGACGCATTGTGATCTGATTGTGATCTTCTTGACCACTTCTGGAGGTAGTCAGGCACGCAATGGGTCTGAATATCTTGTAGACAGATCTGGACAGTGAAACCATGTAAATCATAATGATCCCAAAATCATTGACAGGTGGGACTATTGATTTATGGCATCAATGTGTCTGAAAAAAATATTAATATAGCAATATTATTTTGAAAGAATAGCTGTCAAATAATTGACATACAGGAAAGGAAATATGGTCACAATGCTGACAGTGGATGGATATGAGACACATTTTAATACCATATTTCTGAAAAGGTGGGCACAATCAAAATGTGAACAAGATCAGACTACCACCCATAGTCTGCGCTCCAGCAGGTATATCTCACTGGTCATTCCCAAAGCCAACACCTCCTTTGGCCGCCATTCCTTCCAGTTCTCTGCTGCCAATGACTGGAACGAATTGCAAAAATCTCTGAAGCTGGAGACTCTTATCTCCCTCACTAACTTTAAGCATCAGTTGTCAGAGCACCTTACCGATCACTGCACCTGTACACAGCCCATCTGAAATTAGCCCACCCAACTACCTCATCCCTATATTGTTATTTATTTTGCTCTTTTGCACCCCAGTATCTCTATTTGCACATAATCTCTTGCACATCTAGCATTCCAGTGTTAATACTATTGTAATTATTTTGCACTATAGCCTATTTATTGCCTTACCTCCATAACTTGCTACATTTGCACACACTGTATATATATTTTCTGTTGTATTTTTGACTTTATGTTTCTTTTACCCCATATGTAACTCTGTGTTGTTTTTATTGCACTGCTTTGCTTTATCTTGGCCAGGTCGCAGTTGTAAATGAGAACCTGTTCTCAACTGGCTTACCTGGTTAAATAAAGGTGAAATAAAAAAAAATAAAAAAAATCAGGACAAAGGACATGCTAGCTCAGGTATAAACGAAGCTAGAGAGTGGGTGTGAACACTTTTTTTAAACACTGATGATCATAAAATAGCCTATCGCCCATAGATGGTGAAAAATATAGCTGCTGAAACACATAAACCTACCTAGCCATATCTCTTACTAAAATGAGAAGATTTATAATCTGAATTATTTTAATCTTTATAGGCCTAATTCAAATTGTAAAACATCTTACTCTTAAACCTACCTTGTGACTCTCCTTATAATAAGGCAAGGGCTGCACAAATGTATGGCCGACACCTGCGCTTGTCTGTCCCAGCTCTCGCCTGTGTCCCTCCCGCAAAGCCATTGGATTGATGTGACAGTTGACCCAACAACAGGAACTCCCTGTTCCAAAATCCTGTTCACTTAGCTATTAAAATACCAAGAGCATAAACATGAAAGAAGAAAACGAGGTATCACACGAGATGTCTATATACGCATGTTCGTTCAAATCAGCAGAAACGGATAGAAAACACGATAGGAGCTTCAATAGTGTTTGAAGATGATGCTTTGTTTAGGTCATATCGTCATGGATACCGTTGAAGCTACTAGAGCAAATGCGCGCGCGCACACAAGTCACTCAGTGGACAAACAACAGTGGACTTTTATTTTAATTTTGCCATATTCTCAACGCAATCTTGCATGATCTGTTTTAAAACACCTTTATTTGTTTTATTTATTCAAATCAGTGAAATTATTGTAATTCAGTTCATACAACAAAATAAACATTCTACAAGTGACCATATTTATTTACAAACACAAAGAAAGACAGAAGTGATGTTTTCCTTCACCAGGCAACTGCTGATGTAAAAAGCGCTTTATAAAATACATTTGATTGATTGAAAACCAACAACAAGATCAATGATTTATAAATGACACGTTTTTACTGCACAGTGTGATCATTCATTCTATTGATTAATGGCTGTAGTTTACAAGGTTAGTCACCTTAAACCACAAAGGACTTTTAACTCAAATACTTCTAGCAAATTGAAATCAAAGTAAATGAAAAGTCATTATTTCTTAAAATGTTTATGTGGTACTGACTCAAACCTAAATGAGAAGTTACATCAACTCAGTTTTTTAAAGTTATGATAATTTTGTGTTATTCTTTTATTACCTTTATTTAAGTAGGCAAGTCAGTTAAGAACAAATTCTTATTCACAATGACGGCCTACACCGGCCAAACCCGGACGACGCTGGGCCAATGGTGCGCCGCCTTATGGGACTGCCGGATTGTGATTCAGCCTGGAATCAAACTGTAGTGACGCATCTAACACTGAGGCTGTGCCACTCGGGAGCCCCATAACAAATTAACTTTTTCCAAACATGCTCTACTGCAGGTAGATTTTTAGGAATTGTTTTTCATATCTGTGTTTTTGCATGTATACTGAACAAAAGTATAAACGCAACATGCAACAATTTCAACGATTTTACTGAGTTACAGTTCATATAGGGAAATCAGTTGTAGTGGATGCGAGCTTTGACTGGAAGCCAGTAGTGTGCAGAGGAGCGGGGGGACTTGGGAAGATTGAACACCAGGCGGGCTCCTGCGTTCGAGATAAATTGTAGGGGTTTGATGGCATCAACTGGGAGCCCAGCCAACAGCGAGTTGCAGTAGTCCAGATGGGAAGTGCCTGGATTAGGACCTGCTTAGCTTCCTGTGTGAGGTAGGGTCGTTCTCTACGGATGTTGTGTAGAGCATGAACCTGCTAGAGCGAGTCACTGCTTTGACAGCAAATTGGGGTTTACAGTGTAGCGTACATCTTCAGTGGTGTTTATTAATGAATATCTACAATCATATACCCACTAGAGTTATTATAAATTGTTGCTACAGTGTGTCCTACTGAACATTACCATGATTAGAGTGAAACATCATGTTGTGTTTGACCCAGGGACCACCTGACACAGGGACACTGATCAGTCATACCACTGTAACCTAAACCCTGCAAAGAGGGGCTCAGTTAATGTGGTGTGGAATGTGTACATGTGGGTCAGTGTTTCAGGGGAGACGCTCTAAGGACAGCGTGCTGGCCGGCCAGTCCAGATACACTCCTACTCTGTGGGATCCGGAGGAGAGGACCAGGGGAGTCAATTAGGTATGGCAGGTCTCAAGACCAAAAATGTAAAAGTAGGCTACAAAAAAGTAGACAAAAATCATTCCAATCCCGATTAAAATACAACGGCTGCTTAATGTATGACTGGCTGGCTTTAGGACCAAACGGAGCATCGCTCGGAGAGAAGCTGCCAACCTGCACACCTTTCTCTCATTTTTTTAAAGCAGAGAGCAGAGACAGTGCCAGACAGTTTGCTTTGCTGGTTTAGGCAGTGCACCGATGTATTTTTATTTGATGTCGGCATTTCATCTCGGCCTTGTAAGCCTGGTGGCCAGATGTTTTATGCACCGGTTACTTTCACATTGACGTCGGCATTGGCCACATCCAATAGGCTAGGGGAAGATAAACTTCCCCTGAAGTAAATGTAATAAAATAATTACTTGTGTCTATACAGTGAGGGAAAAAAGTATTTGATCCCCTGCTGATTTTGTACGTTTGCCCACTGACAAAGACATGATCAGTCTATAATTTTAATGGTAGGTTTATTTGAACAGTGAGAGACAGAATAACAACAAAGAAATCCAGAAAAACGCATGTAAAAAATGTTATAAATTGATTTGCATTTTAATGAGGGAAATAAGTATTTGACCCCCTCTCAAATACAATCCCATAGAAAATCTGTGGAGGGAGCTGAAGGTTCGAGTTTCCAAACATCAGCCTCAAAACCTTAATGACTTGGAGAAGATCTGCAAAGAGGAGTGGGACAAAATCCCTCCTGAGATGTGTGCAAACCTGGTGGCCAACTACAAGAAACGTCTGACCTCTGTGATTGCCAACAAGGGTTTTGCCACCAAGTACAAAGTCATGTTTTGCAGAGGGGTCAAATACGTATTTCCCTCATTCATTAAAATGCAAATCAATTTATAACATTTTTTACATGCGCTTATCTGGATTTCTTGTTGTTATTCTGTCTCTCACTGTTCAAATAAACCTACCATTAAAATTATAGACTGATCATTTCTTTGTCAGTGGGCAAATGTACAAAATCAGCAGGGGATCAAATACTTTTTTCCCTCACTGTACATAGTCACTTTACCGCTACCTACATGTACAGTGGGGAGAACAAGTATTTGATACACTGCCGATTTAGCAGGTTTTCCTACTTACAAAGCATGTAGAGGTCTGTAATTTTTATCATAGGTACACTTCAACTGACTCCAACCTCTCCACAATGGCCAAGACCAGAGAGTTGTGTAAGGACATCAGGGATAAAATTGTAGACCTGCACAAGGCTGGGATGGGCTACAGGACAATAGGCAAGCAGCTTGGTGAGAAGGCAACAACTGTTGGCGCAATTATTAGAAAATGGAAGAAGTTCAAGATGACGGTCAATCACCCTCGGTCTGGGGCTCCATTCAAGTTCTCCTTTTCTGATGTATCAAATACTTATGTCATGCAATAAAATGCAAATTAATTACTTAACAATCATACAATGTGATTTTCTGGATTTTTGTTTTAGATTCCGTCTCTCAGTTGAAGTGTACCTATGATAAAAATTACAGACCTCTACATGCTTTGTAAGTAGGAAAACCTGCCAAATCGGCAGTGTATCAAATACTTATTGTCACGGTTTCGGCCGAGGCTGCTCCTCCTCCTTGTTCGGGCAGGCTTCGGCGGTCGTCGTCTCCGGAGTACTAGCTGCCACCGTTCTATGTTTCGATGTTTGTTTGGTTTGGTCTGTTTGTACACCTGTTCATTGTTAGTGTTAATTATGTGTCCTATAAGTTCTCAAAGGGTTTTGTCATGTGTTGTGTGTAATTGTTTCTTATGTCAGCAAGGGCTGCTAGTACTTCTCTCTCTCGTGTTTGTTTGGAGAGAGTGTCCGCACAGTGTGCGCATTTTGTTTTGATTTTAGCCGTGTGTCTTGTTTTCGGGTCTTCACTAAAGACTGTTGAACGAAGCCTCTGTTGTCCTGCGCTTGATTCCACACCACATCCACGCTCGAACCTGACACTTATTCTCCCCACTGTACATATTACCTCAACTAACCTGTACACCTGCACATGGACTTGGTACCGGTACCCCCTGTATATAGCCTCGTTATTGTGTTACTTTTTTTACTTTAGTTAATTTTGTAAATATTTTCACTCTTATTTTCTTAAAACTGCGTTGTAGTTTCCTTAGTTCTATTGTGGCTTTTTGTGATTGTTTAATCATTTTTTGGAGAGGTATTGTGGAGGTTTATTTTACTTGGCCCTACAACAGCTCAGCACAATCTGCTGACAGAATCTTTTAGTCTTTCACTCAACACAACACAACCCAGGAGAGGCCTGCTGCGAACACTGGCTTGGATCCCTCGGAAAGTTCCTCAAGGACTTTTACAATAGGACTTTTACATTTTGATATTTTTGGACTTGTCCACTTTGGACTTTTAGCTTTTGTTAAATAGTGTAGAACACCCTTCTGTCTCTGTGTTTGGAAGGTCTACATATCTTGTAACCACTCATTCATACAAACTGATACAAATGCAAGAACTGACTTATATTCACTTGTCTATTTTCCTATTCTTCAACCTGGTCTTTGAGATACTATATATTTTAGTTGATACACCTGTGCGATGTGTCTGATATACATCAATAAAAATGTATTCACCCCGGACATGAGACTTGAATAGATTTTTAGAACTGTTGAATCATAAACTAAGTCTTGATACAGTCTGCATGTTTAAGTTACCATAGTAGTTAGTAAAAATGTGAAGACCAACAGGCTATGAAAAAATTATTATTTTGTAACCTTTTTTTTTTTAAGAACATGCATAGTTTATACACAGCTTTATTGCATTTAGTCATCCCCCAAATTCGGCAATTGAAAGCCATGACCGTTAATACCTTCCTCAGGGAACGGCCTGCTGATACAATGCCTTGCAAAAGTATTAATTCCCCTTGGCGTTTTTTCCTATTTTGTTGCATTACAACCTGTAATTTAAATGGATTTTTATTTGGATTTCATGTAATGGACATACACAAAATAGTCCAAATTGGTGAAGTGAAATGAAAAAAATAACTTGTTTCAAAAAATTCTAAAAAATAAAAAAAAGTGGTGTGTGCATATGTATTCACCCCCTTTGCTATGAAGCCCCTAAATAAGATATGGTGCAACCAATTACCTTCAGAAGTCACATAATTAGTTAAATAAAGTCCCCCTGTGTGCAATCTAAGTGTCACATGATCTGTCACATGATCTCAGTATATATACACCTGTTCTGAAAGGCCCCAGAGTCTGCAACACCACTAAGCAAGGGGCACCACCAAGCAAGCGGCACCATGTATGAAAATGTATGCACTCACTAACTGTAAGTCGCTCTGGATAAGAGCGTCTGCTAAATGACTAAAATGTAAAAATGTAAAATGAAGCCCAAGGAGCTCTCCAAACAGGTCAGGGACAAAGTTGTGGAGAAGTACAGATCAGGGTTGGGTTATAAAAACATATCTGAAACTTTGAACATCCCACGGAGCACCATTAAATCCATTATTAAAAAATTGAAAGAATATGGCACCACAACAAACCTGCCAAGAGAGGGCCGCCCACCAAAACTCATGGACCAGGCAAGGAGGGTATTAATCAGAGAGGCAACAAAAAGACCAAAGATAACCCTGAAGGAGTTGCAAAGATCCACAGTGGAGATTGGAGTATTTGTCCATAGGACCACTTTAAGCCGTACACTCCACAGAGGTGGGCTTTACGGAAGAGTGGCCAGAAAAAAGCCATTGCTTAGAGAAAACAAACAAATGGAAGAAGGTACTCTGGTCAGATGAGACTAATATTTAGCTTTTTGGCATCAAGGAAAACGCTATGTCTGGCGCACACCCAACACCTCTCATCACCCCAAGAACACCATCCCCACAGTGAAGCATGGTGGTGGCAGCATCATGCTGTGGGGATGTTTTTCATCGTCAGGGACTGGGAAACTGGTCAGAATTGAAGGAATGGCGCTAAATACATGGAAATTCTTGAGGGAAACCTGTTTCAGTCTTCCAGAGATTTGAGACTGGGACGGAGGTTCACCTTCCAGCAGGACAATGACCCAAAGCATACTGCTAAAGCAACACTCGAGTGGTTTAAGGGGAAACATTTTAATGTCTTGGAATGGCCTAGTCAAAGCTCAGACCTCAATCCAATTGAGAATCTGTGGTATGACTTAAAGATTGCTGTACACCAGCAGAACCCATCCAACTTGAAGGAGCAGTTTTCCCTTGAAGAATGGGCAAAAATCCCAGTGGCTAGATGTGCCAAGCTTATAGAGACATAACCCAAGAGACTTGCAGCTGTAATTGCTGCAAAGGGTGGCTCTATAAAGTATTGACTTTGGGGGGGTGAATAGTTATGCACGCTCATGTTTTCAGTTTTTTTGTCTTATTTCTTGTTTGTTTCACAAAAAAAATTATTTGGCATCTTCAAAATGGTAGGCATGTTGTGTAAATCAAATGATACAAACCCCCAAAAAATCCATTTTAATTCCAGGTTGTAAGGCAACAAAATAGGAAAAATGCCAAGGGGGCTTTCCTAAGCCATTGTAACAGGGTGGCATGTTATTTTTTTTAATGTGCTGCTCTAGAGCTCAATGGCCCAACAGACTCACCTGAGGACAGGGGGAAAGACTCACGTAAGTTATTTATTAAAGTCTGGGATACTGAGGGAGGAGTGGGCATACATTTTGAAGTACAGTGAATCCATCCAGTGACCCTTGATTATATGCTATATCAAAGACATACAGACAGCAATAGTGAAGGTTCTATAAGTATACTATTACGACCAGAGCCTACTTCTCTGTGCTCGGGAGAGATTGTAGATAGTTGGCCAGGAGGCTCTGGAGGTCCTTGGATTATTCTCTCTTTAGCACCTGGAAAGGGATGAATAGACGTCACAGGAGGTTGGTGGCACCTAAAATTGGGGAGAATGGGCTCGTGGTAATGACTGGAGCGGAATCAGTGGAATGGTATCAAATACATCAAACATCGTTTCCAGGTGCTTGATGCCATTCCATTAGCGTCGTTCCGGACATAATTATGAGCCATTCTCCCCTCAGCATCCTCCTGTGATAGACGTACTGAGTGTGAATGAAAGAGCAAGAGAGTTAACATGTAACAAGTATTACATTGTTGATTTGAGGACTAAGGGGGCCTTCAAATCAGACATAGATGCGTAAAAGACACAGCAACTCAATGGGAGGAGTGTGTTGGGGGAGGACCTAGCATTGTGTTGCGCTGTCCGTCAGAAAGGTTGCATGGACGTATGGATTGAAAACGTAGAGCAGTGTTTCTCCTCACCACACCGCTGCGTCGGACATGCGTTATATGCATTTTGATTTGAAGGCTGCCTTACTCTGTGGTTCAAGTTGTATCATGTCTGTAACTTCCCCTCTTACTGGGCGAGTTCGTTTTGCATGGCCCGGTGCCCCAGATGGGTGGAGATTTCACTTAAGGACCAATGGAATGGTTTAGAAAATCTGTTGGGCTGGCTGGCATTGTTTTTTCGACCTTACAGGAAATAAATACATGGTCCTCACTAGTTACTACCAATGATTTACATATACACTAGATGACTAACTGACAGGGGGCGCTGTTTTGAAGCCACCGCGACTCCATCTTGGGACTTCCCCATCATTGTAAAAAATATTTTGGAAGCTATAGAAATGCATTTATTTATTTGTTTTTGCAAAGTTTATTCTATTAGACACCTTAGTGCATACTTTTAAATTATATGAGCTAAAAATTAAATCATTAGAAAATGTATAAAAACATTTTCCTTAAAGTATAATTTAGTACTAATGTTACTATCCCCTCTACAACAACGAAATACTTAAATACATATAATTTTGTCCTTGAAACGTTTAATTGAAATAATGTAGAATTAAATTCATTCCTATGGGGACTGCTTTTCTGAGCTCATTGTGGCGAAGGCTGCTTTGAAGAGCGAGGAGGTAGATGTGGTGGTCCCGTTAGGGGGGATGGAATGTAGGAGCATCAAAGCAGAGGGGTTGACCAAGGAGTGGCAACGTGAGTGGGAGAGAGAGGAGCGGGGTAGGCAGTTCTATATCGTGGAGCTCCGCCCCATAGGGGAGCTCTGCTCCTATTGGTTTACCCTCTGCCCTAAGGCAGCATCAGCCTGAGACAAAATTATGCACACACCTGCAGCCAATAGGAGTACAGGTGTCCCTATAAGAGGGGATGCCTCCCCTCAATCTGCCTCCCTTTATCTTCAGCGACTGGACTAGACTGAAGAAGCCAAGAAGAGACGAAGAGAAGACTCAGGACAAAGAAAACGCAGTCGATTTTCCAGATCATCGACGTCGTCCTACAATGAGCACACCAAGCTTATCCATAGGGTAAGTATTTAACAAAAGCTCTTTTCAGAGCTCAATGTCGCTGTTCCCTTTGGCGGCTGTCACCCCCCCCCCCGACATATGTTTCGTGGGTCGAGGGACACAGCACGCCAGGGACGGCCTCATTAATCCCCCACTATGCGCCAGTTGCGACCTCCTTTTTTGAAGGAGTGGAAGCAGCGTTGGGCATTTTTAGGGAGGATATTCCTCTTGAGGATGTGCTATCAGTGTTAGTCTCAGCTTCTGAGGCATCATCTGAAGGCGCTGACTCAGGAGATGACAGGGCTATTGGGGAAGAAATTAATATTCTATTGGAACAATTCATTACACTGACCCAGATGTTTAACACCCCTTTTCCTTCAGGAAATTGTGAGGTCATTACATCCCTGGATGATGACGCCACAGCCTCTCTGTGCTCTGAATTCTCAGGTCTCATTGAGTGGGCTGCTAAACAGCGGGAGATTAAGCTGTCCCCCATTCCCTCCAACCTGGAAGTGGATATGAGGAAGGGCGGCCGTTACTCTCGCTACAGCTTGGCGTCAGACGGCGGCCTCCAGCAGCAAGGGAGCGGGCCTCGCCCCCCCCTGCAGCGCCAGAGGTGCCGGCGAGAGAGGTCATTAAAGCGTCATCCTGGCATCACCCGAAGGGCGGCCAGAAAAGACGCCGTTTATGACAGGCGAGGGGGAGAGAACGGAAGACGGCGCAGCGCCTGCTGTGACCGAGCCCACTGTCCCCCCCCACCCTACCGTTGAGTGTATGGAGGAGAATGTTTTTTGTTGATGTGTGTAATAAAGAGTTGGCTCTACTTGACACTGTCAAAAAGAGCCCCTTTTCCATAATACATCCGAGAGCGTTCGACCTTCCTCACTCTCGCTCTCTCTCTTACCACTATGAGTGCAGCTCAGCCCACCATGGTGCGTTGCTGAACGCACACATAAGGCAGGTATATAAAAGGTATTAAGTGTACCTTATAAAGACCTCACTTTACAGACTCCTAGGAGTGCTGTAGTGAGTGTCTCACATAGCAGGCTGCAGTCTCAGCCAGATAATGGCATGATGACGTGACCGCTATTCGGGACGGCGCTCTGTCTCAGGCTAACGCCTCAGTCAGTGCAGTTCAGACCCGTGCTGCGTTCACGGAGGGCCTGATTACTACGGTTACGGGCGTAACCAACGTATCGGCGCCCCCGTTTCTCTCAGAACGCGCTGATAATAACCACATTGGGGATGGCGCACTATCACAGACTAAGGTCTCTGTTAGTACGACCCAGACCCATGCTGCGTTCAAGAAGGGCCCGATTACCACGGTCACGAAGGTGCCCAGTGTATCGGCGCCCCCACCTTTTTCTGAACGCGCCCAGGCTCACCACACTGAGTGTAGTTCAGCCCACCAGAGGTGCAGAGCTGAACGCACACAGGAGGTGAAAGGAGGAATAATACCTAGACGCCGTCTTGGTTTATCTCAAAGAGACCTCACATTACAGACTCCAAGGAGTACTGTAGTGAGTGCCTCTCATAGCAGGCTGCAGTCTCAGTCAGGAGACATGATGACGCAGCCGCTAGTTGGGGATG
The DNA here is from genome assembly GCF_964263955.1 of Coregonus lavaretus. Lineage (NCBI taxonomy): Eukaryota > Metazoa > Chordata > Actinopteri > Salmoniformes > Salmonidae > Coregonus > Coregonus lavaretus. The sequence goes on along the minus strand of NC_140015.1, from coordinate 3,494,208 downwards.
GCACACTATCGCAGACTAAGGTCTTGGTTAGTGCGATTCAGACCCATGCTGCGTTCACGGAGGGCCCGATTACCACGGTGACGAAGGTTCCCAGTGTATCGGCGCCCCCACTTCTTTCTGAACGCGCTAATACTCACCACACTGAGCGTAGTTCAGCCCACCAGAGGTGCAGAGCTGAACGCACACAGGAGGTGAAGGGAGGAAAGATACCAAGACACCGTCTTGGCTTATCTCAAAGAGACCTCACATTACAGACCCCAAGGAGTACTGTAGTGAGTGTCTCTCATAGCAGGCTGCAGTCTCAGTCAGGAGAAGAGTTGAACACACACAGAAGGTGAAGGGTAAAACGGTATCAAGGCGCCGCCTTGTGTTACCTCATAGAGACCTCATATTACAGACTTCGAGGAGTATTGTAGTGAGTGGCTCTAATAACGGTTTGCAGTCACCTACGATGACGCAATCGCTTGCTGGGGATGGTGCCCTGTCGCAGGCTGTGGCCTCGGTCAGTGCAATTCAGACCCACGTTGCGTTCACGGAGGACAGGAATACGACGGTTACAGGTTTAACTGACGTTTCTGCCCCCCCTTTTGGTTCAGAACGCACTAATGTTTCCTCTCCCTTTCTTGGGAGGCCCGTCTTGGGCTGTTCCACCACCTCAGTGTTGGAGAACAGCGGCGGCAAGGGCCATAGAGGAATACAGGTCCTTCCTACTGGATGCACCACAGCTTCATGCTCAGCCGCTTTCTCTACATTGCTGGCAGTGGCGAAGAAGCTGCACCCTCTCACGCTGGCTAGAACAGACGTTGCAGAAGGGTTATGCTCTCCAATTCCACCGGACCCCATCCCCGTTCAGGGGAGTGGTGGAGACGGTGATGAAAACGCCAGACAAAGTGGCCGCTCTGATGACAGAGATTACGGAACTTTTGGCGAAGGAGGCGGTGACAGTAGTTCCCCGGGAGCAAAGGAACAAAGGGCTATATTCGCCTTATTTCCTAGTGCCCAAAAAGACGGGGGGAGTGAGGCCGATTTTGGACTTACGCATTCTCAACGAGAGCATAACCAAACGGCCCTTCCGAATGCTAACGACAAAACGTCTGCTGGAATGTGTCCAGAGAGGGGACTTTTGAACGAGCATAGACCTAAAGGACGCGTACTTTCATGTGCCGGTTCAGCCGCGTCACAGGAAGTTTCTGCGGTTCGCCTTTCAAGGGGTGGCGTACGAATACACGAGGATGCCATTGGGTACGCCCTGGCACCTCGCACATTTTCCAAGTGTGTGGAGGCGGCATTGGAGCCGTTGCGTCGTCAGGGAATACGGCTACTAGCCTACCTGGACGATCTACTGGTTCTCGCCCCGTCAGCAGAGCTGGCGATCACTCACACAACACAGACAGTGATGCATCTCACAAGTCTGGGGTTTGCTGTGAATTGGAAAAAGAGCGCGCCCTGGCCCACCCATCAGATTGTCTACCTGGGGATACAGCTAGACACTGTGAGGATGAGGGCTCGAATTTCGGACCCCCGAAGGGTAGCCTTGTTGCTAGCCCTGAGGAAGTGTCGTCCGAATCACACAGTGACGGCGCTGTCGATCATGTCACTTTTGGGTCTCATGTCGTCAGCCCACTCTGTGGTTCCGCTGGGACTCCTGCATAATTGCGCAGGATGCAGCGATGGTTCGCCCAACCAAGACTAGACCCATTGCGTCAACGTCATCGGTTGGTGGTGGTTCCCCTCTCGCTCAGTGCAGATCTGAACTATTGGAGAAACCCACGCGTTCTCACGCATGGAGTCCCGATAGGAAAGGTGTCCTCTCACATCCCAGTATTCACGGATGCGTCCCTGACGGGATGGGGAGGGACATGTCAGACCCAAGCGATAGGAGGTGTGTGGCCTCAATCAGGTCGTCATATCAACCTCTTGGAGTTGGAAACGGTTCGACTGGTTCTGACCCACTTCGCGTCTACTCTTCGGGGTCGCGATGTGCTGGTCTGGTCAGACAACCGGACCACAGTAGCTCACATAAATCGCCAGGGAGGAGTCAGGTCTCCTGCTCTCCATCGGGCGGCAGAGGAATTGTGGCTGTGGGCTCACGAGCACCTTCGCTCATTGAGAGCAGCACACATTCCGGGCTACTTGAATGTAGGAGCAGACCTCATGTCAAGAGGGGGTCCTCGAGACGACGAGTGGTGTCTGCATCCGGACATTGTTCTCCAGATTTGGGAACAATTCGGGAGAGCCGAGGTGGACCTATTCGCGTCACGCGTGAATGCGCAATGTCCTCTGTGGTTCTCTCTGAGGGAACAGGACGAACCGCCACTGGGAAGGGACGCCTTTGCGCACCAACCGTGGCCGAGAGTTCTCCTGTATGCATTCCCTCCGCTGTCCTGCATTCTCCCACTGCTAGCCAGGGTGAGGTCAGGGGGGCTGTCAGTGATACTGATAGCGCCCGATCGCCCGGGGGCTCCTTGGTTTGCGGAGATGAGTCAGATGTTGATTGCGCCACCTTGGCCAATTCCACATCGACGGGACGCGTTGTCTCAGGCGGGAGGCACGATAGGGAAATTGCCCATAATCGGCCAACCACTGAAGGCCTGGCTGCTGAGAGGGACAGGCTAGAGCGCCGTGGGTTATCTGATGCAGTGATCAGGACCATACAGGGTTCACGTGCCAGTTCCACTTCTAAGATGTATGCCAGTAGATGGAACGTGTTTTCACGATGGTGTGTCACACAAGGTGTAGACCCCATGAGCTGTCAGGTGGAGAGTATTCTCTCTTTTCTACAGCTCATGTTTGATAAGCAAAAATCGCCTGCCACTATTAGGGTGTTTGCAGCAGCGATTTCAGCTTGTCATGAGGGGTTTGGCAGAGACAATGTCTTTAGCCACCCTCTAGTGAAACGCTTCCTATTAGGAACGCGGCGACTTAGGTCAACACCTAGAGTCACGCTTCCTCAGTAGGATTTGGCTTTGGTACTCGAAGCGCTATGTAAGTCGCCGTTCGAGCCATTGAATCAAATACCCCTCAAGATGCTGTCTATTAAGACAGCACTGTTGCTCGCTTTGACTACAGCTAAGCGGGTCAGTGATTTGTGTGCTCTTTCAACGAGACCTGACTGACTGGCCATCAATGGTGACCTGAGCAGAGCAGTGTTACGTCCTAACCCGGCATTTGTGCCGAAGGTTATTAAGAGTTCATATAGGTCACAGACCGTGGAGCTGTGGGCTTTTTCTCCTCCTCCTCTTAGAGAGAGGAGTGAGGAAAAGCTCCATCGCATGTGCCCGGTACGCGTTTGGGCGTGTTACGTCGAGCGCACAGCAGCAATTAGGTCATCGCCTCAGTTGTTTGTGTGTCACGGTGCGGCTGCACTAGGTAGACCACTTTCAAAACAGCGGTTGTCTCACTGGCTTTGTGAAGGCATTGAGACAGCTTATGAGGCAGCGGGGCGGCAATTGCCTCAGGGTATCAGAGCTCACTCCACTTGTGGAGTAGCGGCTTCTACTGCCCTTTTCAGAGGAACAGGGGTAGAGGATATCTGTAGAGCAGCATCATGGTCGACGCCGTCTCCATTTATCCGTTTCTATCTCTTAGATATGTCTTCTAACTCTCTGGCTCGATCTGTACTCAGCGTGGCTGAAGGGAGATCTTGAGCAAGAAAGAGAAGAGAGGCAGGACTGTGGACACAGGTTTCCATCAGGTCCGCTTTGGTTAGGAAGATGTGTTTTTGACAGATGTGTTTTCTAACTCTTTGGCTCGGTCTGTACTCAGCATAGCTGAAGGGAGATCTTGAGCTAGGAAGAGAGAAAAAAGCAGGACTATGGACAAGGTTTCCATCAGGTCCGCTTTGGATAAGAAAACATATTTTGTGGCATGACTCCTGACTGACAGGTTCAGTACAGTAGAGACATGCATTGATTGACAGAATGTGAGGTCATCTATCTGCTTGTTCAGTTTAGTATGACCCATGTTTTGTTCCTGCCCACTAATCTTTGGGATTCCATTGAGTGAGTGAGGCGGTCTACCGCGTTCACAATGTAGAGTGACACTTTGTGTCATTCCATTAGTGGTCGGTAGTGTTTTCACAGGATATTGAGTCACATCTATCTGCTAGTACAGAGTAGTATGGCTTCTATTCTGGTGATCTGCCCACTAGTCATTGGCATTGCTATTGGACTAGGTGGGGCGGGTCTTTAACCGATGACGCGGTATATTGTGACGCCCGTATGGGTTTTTAGTTGCAGTACTGCGGGACTTGGTCGCAGCCATTGCTAGGCCTGACCTTGTCGTTTCGATGGGAAGTGTTGGGCTCGGCAGGGAGTACATTTTGGAGCGCTACGCTCCACCTTAAACCAATAGGAGCAGAGCTCCCCTATGGGGCGGAGCTCCACGATATAGAACGATTAGTTACCGGAGTGTAACTCCAGTTCTATGAGTGGAGCGGAGCCCCATAGGACTTAAGGCCCTGCCGACCCTCTCTAGTCTCGCTGAAGATAAATATCTCGGGAGGCAGATTGAGGGGAGGCATTCCCTCTTATAGGGACACCTGTACTCCTATTGGCTGCAGGTGTGTGCATAATTTTGTCTCAGGCTGATGCTGCCTTAGGGCAGAGGGTAAACCAATAGGAGCAGAGCTCCCCTATGGGGCTCCGCTCCACTCATAGAACTGGAGTTACACTCCGGTAACTAATCGTTTTTCTCTATCCAGAATTCTGTGAGGAAGGGCAGTTGGTATCTTGGGAGGGAAAGGAGGAATGTGGCTCTGTTTACAAGGCTGAGGTTGGGGCATTGTGGATTGGGACGTGGGTTATTGCTAGTGGAGAAAACCCCAGATGGGAAGTGTGAGGAATGTGGGGAGGTAGAGACTGTGAAGCATGTTGTGTTATATTGCAGACAGTATGGTGAGGATAGGAGGATATTTTTTGGTGAGTTGACTGAGTTGGGTGTAAAGTGTAACCAAATTTTTGCTTGCAACTATTTTGGCCTCAAATGACAGGTAGAGCAAAATAGCAAGTTGTTGTGGTTTCTTTAGTCCACCTGCTAGATATTGAACTGTGTATTTCACTCTCCAGCCTGAGAAAGGCAGCAATACGCAATACAGTGTCTAGTGTGCCGGAAACGGAAACGGACAAGAAGAAGAAGAAAAAGACGAAGAAGAAACCCACACAGATAGAACAATGAGATTTACTTATAAAAATCTTTGACACCCATGCACGTTACTTCCGGTTTTCGCATGGCTCCCGCCCCACTCACAGCCATCTTGTTTCTTTTTCAGAACAAAAAAAAGGTGGGAGACAGAAAAACTCTGACGGGGGAGAAGCATATTAGAAATTGTAAAAACTTTACGGAAAGACGGATGTAGCGATACAATACGATATGAAAGGAAGGGGAGCAGGCGAGGTGGAAGAAGACCAGCCGCACCCCGTACACAGCTAACGTTAGCTAGTAGCTAGCTAGCGGCTAACCAGTTCGGGACGGATTAAGTAGCTAGTCAGACAGCTAGCTAAGCTAGCTAGCCTAGGAAATTGAGAACTAGTCAAATTCATCGTCAAATGTCTGTGAGAAGGAAATCGATGACAATGCATCGTACGTCGATTTGAGACGCCCCATTGAAGAGACCACCACCACTACTAGCTACAGGGATTTGCTTTTTTTTCTGTAGCTAGAGCGGGATCATAACAAGCCGTGGTAAGTGTTGCAATTTATTGCCAAGAATGATGGCTGGCTAGCTAGCTAGCCGTCTAGTTTAGCGCTAGTTAGCCAGTTTGCGATTCTGGCCTTAGCGTGTATTTAGCATCAGAATAGGTTACATATCAATTGACTGAAATTAATTGAATGGCCAGCTAGCTAGCTAACCAGCTAACTGACATTGCTGGCAAGCCACAGCTAACTAGCTTACTAAACTAACGACGGTATGGTGTTTGCAGACATCCATAGATAACTAATTAGCCAAAATGCTAAACTAAATCAGCTGACAGTGACATGTTTAAGCCCCCAAAATAATGTATCACCCTAACTATGACATAGTCTAATGTGGATAACTAGCTAGATAGTTATCTCAATGACCACACTTATTTGAGCATACACTGACTTGTACACGTGTAGTTAACAAAGTTGAAAGTGAATGAGACTCATGCATGGTGAGACCTAGGCTGAAAATATATCCCATCTTCAACCTAGGGCGATACCCGGATTCGAACGCAGTCCGTCACACAAGACTCATTACATGGCATGATGACATAGAAATAGAATGAATGACACATTATGGTTTTATTGTAGCCAAGCATTCCATGACCCGATTCCTTTCTTCCAGAATGAGTTGGTCTAGCTACATGGCTAGATCAGATCATGTATGTGCTGTCATGAGCAATTCCCTTATTTGAATGCACAGTCCCCCCACGTTCATTTACCCCCAGTTCAGCTGCTAACTACCTACTTTACTATGATTCACATCACACTGTAAAAAGGGTGAATACATACTGAAACACAACAGGGAAAAAAAGGGAATAGAAATTAGTGTAACGTTGGAGAATTGGATAAACTTCAAACCAAAAATATAGGCCATAAATTCACATCAGCTGCAATATCTCCCTATTACAACACCTATCGGTGATATGCTCAGTGCAGCCACTGATGACAACGCAGATAACTAGATCAAGATGTAGGTCTTCTCTGCTAACATGAGTCTTGAATTGAGCAACAATAGACTGTTATTGTGTAACAGAGCGTAGCATATTGAATATTTTGACCCTAAAATCGTGGGTTTGGTTCACTGGATTTCTATAAAGACCATACAGTCCATATAATGTAAAGACATGGCATGTCCTTTCCACACACACCCCCACCCCCCTATACACACACTCTTGCACACTCACAAACACTTGTCTCTCACACACATTATTGTAAAGGGTTTGTTTAAAGAGAGCATCCCAAGCCCAGTGGAGGCCCTGGGGCGATGTCTTGATGCATTCACTCCAGACTGAGTCACTGGAGCTGGTTAGTTAGCTCTGCTCTTTCCTCTCAAGCGGTCACACTCAAAACCAACCAAGACCTAGACTTAGGCATCCTTCCTTTCTTTATTCCTTGAATTAGGCTAATCACTGATCTCACATGACATGACTGGAGAAATCATCACGGTGGAAGGCCATGCTCGCACCTATGCAACCATGTGAGATCAGTGATTATTTCAAGGAAGGGCAGGAAGAAGGATGCATTTGAAGAGTGTTTGAATAGGCCCCTAGGCAAATAGGGACTTGGCTGTTTTTAACGGGATAGTTCACCTCCAAAATCTTCAATTGTCAGGTTTGGCTACATGTGATGATATTCCACATCATATGATGAACCCTATTTGCAAATCTATTAGATATCTGCAGGCCAGACATCAATCTTATATGAATGGGAAATATTGGTGCTGGGTAAAACCATTTGAATTCAATCACTTTTTGACAGCATCCCTTTTGATTTAAACAAAACATGTTTGCCTGTGGAAGACTTGGTCAGAAAGTGACTTGTTGGACCTGAATGCCTAAACATTCAGGAGATAAAGGTGCTCAAAGTTGACCCATTTTGCATACCCCACCATACCATGAGACATCCATGTCTTCATCACTGGAAAAGATGAACAGTTGAGTTTGCTGTTATTTAAAAGCTTACAGGCATGGTTGTCAAACTATTTAATATTTATTAAAAATATATATATTAAATGTTTTAACCATTTAACTTCAATTATCTAAAAACACGTCAACTCTGATTTAAAAAAAAATACATTCATATGTTGTAGCTTACTTTACATCATGAGGATTTGTGTTGTGCTTGCCATTGGTTAAGACACAACATGCTCTTGAATACAGGGTGGGTGTCATTGCAATCATAGAAATATAATTCATAGAATGGACCTATCCCTTCAGACCACTGCAATTTATCTGGTACACATTGACATTTAAATTGAATAGACATTTTAACTTTTAATTACTACCACAAAGATGACCGCCGGTCCACCCACCGCCGAATGTCAACTTTAATGGGCATGTCTATTCCTTTTATCTATATTTACATTCTATGATTTCAATACGTTTCCTATGGAGGATTGACTGTTTAATTTCAAACTACAGATATTCCCATTCAAGTCAAAATGATCTGATGTGTGGCCCTCCAACCATCTTTGTGGTACCATTTTGAAAGTTGAAATTTCTATTTTATTCCCATTTTAGTACATTTGTCAGCCAAAACATGACATGACACCCACCTTGTATTCAAGAGCATGTTGTGTCTCAACCGATTGCGGGCACATAACAAAACTCGGAGGATTTAAAATAGGGTCTAAGCTACAACATGCGAATATAAAAATCTGAGTTTACAAGTTTTTAGGTAATTGAAGATTAACGGGGGCGAGGGGGGGGATGACGTCATTTTTATAAAATAAAATGTAAGAAATTATAAAACCTCCCGAACAAAAATGTAAATGCAACATGCAACAATTTCAAAGATTTTACTGAGTTACATTTCATAGAAGGAAATCAGTCTATTATTATTAATTTTTTTAAATAGGCCCTAATCTATGGATTTCACGTGACTGGGCAGGGGAACAGCCATGGGAATTAGTTTTTCCCCACAAAAGGGCTTTATTACAGACAGAAATACTCCTCAGTTTCATCTGCTGGGTGGCTGGCCTCAGACGATACCGCAGGTGAAGAAGCCGGATGTGGAGGTCCTGGGCTGGCCTGGTTACACGTGGTCTGCGGTTGTGAGGCTGGTTGGACGTAGGGCTGTTGCGGTGACCGTATTACCCCCACACCGGCGGTCAAGAGTCATGAAGGCAGTCAAATTCCACATGACCGTTTAGTCACGGAAATTAGGCTTCTCCAAGCTCTGATGCTGCTGATGGTCATTAGTAGCTTACCAAACTTACTAACTACCTGGCACTCTATTGTCCCTCTAATCACTCTGACATCAATGCAAATGTAATTGAAAATCTAATCAAACACTTCATAAGAGCCCATGCGCTCATGTTGCGCAACATTTCTATAGGCAATGCAGTTGCGCGAGAAAACAGAGTGATGGCCTCTATTAAAAAGAGGATCCCATCAGCTTTCTATAGGCTAGGCCTACTATTTATTTCTCAACTTTCCTAATATTAATTGCTTATCTTTACAACAGGAGTCTAGCCTACCTGGCATGAAAATGAATAATGGGAAAAGCGTCCTCCATTCACTATTTAAGTGCATTGATGACATGTATTTTTTCCGCTGCCCCAGTTTCAAGACAGGTGAATGACAATGGTCCATTCTAAATCAAAACAAATTTCACACATATTATTTAGTATATGTAAAGACAGTATTAAATCAAGAATAGTCTGATGGGTGACAATATTAGCCTATCACTTGTGAATTATATATCACTTGTGAATGATGCCCAGCTTAAGGCAAGAAACAATGCCTTTTTTGCAACTTTTTCAAATCATAGTCGCACACCTCATGTAACCTAGCCCATAGTCCTATATGTTTTGATAAAGTTTGTATCACAACTAAAGTGGCCAAATAACTTAAAATGTAGCACATTAATCTGCTTTACAATGGGTAGAGCCTAACTGGCATACATAAGCAGCGCGTGAGTTTCATGTTTGTGGAAGATAATTTTCAATATGCACCTCGGAATTGGATAAGGACGCGCGCAGTTGTGTCCCCGATGTGTCTGTCTTCACTTGTAGCCTGTGAGAAAGACCCGATCACGTGATGGAGAGCCATGTGAGTGAGAGGTGCTTCGGAGCGCGCAGCACTCATGGAGAAGGGCTCAACGCAGCACTCCGGGCCAAGGGCACAACGGCCACTGGCCGCAAAAGGCATGGATTTTTTTTAGGGTGCATTACAGCCACACAAAGGGGATGCCGCAGGAAATTCGAGGCATTATCAAGTGCTTGTCAAATTGTGAATGAGAGACTGATGAAGTGTGTACAGGCTGCGCAAAAAACAAACCAGAGCTCATGCCTTTCAAGCAAACATTTTTCAAATCATCATTAGTCGCATCATGCCGCCTTACAATGTTTTAAACATCAAAACATATAGCCCAACGTTTGTAGAACAACCAAAGTGAGATTAATAACTCTAAATTAAGCATATAGGAGTACCTATTTCTTTGTTAACTGCTCAACACAGAATAGTCGCATGTGCACACTACTTCAAATCGTTTGGAGAAAATATCCTTTCTATTTAATTCAGCTTTGTTGCAATATTTACCTGGAGCTAACCCTGCAGATAGCATTACTGGGTGATCTGAAAAGTCATAGTCAATCGATCAATAATAATACTTTTAGCAAAAAAAATTATTTTCAATTTACAATCTGTAGAAACAATGAGAAGAGAAAGGTTCAGAACTTTTGTAAAACATCACAGTACAGCTGAAAAATATATGGCAAGTACAAATCCAATATGGATGGTGTTAAGAGATAGATGGGTGGTGTTGAATGGAGTTGAAGGATGGGACTAATAACAACTAACAACAACTAATAACAACAAGATAACTAATAATGTAAAGCATACTGTGGCCATAATAAGTATATAGGTTATAGGTTGAGAGCTTTTGTGAAAGAGCACAGTTAGAAAGATATGGCAAATAGAAGCAAACCGGATGGACATCATGAAAATGATCGGAGAGGTTGAGGGTAGAGGAAGTTCAGGAGTAAAAACAAACAAAATATAATTATTGTAAAATTGACTGTGTCCATAAAATGTATATTTTACATTTTAGTCATTTAGCAGACGCTCTTATCCAGAGCGACTTACAGTTAGTGAGTGCATACATTTTCATACTGGCCCCCCGTGGGAAACAAACCCACAACCCTGGCGTTGCAATTGCCATGCTCTACCAACTGAGCTATAGGGGACTATATAGTATGTACTACATAGTATGTATAAGCTGGAAGTAGAGGCCTAAGCATTGTTGTTCACTAGTTTACTCCAATTAGGGAAGGGGTGGTGGGGTTGGAAAGTAATAAAGGGAAATATATTTTAAAAAAGGATGTGTATAATAAATATATATATATATACACACATATATACACATACATACAGCTGTGGAAAAAATTAAGAGACCACTGCAAAATTATCAGATACACTGATTTTACTATTTATAGGTATGTTTGGATAAAAATAACATTTTTGTTTTATTCTATAAACTACTGACAACATTTCTCCCAAATTCCAAATAAAAATATTTATTTGCAGAAAATGACAACTGGTCAAAATAACAAAAAATATGCAGTGTTGTCAGACCTCGAATAATGCAAAGAAAATAAGTTCATGTTCATTTTTAAACAACACAATACTAATGTTTTAACTTAGGAAGAGTTCAGAAATCAATATTTGGTGGAATAACCCTGATTTTCAATCACAGCTTTCATGCGTCTTGGCATGCTTTCCACCAGTCTTTCACATTTATGTTGGGTGACTTTATGCCACTCCTGGCGCAAAAATTCAAGCAGCTCGGCTTTGTTTGATGCTTGAGACCATCCATCTTCCTCTTGATCACATTCCAGAAGTTTTCAATGGTGTTCAGGTCTGGAGATTGGGCTGGCCATGACAGGGTCTTGATATGGTGGTCCTCCATCCAAACCTTCATTGACCTGGCTGTGTGGCATGGCGCATTGTCCTGCTGGAAAAAACAATCCTCAGAGTTGGGGAACAATGTCAGAGCAAAAGGAAGCACGTTTTCTTCCAGGACAACCTTGTACGTGGCTTGATTCATGCGTCCTTCACAAAGACAAATCTGCCCGAATCCAGCCTTGCTGAAGCACCCCCAGATCATCACCGATCCTCCACCAAATTTCACAGTGGGTGAGAGACACTGTGGCTTGTAGGCCTCTCCAGGTCTCCGTCTAACCATTAGACGACCAGGTGTTGGGCAAAGCTGAAAATCGGACTCATCAGAGAAGATGACCTTACTAATGGCTGTCATACATGTAGAGATGCTGATTTTAAGAAACATTTGCAGTGGTCTCTTAATCTTTTACACAGCTGTATATACACTGCTCAAAAAAATAAAGGGAACACTAAAATAACACATCCTAGATCTGAATGAATGAAATAATCTTATTAAATACTTTTTTCTTTACATAGTTGAATGTGCTGACAACAAAATCACACACAAATTATCAACCCATGGAGGTCTGGATTTGGAGTCACCCTCAAAATTCAAGTGGAAAACCACACTACAGGCTGATCCAACTTTGATGTAATGTCCTTAAAACAAGTCAAAATGAGGCTCAGTAGTGTGTGTGTGGCCTCCACATGCCTGTATGACCTCCCTACAACGCATGGGCATGCTCCTGATGAGGTGGCGGATGGTCTCCTGAGGGATCTCCTCCCAGACCTGGACTAAAGCATCCGCCAACTCCTGGACAGTCTGTGGTGCAACGTGGCGTTGGTGGATGGAGCGAGACATGATGTCCCAGATGTGCTCAATTGGATTCAGGTCTGGGGAATGGGCGGGCCAGTACATAGCATCAATGCCTTCCTCTTGCAGGAACTGCTGACACACTCCAGCCACATGAGGTCTAGCATTGTCTTGCATTAGGAGGAACCCAGGGCCAACCGCACCAGCATATGGTCTCACAAGGGGTCTGAGGATCTCATCTCGGTACCTCTGGCGAGCACATGGAGGGCTGTGCGGCCCCCCAAAGAAATGCCACCCCACTCCATGACTGACCCACCGCCAAACCGGTCATGCTGGAGGATGTTGCAGGCAGAAGAACGTTCTCCACGGCGTCTCCAGACTCTGTCACGTGCTCAGTGTGAGCCTGCTTTCATCTGTGAAGAGCACAGGGTGCCAGTGGCGAATTTGGCAATCTTGGTGTTCTCTGGCAAATGCCAAACGTCCTGCACGGTGTTGGGCTGTAAGCACAACCCCCACCTGTGGACATCGGGCCCTCATACCACCCTCATGGAGTCTGTTTCTGACCGTTTGAGCAGACACATGCACATTTGTGGCCTACTGGAGGTAATTTTGCAGGGCTCTGGCAGTGCTCCTCCTGCTCCTCCTTGCACAAAGGCGGAGGTAGCAGTCCTGCTGCTGGGTGTTGCCCTCCTACGGCCTCCTCCACGTCTCCTGATGTACTGGCCTGTCTCCTGGTAGCGCCTCCATGCTCTGGACACTACGCTGACAGACACAGCAAACCTTCTTGCCACAGCTCGCATTGACGTGCCATCCTGGATGAGCTGCACTACCTGAGCCACTTGTGTGGGTTGTAGACTCCATCTCATGCTACCACTAGAGTGAAAGCACCGCCAGCATTCAAAAGTGACAAACATCAGCAAGGAAGCATAGGAACTGAGAAGTGGTCTGTGGTCACCACCTGCAAAACCAGTCCTTTATTGGGGGTGTCTTGCTAATTGCCTATAATTTCCACCTGTTGTCTATTCCATTTGCACAACAGCATGTGACATTTATTGTCAATCAGTGTTGCTTCCTAAGTGGACAGTTTGATTTCACAGAAGTGTGATTGACTTGGAGTTACATTGTGTTGTTTAAGTGTTCCCTTTATTTTTTTGAGCAGTGTATTTATAATAATAACAATAATAATATGCCATTTAGCAGACGCTTTTATCCAAAGCGACTTACAGTCATGCGTGCATACATTTTTTTTTTGTGTATGGGTGGTCCCGGGGATCGTATTTGCGAGAAAGAAAAACATATGGGGGATTGGAAGTGATGCAGACAATTACATTGATGGAAGTTACAATCTATCTGCAATATTAAAGCTGATCTACCCCCTACATTTAAAAAATAAATAATTCAGCTTTGTTCAATTGTATTCTTCATACTATAAAATAATGCCACGGAATTCTAAGCAAATCTTATCTGCTAAATGAACTAGTGTAGCCCACAGCCATTTGGCATAGCCAGATCAGGACCTAACATAAGGATAACTCAGAGTATGCTATTCTGTTCTTCTGAAATAGACTATATTTTCTTCATATCATGTTTCTTTAGACCTGTCTAAAATAAATAATGGATTTATTGTGAAGGTGTAGGCTATAATTAAATACATTTATTAGAAAATATCGATGTTCCAAAGGTCTGCATCAGTGGCTTGTAGGCTATGTGTGCAAGCAAGGAGATGCTAAATGTGTTTGTTAATTAATTTGAGTTCAACTATGTTTGATTGAAAAGGATCAGTCCGTGTTGATGGGTAGCCAACATCTATTAAAGGTGCTACACATAGGGTTTTTATTGTTATTTCAGAATTTCCATAATATATCTGCAGTAATAGTGGAATGATAGTGTTTCACAGTATTACTTACCCGTCAGTGTTGTGATTGGCTGTGCTATTCGCCTAATGATTTCTCACGCCCGAGCAGCATCTGTTGTCAAAATGGGAAAGCTGTTCTGACTTTGTGGCTGTGTTATCTAGGCTTGAGCCTTTTACTTTCGGTTTTGGTCCACCAGCTTCAAACAGCTGTAAAAACAATATTTTCTGGTATTGAAAATATATTTCACAACGATTTAGATGGTACAATGATTCCCTAAACTATTCATTGTTTGTTTTTTTCACATAAACTGAAATTGAGCAAACAGTGTAGAATTTGATCAACCAGGAAATTAGAGCGATTTCCACTAGATAACACAGCCACAAAGTCAGAACAGCTTTCCCAGTTTGACAACAGATGCCGCTCCGGCGGGAGAAATCAATAGGCGAGTATCCCAGCCAATCACAACACTGGCGTGTAAGTAATACTGTGAAACACTATCATTCCACAATCACTGCAGATATATTATGTGCATCTATAAATAAAAATACAATCCTATGTGTAGCACCTTTTTAAGTTGTTATGAGTAAATCATGTCTGCTCTCTCACAGCACTTTGATTTACACTTAGACAGAGGGACTGTGTTTTATATCGTGTGTGTGCACATGCCATGCGAGCTGTAGTGAAAGTTTGTGTATCCATCACCATGATATGTACGCTAGCGCTCTCTGCCGAGGTTGAGACGAGTTATACATTTTTAATATGGGTTTGTTATTAAGTGCACTTTGTGAGAACTAACCTCCCTCTCTTTCGGATTCTCTCCTCTCTCCGCACTTGTTCTCTACCTTTCTATTTCTATACCCTTCTTTACTCCTCTTTCTCTCTCTACCTCTATTCCCCGACTCTCTCTTTACCTTGTCTCACTCATTTTGTCTTCCACTCTCTGTTCTGTCCCTCTCACTTTATTTTCCCACCATTCTCTCTTCTTCTCTATCCCATCTATTTCTCCACACCCTCTCTTCTCCACACCCTTTCTCTCTATCCCATCTATTTCTCCACACCCTCTCCTCTCCACACCCTTTCTCTCTCTCTGTTTCCTCTCCCTCTATCTCCCTTGTCTCCTCTCTCTTTCCCTCCTAATTTTCTCCCTCTGTCCACCAGGCCCTGGCTATGCCCTCGAGTGTGCGGGCGGGCAATCTAAAGGACCCGGATGTGGCTGAGCTCTTCTACAGAGATGACCCCGAGAAGCTTTTCGCTGACCTCAGAGAGATCGGCCATGGCAGCTTCGGGGCGGTCTACTTCGTAAGGGATCCTTATATTGGGGGGGAGGGGTGTTTTGATTAAGAAAGTTTGTGTGTTTGCTTTCCTTATCAAAGTGTGTGACAAGGTGTTTTGAGAGTTTGTATGAGCCAGAACCTCTTGTTATTGTTTTCAGTATTTTAAGGTTTGAATGGAGTGTTTGTGCGTGACTGTCCTTCTCGATGCTGTGTCCGACAGGCCCGGGATGTGCGCAGCAACGAGGTGGTGGCCATCAAGAAGATGTCCTACACTGGCAAGCAGTCCAACGAGGTGAGCCAATGCGCGCACACACACACACACACACACACACTTAAGACTTGGGACCAGAGTCAGAGAACCCTTACATAGGCTATTCAAGAATGGCTTAGACTTGTGCCTAAACAATCTACTTTTTGTCTATTTTCATGATTCCCTGTGGCCTGGTGTTTAGTATTAACCCCTGCTCTCTCTCGTTCTCCCCAGAAATGGCAGGATATCATCAAGGAGGTGAAGTTCCTCCAGAAGCTCCGTCATCCCAACACCATCGAGTACAGAGGATGCTACCTCAGAGAGCACACGGCATGGGTCAGTATTAGCAGTGTGTGCCCCCAGTACACTATTTGCGAGCCTGTACTAATAATCCGTCCCCCCCTCTCTCCCTCAGCTGGTGATGGAGTACTGTTTAGGCTCAGCCTCCGATCTTCTAGAAGGTTAGTACACCAGTGAAACAACTGCGGGGATTATTTTTAGTCACATGTTTAAGGGCATTTAGCATGTTTTTGAAGCTCTGTATATAACTAGACTCTCTCTCTCTCTCTTTATTTTTCTCTATCTCTCTCTGTAGTTCACAAGAAGCCACTACAGGAGGTAGAAATAGCTGCAATTACCCATGGTGCACTGCTCGGCTTGGCCTATCTTCACTCCCACAACATGATCCACAGGTAATATTATAAAAATATATGCCATTTAGCAGAAACGTTTTATTTTTTTACATCTACTACAACCTCTTGGTCCATGCTACTCTGTTGTCAATACGCTGTCACTGTGCAGTGTCTTAGAGCAATTCTGGCCGTTCAATTCCAGTTCTGTTTTCACTGCTATGTCTTTTAGTCTCTCATCATTGGTTCTACAATATCTCAGTAACGTCTCAGGGATTTTACTCAGTGCCGTTTCAATAATCATTCCATTGTTTGGATAAATATTCCATTGTGGCCTTAATAGCCTGTGCCCATTTTCCCGATAGCGATGGAACTTAGGCTTACGAGTGTTTTAACCTTGCATCTTTCCTACAACGGCCGAAGATGTAACAAAACACCACTACAAGTGCGTTGTTGGAGCATCTGTCATCACTGATAGGATCGAAAGAAAAGGAGCGCTGCTCTCGGATCAGCTAGCTTTCTCCATTCAAATATTTCCCTAACATTCTAATTATTTCACAATACTGACGCAATTTATTTTATTTATTTTTTATTTTTTTGTCATTTAGCAGACGCTCTTATCCAGAGCGACTTACAGGAGCAATTAGGGTTAAGTGCCTTCAGAGAGAGAGAGATATTACCACCTACGGCTGCAAATATTGAGGCAGCTTATTCTAATGCTTACCCAATAAAAAAATTCAATAAATCACAGATTTGGCACATCATGCAATATATTGAGACAAGTTATAGACAGTAGCCTACAAGTAGAAAAATAAAACTAAATTGATTGAACATTAAATGTATTTCAATATGATTGAAATGTATTTCAATATGATTGAAAAAAAGGCCTATAGCTTACTGTTTATATTTTTGTGCAGTCATCTCGGTTTTAATTTGAAGCATATTTTTATATGTTGCTTGTTTGAATCAATTGCAAAGATATTGGCAACTTTGTATTTGTAGTCAACATTGTTCTGAAGTTTTCGCGGTCACAGAGAGACGGATAAACCATGATTCTGTTTTAGCAGAGTATTAAGTGATTCGGGAGTGCAAAAAAGCATGTAATGACACAATTAGCTGTTCAACGAGTGGTCTGAGGTAGGCGTTAGATTACGAGCGTTTTCAAGTACAACGTTAATAACGATCGCTTGCCGATTTAACGATGCTCCTATGAAGGTTCTAACGATGAACTTAGCCTTAAGATGCTTTTGGGAAACCGGGTCCTGGCCTCTTCTATAAATGCTATATAGGGTATGTCACCCTCGCAAAAGAGGTTTCTAGCCTTAAGGATCTTTCCTGGTTAAGGGTTAAATCAGTGTTATATACAGTGAGGAAAAAAAGTATTTGATCCCCTGCTGATTTTGTACGTTTGCCCACTGACAAAGACATGATCAGTCTATAATTTTAATGGTAGGTTTATTTGAACAGTGAGTGACAGAATAACAACAAAAAAATCCAGAAAAATGCATGTCAAAAATGTTATAAATTGATTTGCATTTTAATGAGGGAAATAAGTATTTGACCCCTCTGCAAAACATGACTTAGTACTTGGTGCCAAAACCCTTGTTGGCAATCACAGAGGTCAGACGTTTCTTGTAGTTGGCCACCAGGTTTGCACACATCTCAGGAGGGATTTTGTTCCACTCCTCTTTGCAGATCTTCTCCAAGTCATTAAGGTTTCGAGGCTGACGTTTGGCAACTCGAACCTTCAGCTCCCTCCACAGATTTTCTATGGGATTAAGGTCTGGAGACTGGCTAGGCCACTCCAGGACCTTAATGTGCTTCTTCTTGAGCCACTCCTTTGTTGCCTTGGCTGTGTGTTTTGGGTCATTGTCATGCTGGAATACCCATCCACGACCCATTTTCAATGCCCTGGCTGAGGGAAGGAGGTTCTCACCCAAGATTTGACGGTACATGGCCCGTCCATCGTCCCTTTGATGCAGTGAAGTTGTCCTGTCTCCTTAGCAGAAAAACACCCCCAAAGCATAATGTTTCCACCTCCATGTTTGACGGTGGGGATGGTGTTCTTGGGGTCATCAGCATTCCTCCTCCTCCAAACACAGCGAGTTGAGTTGATGCTAAATGGCATATTATTATTATTATTATTGATGCCAAAGAGCTCGATTTTGGTCTCATCTGACCACAACACTGTCACCCAGTTCTCCTCTGAATCATTCAGATGTTCATTGGCATACTTCAGACGGCCCTGTATATGTGCTTTCTTGAGCAGGGGGACCTTGTGGGCGCTGCAGGATTTCAGTCCTTCACAGCGTAGTGTGTTACCAATTGTTTTCTTGGTGACTATGGACCCAGCTGCCTTGAGATCATTGACAAGATCCTCCTGTGTAGTTCTGGGCTGATTCCTCACCGTTCTCATGATCATTGCAACTCCACGAGGTGAGATCTTGCATGGAGCCCCAGGCAGAGGGAGATTGACAGTTCTTTTGTGTTTCTTCCATTTGCGAATAATCGCACCAACTGTTGTCACCTTCTCACCAAGCTGCTTGGCGATGGCCTTGTAGCCCATTCCAGCCTTGTGTAGGTCTACAATCTTGTCCCTGACATCCTTGGAGAGCTCTTTGGTCTTGGCCATGGTGGAGAGTTTGGAATCTGATTGATTGATTGCTTCTGTGGACAGGTGTCTTTTATACAGGTAACAAGCTGAGATTAGGAGCACTCCCTTTAAGAGTGTGCTCCTAATCTCAGCTCGTTACCTGTATAAAAGACACCTGGGAGCCAGAAATCTTTCTGATTGAGAGGGGGTCAAATACTTATTTCCCTCATTAAAATGCAAATCAATTTATAAAATTTTTGGCATGCATTTTTCTGGATTGTGTTGTTGTTATTCTGTCTCTCACTGTTCAAATAAACCTACCATTAAAATTATAGACGGATAATTTCTTTGTCAGTGGGCAAACGTACAAAATCAGCAGGGGATCAAATACTTTTTTCCCTCACTGTATGCATTTGTTAGGGGGTGGAAATGATCATGGGTTAAGAAAATGATCATGGGTTAAGAAAACACTCCAGGCCACTATTGAACGTCTACAGTTGTATAGAAAGTGTGCAGAAATTATAATGGACCTACACTAACCATCAAAAGTTTTAGAACACCTACTCATTCAAGGGATTTTCTCAATTTTTTACTATTTTCTACATTGTAGAATAATTGTGAAGACATCAAAACTATGACATAACACATATGGAATCATGTAGTAACCAAATAAGTGTTAAACAAATCAAAATATATTTTATATTTGAGGTTCTTCAAATAGCCACCCTTTGCCTTGATGACAGCTTTGCACCCTCTTGGCATTCTCTCAACCAGCTTCACCTGGAATACTTTTCCAACAGTCTTGAAGGAGTTCCCACTTATGCTGAGCACTTGTTGGCTGCTTTTCCTTCACTGCGGTCCGACTCATCCCAAACCATCTCAATTGGGTTGATGTCGGGGGATTGTGGAGGCCAGGTCATCTGATGCAGCACTCAATCACTCTCTTTCTTTGTAAAATAGCCCTTACACAGCCTGGAGGTGTGTTGGGTCATTGTCCTGTTGAAAAACAAATGATAGTCCCCTCCTATGCCCAAACCAGATGGGATGGCGTATCGCTGCAGAATGCTGTGGTAGCCATGCAGGTTAAGTGTGCCTTGAATTCTAAATAAATCACAGACAGTGTCACCAGAAAAGCACCCCCACACCATAACACCAACACCTCCATGCTTTACGGTGGGAACTACACATGCAGAGATCATCCGTTCACACAAACCGCGTCTCACAAAGACACGACGGTTGGAACCAAAAATCTCCAATTTGGACCAAAGGACACATTTCCACCGGTCTAATGTCCATTGCTCGTGTTTCTTGGCCCAAGCAAGTCTCTTCTTATTATTGGTGTCATTTAGTAGTGGTTTCTTTGCAACAATTTGACCATGAAGGCCTGATTCACACAGTCTCCATTGAACAGTTGATGTTGAGATGTGTCTGTTACTTGAACTCTGTGAAGCATTTATGTGGGCTGCAATTTCTGAGGCTGGTTACTCGAATGAACTTATCCTCTGCAGCAGAGGTAACTCTGGGTCTTCCATTTGTGTGGCGGTCCTCATGAGAGCCAGTTTCATCATAGCGTTTGATGGTTTTTGCGACTGCACTTGAAGAAAGTTCTTGACACTTTCTGGATTGACTGACCATGTCTTAAAGTAATGATGGACTGTCGTTTCTCTTTGCTTATCTGAGCTGTTCTTGCCATAATATGGACTTGGTCTTTTACCAAATAGGGCTATCTTCTGTATACCCCCGCCCCCCCCCCTACCTTGACACAACACAACTGATTGGCTCAAACGCATTAAGAAGGAGAGAAATTCCACAAATTAACTTTTAAGAAGGCACACCTGTTAATTGAAATACATTCCAGGTGACTGGATTGCAGAGAAAAACCCTTGAATGAGTAGGTGTTCTAAAACTTTTGTCTGGTAGTGTGTGTATATATATATTTTCAAATAACTGCCCCTTTTCTGGCCCGCAAATTGATTTTGACAAACAAATCGGTCCCCAAAAAATCTGTGCGGCCCTCCGTTGTATTCCGAAATCCCGATGTGGCCCTTGAGCCAAAATGTTTGCCCACCCCTGCGTTAAATTATTATGTTCAACATGGTTATGTCTGCACTGTCAACGTTAACATTGTGTTACCGTTGTCAACATTTTGTTAACATTGTCAACATTGTTTTTGTCACGTTGTGTTAACATTGCTCCTCTCCTCTCAGGGACGTGAAGGCAGGGAACATCCTCCTGACAGAGCCTGGCCAGGTGAAGCTGGGAGACTTTGGCTCTGCCTCCATTGTTGCCCCCGCCAACTCCTTTGTAGGAACCCCCTACTGGTGAGGAGCTAGAACTGTGGACTGTTCAATTTCTTGAGGGCCAAAGTACTGCTGGTCCTCTCCCGTGAATCTACAAATCCTCCCCCACCCCCTGCCCTACACACAAGGGATGGTTCACTCTTTTTAACCAGTGGCTGATTTTTAAAGGGATGGTTCACTCTTTTTAACCAGTGGCTGATTTTTAAAGGGATGGTTCACTCTTTTTCCAGGATGGCTCCGGAGGTGATCCTAGCGATGGACGAGGGTCAGTACGACGGCAAGGTGGACGTCTGGTCTCTGGGCATCACCTGTATAGAGCTGGGTAGGCATCGCCATGGCAACAAACTATTCAGTCTCCATGGTACTGTAGAGAGGGAATGGCGCCCTTTGACACTACATGTAGTCCCGTGTAGCTCAGTTGGTAGAGCATGGCGTTTGGCAACGCCAGGTTTGTGGGTTCGATTCCCACGGGGGACCAGTATATAAAAAATAAATATGCACTCACTAACTGTAAGTCGCTCTGGATAAGAGCGTCTGCTAAATTACAAAAAAGAAAGAAAGAGAGAGTTTTAACTTCTGAAATATATCAATGTAGTTTCACAGTGAACATTGACCCCAGGCCCTCAGTGTGACCCCTGTCTGAGTGGTCTGACCTAACCCCTGGGAGTGGTTAGGGATTTTGTTTTGTGTGTGTTTGTCCCGACATTTTTACTGGGATTTAAGAGACTCGGCGCTAAGCTGCTTTGGTTGTTAGCTAACATGTCCTCTCTCCCTTCTCTCTCTCTATCGCTTGGTCACTTTCTCCCTCTCTCTATCTCCCTTTCCTTCTCTCGCTTGATCTCTCTCTCCTCTTCTTCTTTTTCTACCCCCTCTCTCTCTCTCTCCCCCCCTTGTCTCTCTTTAGCGGAGAGGAAGCCTCCTCTGTTCAATATGAATGCAATGAGTGCCTTATACCACATCGCCCAGAACGAGAGCCCCATCCTAGCGTCCAATCACTGGTGAGCATCACTCGCTGTCTCCCTCTTTCTCTCTCCCCCTCTTATCATGCACAATCTCTCCTTGTCTGTCTTTTTCTTTTATCTCCTTCATGCACATCTCTCCACTCACTTATCAGTCTGTCATTCACCTAACCCTCTCTCTTGCTTAACTCATTTTTTCTCTTTCTCTGTGTTCTCTCTGACTGAACTCTCTTCTCTCTCTCTCTCGCCGCAGGTCTGATTATTTCCGTAACTTTGTGGACTCCTGTCTGCAGAAGATTCCACAGGACAGGCCCATCTCTGATGTGTTGCTCAATGTAAGAGTGCAACACACACACCTCTTCCTCGTTCCTCCTGTCTTCCTCTATTTCTCTCTCTAACTCTTAGCACTCCCCCCCCCCCTTCTTCCCCTCCTTCCACCGTCTGTAGCACCGGTTTCTGTGTCGTGAGCGTCCCCTGACGGCGGTGATGGACCTCATAGCGAGGACCAAGGACGCAGTGCGGGAGCTGGACAACCTGCAGTACAGGAAGATGAAGAAGATCCTCTTCCACGAAGCTCACAACGGACCCACCCCAGAGGGAGGAGAGGAGGAGGAGGTAGGGGTTAGTAAGGCCCATAATGGACCTCCTCTGGTTGTAGGGTGGGGAGGAGGTGGTATGGGGCTTGTTAGGGCAGATCTGGGTCGATCACTTACAGTGCCTTCAGAAAGGATTCATACCACTTGACTTATTCCACATTTTGTTGTGTTACAACCTGAATTCAAAATGGATAAAATATATATTTTCTCCTCTTTTATTTACATTTTATTTGACCTTTATTTAACTAGGCAAGTCAGTTAAGAACAAATTCTTATTTACAATGACGGCCTACACCGGCCAAACCCGGACGACGCTGGGCCAATTGTGCGCCGCCCACACACAATACCCCATAATGACAAAGTGAAAACATGTTTTTAGAAATGTTAGCAGATTTATTGAAAATAAAATACAGAAATATCTCATTTACATAAGTATTCACACCCTGAGTCGATACACATTAGAATCACATTTGGCAGCGATTACAGCTGTGAGTCTTTCTGGGTAAGTCTCTTAAGAGCTTTGCACACCTGGGTTCTATACTTATTTGCACATTTTATTATTTTAAACAATTCTTCATGCTCTGTCAAGTTGGTTGTTGATTGTTGCTAGACAGCCATTTTGAAGTCTTGCCATCGATTTTCAAGCCTATTTACGTAATAACTAACTAGGCTACTCGGGAACATTCAATGTATTTTTGGTAAGCAACTCCAGTGTATATTTGGCCTTGTGTTTTAGGTTATTGTTCTGCTGAAAGGTGAGTTTGTCTCCCAGTGTCTGTTGGAAAGCAGACTGAACCAGGTTTTCCTCTAGGATTTTGCCTGTGCTTAGCTCTATTCCGTTTCTTTGTATTCTAAAAAACTCCCTAGTCTTTGCCGATGACAAGCATACCTATAACACGATGCAGCCACCACCATGCTTGAAAATATGAAGAGTGGTACTCAGTGATGTGTTGGATTTGTCCCAAACATAACACATTGTATTCAGGACAAAGTTAATATCTTTGCCACATTTTTTGCAGTTTTACTTTAGTGCCTTATTGCAAACAGGATGTATGTCTTGGAATATTTTATTCTGTACAGGCTTTCTTCTTTTCACTCTGTCATTTAGGTTAGTATTGTGGAGTAACTACAATGTTGGTGATCCATCCTCAGTTTTCTCCTAACACAGCCATGAAATTCTAACTGTTTTAAAGTCACCATTGGCCTTATGGAGAAATCCCTGAGTGGTTTCCTTCCTCTCCGGCAACTGAGTTAGGAAAGATGCCTGTATCTTTGTAGTGACAGGGTGTCTTGATACACCATCCGAAGTGTAATTAATAACTTCACCATGCTCAAAGGGATATTCAATGTCAGCTTTTTTTTGTTTTTTACCCATCAATAGGTGCCCTTCTTTGCAAAGCTTTGGAAAACCTCCTTGGTCTTTGTGGTTGAATCTGTGTTTGAAATTCACTGCTCAACTGAGGGGCCTCAGTAATTGTATGTGTATACAGAGATGAGGTAGTCATTGAAAAATAATGTTAAACACTATTATTGCACACAGAGTGAATCCATGCAACTTATATGACTTGTTAAGCACATTTGTACTCCTGAATTGATTTAGGCCCGCCATAACAAAGGGGTTGAATACTTATTGACTCATGACATTTCAGCTTTTCATTTTTAATCAATTTGTAAAAATGTCTAAACAATTTCACTTTGACATTATGGGGTATTGTGTGTAGGCCAGTGACAAAATCTCAATGTAATCCATTTTAAATGCAGGCTGTAACACAACAACATTTGGGAAAAGTCTAGGGGTGTGAATACCTTTTTCAAGGCAATGTATCTTATGTTAACGTTCTGTCTCTGCCTGCCTGTCTCTGCATGTCTCTGCCTATGTGTCTCTCTCTCCCTGCCTGCCTGTGTATAACGTCTCTCTCTCTTTCCTCTCACCCAGGAGGTGGAGCAGTACCTGCTGCGTACGGGCACTGTGGGCAGCATGGAGAGTTCCCAGTCTGTGCCCAGTATGTCCATCTCCGCCAGCTCCCAGAGCTCCTCGGTTAACAGCCTGGCAGACGGCTCCGACGACAGCAACGAGATGGCCATGATGACCGAGGGAGAGCACACAGTCACCTCAAACTCCTCCATTATACACCGCCCTACTGTAAGTCTGAGAGAGGTGTGTGTGGCGTGTGCGTTAGAGAGAGAAGATGGTGGTGTGTGTGTGTATGTGGTAAATATGTCAGGTTTGTGCAATTGTCTGTGTTTGTGGACATTAATTAAACTTCCCTCTCCTTCTGAATTGTCTCTCTCTCTCCTTGTCCCCCTCCCCCAGGGTCAGGATAATATCTATGATGACCCATACCAGCCAGAGATGGACCAGCAGCAGCCCTCGTCAGCCGCCCGCCGCAGGGCCTACTACCGCAACCGGGACCACTTCGCCACCATCCGCACGGCCTCCCTGGTGAGCACATCCCCAAACCCCTCTCTCTGACCCAACCACTAGCACAACCCCAAACCACTCTCTCTGACCCAACCACTAGCACATCCCCAAACCCCTCACTCTGACCCAACCACTAGCACATCCCCTAACCACTCTCTCTGACCCAACCACTAGCACAACCCCAAACCCCTCTCTCTGACCCAACCACTAGCACAACCCCTAACCACTCTCTCTGACCCAACCACTAGCACAACCGCTAACCACTCTCTGACCCAACCACTAGCACAACCGCTAACCACTCTCTCTGACATGACCGCAAACGCTAACCCCCAATCCTCTCTTTCTCTGATACGACTGCTAACACAACCCCCTAACCCTTCTCTCATACTACTATGAACGCCTGTTTGTTTTCTTACAATTACTTTGCCCGAGCTTGATTGAGTTTGCCTGCGATCCAATGGAACAGTCCCACAACTGGAAACCCCGCCCATCTGTCTCTCCAGACAGACTCAATCAAACGCTCAAAGATTTCAGATACTATTTGAACCTAGGTCTGATTGACACCACCCATCTGTTTCTCCAGGCAGGCTCAATCGAAAACTCAGATTTCAGATACTATTGAGACACATTCTCTCTCTCTCCTCCCCACTCCCTCTTCCCGCTCTCTCTCTTCCCTCTCTCTCTCTTCCCTCTCTCTCTCTTCCCTCTCTCTCTCGCTTCCCCCTCTCTCTCTTCCCCCTCTCTCTCTCTTCCCCCTCTCTCTCTCTTCCCTCTCTCCTCCCCACTCCCTCTTCTCTCTCTTCCCTCTCTCCTCCCCTCTCTCTCTTCCCTCTCTCCTCCCCACTCCCTCTTCTCTCTCTTCCCTCTCTCCTCCCCACTCCCTCTTCCCTCTCTCTCTCTTCCCTCTCTCCTCCCCACTCCCTCTTCCCTCTCTCCTCCCCACTCCCTCTTCCCTCTCTCTTCCCTCTCTCTCTCTTCCCTCTCTCTCTCTTCCCTCTCTCTCTCTCTTCCCGCTCTCTCTCTTCCCTCTCTCTCTCTTCCCTCTCTCTCTCTCTTCCCTCTCTCTCTCTCTTCCCTCTCTCTCTCGCTTCCCCCTCTCTCTCTTCCCCCTCTCTCTCTCTTCCCCCTCTCTCTCTCTCTCTTCCCTCTCTCCTCCCCACTCCCTCTTCTCTCTCTTCCCTCTCTCCTCCCCACTCCCTCTTCCCTCTCTCTCTCTTCCCTCTCTCCTCCCCACTCCCTCTTCCCTCTCTCTTCCCTCTCTCTCTCTTCCCTCTCTCTCTCTCTTCCCTCTCTCTCTCTCTTCCCTCTCTCTCTCTCTTCCCTCTCTCCTCCCCACTCCCTCTTCCCTCCCCACTCCCTCTTCCCCCTCTCTCTCTCTTCCCTCCCCACTCCCTCTTCCCCCTCTCTCTCTCTTCCCTCTCTCTCTCTCTTCCCCCTCTCTCTCTCTTCCCTCTCTCCTCCCCACTCCCTCTTCCCTCTCTCTCTTCCCTCTCTCTCTCTTCCCTCTCTCTCTCTCTTCCCTCTCTCCTCCCCACTCCCTCTTCCCTCCCCACTCCCTCTTCCCCCTCTCTCTCTCTTCCCTCCCCACTCCCTCTTCCCCCTCTCTCTCTCTTCCCTCTCTCTCTCTCTTCCCCCTCTCTCTCTCTTCCCTCTCTCCTCCCCACTCCCTCTTCCCTCTCTCTCTTCCCTCTCTCCTCCCCACTCCCTCTTCCCTCTCTCTCTCTCTTCCCTCTCTCTCTCTCTTCCCTCTCTCTCTCTTCCCTCTCTCTCTCTCTCTTCCCCCTCTCTCCCTCTTCCCTCTCTCCTCCCCATTCTCTCTTCCCTCTCTGTCTCTCCAGGTGACTCGTCAGATCCAGGAACACGAGCAGGGCTCAGCGCTGAGGGAGCAGATGTCCGGCTATAAGAGGATGAGGAGGCAGCACCAGAAACAGTTGATGGGCCTGGAGAACAAGCTGAAGGCTGAGATGGACGAGCACCAGCTGAGACTAGACAAAGAGCTGGAGAACCAGAGGAACAGCTTCGGAGGAGAGGGGGACAAACTGGGCAAGAAACACCAGGCCATCCTGGAGAAGGAGGTGAGGGATGGTGGTACTGGAGGAAAGGAGGAGGTATGGAGGGGTGGAGATCCTGAGCTTCGGAGGAGAGGGGGTCAAACCGGGCAAGAAATAGGGAAGAAGGACTTTGGAAAGAGGAACAAAATGTTAGTTTTCTCCCTTCATCCCTCCCTCTCTCTCTCCAGACCAAGGCAGCCCTAGCTGAGGAGAAGAAGTTCCAGCAGCATATCCTGAGCCAGCAGAAGAAAGAGCTGACCAGTCTACTGGAGTCTCAGAAACGCCAGTACCGCCAGCGCAAGGACCAGCTCAAAGAGGTACAACCTTATTCCAACCACACGACTACCTTATTCCAACCAAATGACTACCTTATTCCAACCACACGACTACCTTATTCCAACCACACGACTACCTTATTCCAACCAAAGGACAACCTTATTATAATCACACGACTACCTTATTCCAACCACACGACTACCTTATTCCAACCACACGACTACCTTATTCCAACCACACGACTACCTTATTCCAACCAAAGGACAACCTTATTATAATCACACGACTACCTTATTCCAACCACACGACTACCTTATTCCAACCACACGACTACCTTATTCCAACCAAAGGACAACCTTATTATAATCACACGACTACCTTATTCCAACCACACGACTACCTTATTCCAGCCAAAGGACAACCTTATTATAATCACACGACTACCTTATTCCAACCACACGACTACCTTATTCCAACCACACGACTACCTTATTCCAACCACACAAGGTAGTCGTCTGGTTGTATTGATTGGCTGGTGTCACCCTCTAACTCTTCCCCCTGTTGTATTGATTGGCTGGTGTCACCCTCTAACCCTTCCCCCTGTGTTGTATTGATTGGCTTGTCACCCTCTAACCCTTCCCCTTGTGTTGTATTGATTGGCTGGTGTCACTCTCTAACCCTTCCCCCTGTGTTGTATTGATTGGCTTGTCACCCTCTAACCCTTCCCCCTGTGTTGTATTGATTGGCTGGTGTCACTCTCTAACCCTTCCCCCTGTGTTGTATTGATTGGCTTGTCACCCTCTAACCCTTCCCCCTGTGTTGTATTGATTGGCTTGTCACCCTCTAACCCTTCCCCCTGTGTTGTATTGATTGGCTGGTGTCACTCTCTAACCCTTCCCCCTGTGTTGTATTGATTGGCTGGTGTCACCCTCTAACCCTTCCCCCTGTGTTGTATTGATTGGCTGATGTCACTCTCTAACCCTTCCCCCTGTGTTGTATTGATTGGCTGGTGTCACTCTCTAACCCTTCCCCCTGTGTTGTATTGATTGGCTTGTCACCCTCTAACCCTTCCCCCTGTGTTGTATTGATTGGCTGGTGTCACTCTCTAACCCTTCCCCCTGTGTTGTATTGATTGGCTTGTCACTCTCTAACCCTTCCCCCTGTGTTGTATTGATTGGCTGGTGTCACCCTCTAACCCAGGGTTCCCCAACTGGCGGGCTGCACTTTTTCTGAGAAGATAAAGAAAAAAATATGTTTTTTTTTCTTGTTGCACATAAGACTGTAAAAACACCAGGAAATCAGCTCCAGGTTATTTTTTTGTTTTTAAAAATCTGTTCCGAAGTAGTCCCACGCATAATAGAGAAACAAGTCATCGTATACAAATGTAAGCAAGGTTTGAAATTATTATGTTTTAATCAAACATTGTATCTGTTTGGGCTTATTGCAGTTAATTTGCAGTCTACAAATTATTTGTAATTATGTTCCGGCCCCCCGACCATCCGCTCAAGAAAAAATTGGCCCCTGGCTGAATCTAGTTGATGATCCCTGCTCTAACCATTCCCAATGTGTTGTTTCTACTAGGAACTGAATGACAACCATTCAACCCCTAAGAGGGAGAAACAAGGGTGGCTGTTGGCAGCCTTTAACTAGGGTTGTGAACGTTTAAACGAAATTGGGATCCTTAACGTTAGGAAAAAAATCCCTAAGGGGAAATCCATGTTTTGGTTTTTTATCCCCCACAAATATTTTATTACAGTGCACCTGGCTAATCTGCTCTTTCTCTTCACTAATGATGCCAGTGTGTGTTCAGTCTGTTCCCCTAGTCTATTCATTGATGATAGGCCCTGCTTTCCTGAAGTTTTTTTACTGCATGAAATGGCGAAATACAGCATTCCATTGCGAGATACAGATTTTGATTGCCGGTAGATAGGCCTAGTGTACGGTTCTGACTCCGTCTGTCTGGTGGCCGACCTGCCTATACTGTGCCCCTCCCCCCTCTCTCCATCCCTATACTGTGCCCCTCCCCCCTCTCTCCATCCCTATACTCTGCCCCTCCCCTCTCTCCATCCCTATACTGTGCCCCTCCCCTCTCTCTCCATCCCTATACTGTGCCCCTCCCCTCTCTCTCCATCCCTATACTGTGCCCCTCCCCTCTCTCTCCATCCCTATACTGTGCCCCTCCCCTCTCTCTCCATCCCTATACTGTGCCCCTCCCCTCTCTCATCCCTATACTGTGCCCCTCCCCTCTCTCTCCATCCCTATACTGTGCCCCTCCCCTCTCTCTCCATCCCTATACTGTGCCCCTCCCCTCTCTCTCATCCCTATACTGTGCCCCTCCCCTCTCTCTCATCCCTATACTGTGCCCCTCCCCTCTCTCTCCATCCCTATACTGTGCCCCTCCCCTCTCTCTCCATCCCTATACTGTGCCCCTCCCCCTCTCTCCATCCCTATACTGTGCCCCTCCCCTCTCTCTCCATCCCTATACTGTGCCCCTCCCCTCTCTCTCATCCCTATACTGTGCCCCTCCCCTCTCTCTCCATCCCTATACTGTGCCCCTCCCCTCTCTCTCATCCCTATACTGTGCCCCTCCCCTCTCTCTCCATCCCTATACTCTGCCCCTCCCCTCTCTCTCCATCCCTATACTCTGCCCCTCCCCTCTCTCTCCATCCCTATACTCTGCCCCTCCCCTCTCTCTCCATCCCTATACTGTGCCCCTCCCCTCTCTCTCCATCCCTATACTGTGCCCCTCCCCTCTCTCTCCATCCCTATACTGTGCCCCTCCCCTCTCTCTCCATCCCTATACTGTGCCCCTCCCCTCTCTCTCCATCCCTATACTGTGCCCCTCCCCTCTCTCATCCCTATACTGTGCCCCTCCCCTCTCTCTCTATCCCTATACTGTGCCCCTCCCCTCTCTCTCCATCCCTATACTGTGCCCCTCCCCTCTCTCTCCATCCCTATACTGTGCCCCTCCCCTCTCTCTCCATCCCTATACTGTGCCCCTCCCCTCTCTCTCATCCCTATACTGTGCCCCTCCCCTCTCTCTCCATCCCTATACTGTGCCCCTCCCCTCTCTCTCCATCCCTATACTGTGCCCCTCCCCCTCTCTCCATCCCTATACTGTGCCCCTCCCCTCTCTCTCCATCCCTATACTGTGCCCCTCCCCTCTCTCTCCATCCCTATACTGTGCCCCTCCCCTCTCTCTCCATCCCTATACTGTGCCCCTCCCCTCTCTCTCCATCCCTATACTGTGCCCCTCCCCTCTCTCTCCATCCCTATACTGTGCCCCTCCCCTCTCTCTCCATCCCTCGCTAGCTTGCTATGGAAGATGCAGGCAGCTCGAGATGATTTGATTGACCGTTCTGATCGCCTAGTGATGGACGTTAGTTTCGCTTCAGAAGCAGCATTCCTTTACAGACAAGTAAAATGCCCGTTCAGTGGTGCTTCAAAACTATCTCCAGAGAAGGTTTTGTCGGCATTTTAAAAAGCCATAGTGTGTCCTCACAGATAGACAAACATGCCGTAGCCGAGGCGCTTTCAAGGGTATATGACTGCGGCACACAACTTCATTCCCCGGCCCTAGCATTCATACATACGTAATAGGACCATTACTCTGCATTGATGTGGAATGTTATGAGCCATTTGTCACATCCCTTACCTTTAACCCTTCCCCATGTGTTGTAATGAGTGGCCGGTGTCACCCTCTAACCCGTCCCCCTGTGTTTCTACTAGGAACTGAATGAGAACCAGTCGACCCCTAAGCGGGAGAAGCAGGAATGGCTGGTGCGTCAGAAGGAGTGTCTGCAGCAGCTGCAGGCGGAGGAGGAGGCGGGGCTGCTGAGGAGACAGAGGCAGTACTATGAGCTGCAGTGTCGCCAGTACAAGAGGAAGATGCTGCTGGCCCGACACAACCTGGAACAAGACCTGCTCAGAGAGGTATAGCAGGCCTATTGAAGTACCTATAGTAGAGGTATGTTACTGGGGGAGATTGACCTGCTCAGAGAGGTCTAGTCTCATCCACCAGCCGGCTCTCTCTGTCAAACCATCTGGTTTCACAGCGCCTCGGAACTGAACTTAAATCAAGTTGAATGGAAGCTTATGGCAGGAGCTCTGTCCATCACCATCTAGCATAACCCTTAGAACCTCCCCCCAACATTGTGGACTTCAAGCAGAAGTTATTTAAACAAAGAAGTGAGTTCGGAAAATCTGAAAGTACGCATCTTAGAAATGTTTTTTACATATAAACGTTATATGCCTCAAATCAGAATCAATTGGGCTTCCCAAAAATAATATGGCTAATGTGATAGAACATTTATTTTTGATTGGCGATTTTGCAATTTTTCAAAGTCACATCTAATACAACTATTGCCTCGATTTAGAGCCACACGTCATAGTCATGTGATTCGCTCAGAATTTGAATTGATTAGGTTTGGGCGTAATATTTTCATATCGTCATACCATCCTTCTCTCATCCCAGGATTTACGGTATTACCGGCTTAGTACACAAGGGGGCGCCAAAAAACACAACATCCCGTTGGGTGTCTATTACTAGAATGCTAACAACATTTGTACAAGTAATAACACATTTCCATGGAGGCAAAATATACCTTTTTCATTGTAAGCTCATTTACTTGTATTGCTACCGCTGATAACAATTAGCTATTTTTTGCTGAATGTGTTGCACTAATGTATTTTCTGTGAAGGAAAACTATAGTTGAATGTTCCGGATCAATCTATTATTGAAGAAAATAAATCAACTGACTTTCGATATAAAACACGACCCCTGTCAATACATAGCTGTACTCACCTGATCCTGCTTTCTCCCGTTGTGCTATTTACAAACACGTGACTGGCTCAACCGTTCTGGAGAACTACAGTAAGCTTCATAAGGTGAAATTAAGAACGCGATATGCTTTATATCTTAACGTACTGCAAGTATTTACTTAAAGTATACTGAACAAAAATATAAACGCAACATGCAACAATTTCAACGACTTTACTGAGGAAATCAGTCAATTGAAATACATTTAGTAGGCCCTAATCTATGGATTTCACATGACGTGGCACAGCCATGGGTGGGCCTGGGAGGGCATAAGCCCACCCACTTGGGAGCCATGCCCACCCACTGGAGAGCCAGGCCCAGCCAATCGGAATGAGTTTTTCCCACAAAGGGCTTTATTACAGACAGAAATACTCCTCAGTTTCATCAGCTGTCCGGATGGCTGGTCTCCAGTGCCAAATTCTCTAAAACGACTTTATGGTAGAGAAATGAACATAGAATTATCTGTCAACAGCTCTGGTGGACTTTCCTGCAGTCAGCATGCCAATTGCACGCTCCCTCAAAACTTGAGACATCTGTGGCAATGTGTTGTGTGACAAAACTGCACTTTTTAGAGTGGCTTTTTATTGTCCCCAGCACCTGTGTAATGATCATGCTGCTTAATCAGCTTCTTGATATGCCACACCTGTCAGGTGGATGGATTATCTTGGCAAAGGAGTAATGCTCACTAACAGGGATGTAAACAAGTTTGTGCACAAGATTTGAGAAATAAGCATTTTGTGTGTATGTAACATTTCTGGGGTCTTTTATTTCAACTCATGAAACATGGGACCAACATTTTACATGTTGCGTTCATATTTTTGTTCAGTATAGCTACAAATATAAAAATGTATTGAAATAGTTTCAACGGTTTTGATAGTATTGAAAAACCATCCCGTGGCTATTTCCAAATACCCAGATATACGGTATACCCCCCATCCTAATTAGCATGTAATTCAGTAAATCCACACCCCCTCAATTCCAAACAGTCCCACACTGTTACCAGGCTCTATGCGCCAGCAATTCGAGCCTGGGGACGAGGTTAAACCTCGCCCAATCCACCCCTACACCTTACGCCCTAGACACTTCTGTTCTATTTCCTTGTTTTATATATACACTGCCTTCGGAAAGTATTCAGGGCCCTTGATTTTTCCACATTTTGTTAGGTTACAGCCTTATTCTAAAATTGATTAAATTGTTTTTCCCCCCCCTCAATCTACACACAATGATGACAAAGCAAAAATTGTTTTTTAGAATGTTTTGCTAATTTATAAAAATTACAAAACTGAAATATATTTACATAAGTATTCAGACCCTTTACTCAGTACTTTGTTGAAGCACCCTTTGCAGCGTTTACAGCCTAGTCTTCTTGGGTATGAAGCTACAAGCTTGGCACACCTGTATTTGGGGAGCTTCTCCCATTCTTCTCTGCAGATCCTCTCAAGCTCTGTCAGGTTGGATGGGGAGTGTCGCTGCACAGCTATTTTCAGGTCTCTCCAGAGATGTTTGATCGGGTTCAAGTCCGGGCTCTGGCTGGGCCACTCAAGGACATTCAGAGACTTGTCCCGAAGCCACTCCTGCGTTGTCTTGGCTGTGTGCTTAGGGCCGTTGTCCTGTTGGAAGGTGAACCTTTGCCCCAGTCTGAGGTCCTGAGTGCTCTGGAGTAGGTTTTCATCAAGGATCTCTCTGTACTTTGCTCTGTTCATCTTTGCCTCGATCCTGGCTAGTCTCCCAGTCCCTGCCGCTGAAAAACATCCCCACAGCATGATGCTGCCACCACCATGCTTCACCGTAGGGGTGGTGCCAGGTTTCCTCCAGACGTGACGCTTGGCATTCATCTTGGTTTCATCAGACCAGAGAATCTTGTTTCTCATGGTCTGAGAGTCTTTAGGTGCCTTTTGGCGAACTCGGGCTGTCATGTGCCATTTACTGAGGAGTGGCTTCCGTCTGGCCACTCTACCATAAATGCCTAATTGGTGGAGTGCTGCAGAGATGGTTGTCCTTCTGGAAGGTTCTCCCATCTCCACAGAGGAACACTAGAGCTGTCAGAGTGACCATCGGGTTCTTGGTCACCTCCCTGACCAAGGCCCTTCTCACCCGATAGCTCCGTTTGGCTGGGTGGCCAGGTCTAGGAAGAGTCTTCGTGGTTCCAAACTTCTTCCATTTAAGAATGATGGAGGCCACTGTGTTCTTGGGGACCTTCAATGCTGTAGAGATGTTTTGGTACCCTTCCCCAGATCTGTGCCTCAACACAATCCTGTCTCCGAGCTCTACGGACAATTCCTTCGACCTCATGGCTTGGTTTTTGCTCTGACATGCACTGTCAACTGTGGGACCTTTATATAGACAGGTGTGTGCCTTTCCAAATCATGTTCAATCAATTGAATTTACCACACGTGGACTCCAATCAAGGTGTAGAAACATCTCAAGGATGATCAATGGAAACAAGATGCACCTGAGCTCAATTTCGAGTATCATAGCAAAGGGTGTGAATACTTACGTAAATAAGGTATTTCTGTGTTTTATGTTTAATAAATTTGCAAACATTTCTAAAAACCTGTATTCGCTTTGCCATTATAGGGTATTGTGTGTAGATTGCTAAGGAAACAGTTTTATTGAATCCACTTTAGAATAAGGCTGTAATATTACAAAATGTGGAAAAAGTCAAGGGGTCTGAATACTTTCCGAAGGCAAACGTATAAACGTTTATAACAAAATTGTGATCCTTAACATTAAGAAAAATCCCAAACATAACTTTTTTTGTTTCCCCCCCGCACAAAATATATTGTTTTCCGTGTTGTGGCCTAATTAGATTATAGGCTATAACGGCCTGAGGTAAGTGGTTTAACTTAAAGGTGCAATATGCAGGAATCGCTCCGCCATTTCCTGGTTGCTAAAATTCTAATAGTTCGCCTAATTTCAGTGTAGGTGATAAAACAAGCGCTCAGTGTAGAGAATCAATTGTACCAAAAATATAGTATTTTCTGTTTGAAACTAGTGTACAAAACTGAAAGTAAAGGACTCAAAAACAAAACTTTAAGAACGGGAAGCATAAAAATAGCACACATACAACAGATCTACCGCTTCTTAGACTTGCTTTCAATGAGTGACAGATCTATACCACATTTCTATGTGAATTTGGTCAGGCACCCAAGAAGTTACATATTGTAGCTTTAAATAAAACCAGAAAGAAAAAGGTTAACTTTAGGCTGCTAGGGATATTCAATGTCTGCATTTGTTACCAATCTACTAATAGGTGCCCTTCTTTGCGAGGCATTGGAAAACCTCTCTTGTCTTTGTGGTTGAATCTGTTTGAAATGTACTGCTCGACTGACGACCTTACAGATATTTGTATGTGTTGGGTACAGAGATGAGGTAGTCATTCAAAAATCATGTTAAACTATTATTGCACACAGTGAGTCCATGCAACTTATTATGTGACTTGTTAAGCACATTTTTATATACAGTACCAGTCAAAAGTTTGGACACCTACTCATTCAAGGGTTTTTCTTTATTTTTACTATTTTCTACATTGTAGAATAATAGTGAAGACATCAAAACTATGAAATAACACATATGTAATCATGTAGTAACCTAAAAAGTGTTAAACAAATCAAAATATATTTTATATTTGAGATTCTTCAAATAGCCACCCTTTGCCTTGATGATAGCTTTGCACACTCTTGGCATTCTCTCAACCAACTTCACCTGGAATGCTTTTCCAACAGTCTTGAAGGAGTTCCCACATATGCTGAGCACTTGTTGGCTGCTTTTCCTTCACTCTGCCATCCGACTCAACCCAAACCATCTCAATTGGGTTGAGGTAGGGGGATTGTGGAGGCCAGGTCATCTGATGCAGCACTCCATCACTCTCCTTCTTACACAGCCTGGAGATGTGTTTGGTCATTGTCCTGTTGGAAAAACAAATGATATTCCCACTAAGCCCAAACCAGATGGGATGGCGTATCGCTGCTGAATGCTGTGGTAGCATGCTGGTTAAGTGTGCCTTGAATTGTAAATAAATCACAGACAGTGTCACCAGCAAAACACCATAACACCACCTCCTCCATGCTTTACAGTGGGAAATACACATGCAGAGGTCATCCGTTCACCCACACCGCGTCTCACAAAGACACGGCGGTTTGAATCAAAAATCTCCTATTTGGACTCCAGACCAAAGGACACATTTCCACCAGTCTAATGTCCATTGCTCGTGTTTCTTGGCCCAAGCAAGTCTCTTCTTCTTATTGGTGTCCTTTAGTAGTGTTTTTTTGCAGCAATTCGACCATGAAGGCCTGACTCACACAGTCTCCTCTGAACAGTTGATGTTGAGATATCTGTTACTTGAACTCTGTGATGCATTTATGTGGGCTACAATTTCTGAGGCTGGTAACTCTAATGAACTTATCCTCTGCAGCAGAGGTAACTCTGGGTCTTCCATTCCTGTGGCGGTCCTCATGAGAGACAGTTTCATTATAGCGCTTGATGGTTTTTGCGACTGCACTTGAAGAAATTTTCAAAGTTCTTGAAATGTTCCTTATTGACTGACCTTCTTGTCTTAAAGTAATGATGGACTGTTGTTTCTCTTTGCTTATTTGAGCTGTTCTTACCATAATATGGACTTGGTCTTTTACCAAATAGGGCTATCTTCTGTATACCCCCACTACCTTGTCACAACACAACTGATTGGTTCAAACGCATTAAGAAGGAAAGAAATTCCACAAATTAACTTTTAAGAAGGCACACCTGTTAATTGAAATGCATTCCAGGTGACTACCTCATGAAGCTGGTTGAGAGAATGCCAAGAGTGTGCAAAGTTGTCATCAAGGCAAAGGGTGGCTATTTGAAATATAAAATTAGATGTTGATTTGTTTAACACTTTTTTTTGGTTACTAAATGATTCTATATGTGTTATTTCATAGTTTTGATGTCTTCACTATTATTCTACAATGTAAAATAAAAACAAACCCTTGAATGAGTAGGTGTGTCCAAACCTTTGACTGGTTGTGTGTGTGTGTGTGTATAACTTAGTTGACACGTTTCCTACCTTCTCTCACTCCCTCCCTCCATCTTTCTTCCTATACTTTCTTTCTCTCTTTCTGTCCTTCCTCCAGGACCTGAACAAGAAACAGACCCAGAGGGACCTGGAGTGTGCCATGCTGCTGAGGCACCACGAGTCCACCCAGGAGCTGGAGTTCCGTCAGCTGGGGGCGGTGCAGCGTACGCGGGCCGACCTGATCCGCACGCAGCACCAGACGGAGCTCACCAACCAGATGGAGTACAACAAGAGGAGGGAGCAGGAGCTCCGGCAGAAACACACCGTGGAGGTCCGCCAGCAGCCCAAGAGTCTCAAGGTAAGGATAGGATAGTATACGATGAGCTTTAATGTCCCTGGCTGGCATCCCTGTTCTCCACCGTCTCCCCAAAGTGTTCACACTTAGGGACAAGGGTAGACAATCGGGCGTAGCCTATGGGGAGCTAGAAGGGAAGTGGGGATCAAGGGGTGCTCTTATTGACCCTGAACCCATTCTGCTCACTCCCGCCTCTCCTTCCATCCCCCCCCCCCCCCCCCCTCTTCCTTCCATCCATCCCTCACTCCCCCCTCTCCTTCCTTCCCTCACTCTCCCCTCTCCTTCCTTCTCTCACTCCCCCTCTCCTTCCTTCCCTCACTCCCCCTCTCCTTCCTTCCCTCACTCCCCCTCTCCTTCCTTCCCTCACTCCCCCTCTCCTTCCTTCCCTCACTCTCCCCTCTCCTTCCTTCCCTCACTCCCCCCTCTCCTTCCTTCCCTCACTCCCCCTCTCCTTCCTTCCTTCCCTCACTCTCCCCTCTCCTTCCTTCCCTCACTCCCCCCTCTCCTTCCTTCCCTCACTCCCCCCTCTCCTTCCTTCCATCACTCCCCCCGCTCCTTCCGTCCATCACTCCCCCCGCTCCTTCCGTCCATCACTCCCCCCGCTCCTTCCGTCCCTCACTCCCCCCGCTCCTTCCGTCCCTCACTCCCCCCGCTCCTTCCGTCCCTCACTCCCCCCCGCTCCTTCCGTCCCTCACTCCCCCCGCTCCTTCCGTCCCTCACTCCCCCCCGCTCCTTCCGTCCCTCACTCCCCCCGCTCCTTCCGTCCCTCACTCCCCCCGCTCCTTCCGTCCCTCACTCCCCCCGCTCCCCTTCCGTCCATCACTCCCCCCGCTCCTTCCGTCCATCACTCCCCCCTCTCCTTCCGTCCATCACTCTCCCCTCTCCTTCCGTCCGTCCCTCACTCTCCCCTCTCCTTCCTTCCCTCACTCTCCCCTCTCCTTCCGTCCGTCCCTCACTCTCCCCTCTCCTTCCTTCCCTCACTCTCCCCTCTCCTTCCGTCCCTCACTCTCCCCTCTCCTTCCGTCCCTCACTCCCTCCGCTCCTTCCGTCCCTCTCTACCTCACTCTCCTTCCTTCCCTCACTCCCCTCTCCTTCCTTCCCTCACTCCCCTCTCCCTCCTTCCCTCACTCCACCCTCTCCCTCCTTCCCTCACTCCAATCCCTCACTCCACCCCTCTCCTCCAATCCCTCACTCCACCCCTCTCCTCCAATCCCTCACTCCACCCCTCTCCTCCAATCCCTCACTCTACCCCACTCCTTCATTCCCCCACTCCTCCCTCC
Source organism: Coregonus lavaretus (assembly GCF_964263955.1). Taxonomy (NCBI): domain Eukaryota; kingdom Metazoa; phylum Chordata; class Actinopteri; order Salmoniformes; family Salmonidae; genus Coregonus; species Coregonus lavaretus. Next base: position 3,455,174 of record NC_140015.1, on the reverse strand, counting down.
TCCCTGTCTCATTCCCCCCCTTTCCCTCATTCCCCCTCTCATTCCCTCTCTCCTTTCTCCCCTATCCCAGTCTAAGGAGCTTCAGATCAAGCGTCAGTTCCAAGACACGTGTAAGATCCAGACGCGTCAGTACAAGGCCCTGAGGAACCACCTGTTGGAGAGCACTCCCAAGGCCGACCACAAGGCGGTGCTCAAGAGGCTGAAGGAGGAGCAGACCAGGAAACTGGCCATCCTGGCCGAGCAGTACGACCACTCCATCAACGACATGCTGTCCACACAGGCTGTGAGTAAGGCAAGGACCCTACCGTGCACCTCTCCTACACCTGACAACTACGACGACGCTATACTACAAAACAACTACACTCACTCACACACACACACACACACGCACGCAGAGACAAAACCCACACAAAGACACGCACACACTGCAGATAACACCCACTATACATCAACTACACACCTACATATTAAAGCAGCTACACCAAAATGTATACCAACACATTTCAGTTCAACAAACACCGACTACGCCCATGCTAAGCTTTAGAACTACTAAAATTACATATTAGGACTACAAATCCCACATTTTGAGTGGTAGGCAACCCCAAACCGTCCATTAGACCAGGGTGTGCTCTACTGACGTCCAGCCCTCCTCCTCTAGCTGCGATTGGACGAGACCCAGGAAGCAGAGTACCAGGTGCTGCGAATGCAGCTGCAGCAGGAGTTGGAGCTGCTGAATGCTTACCAGAGCAAGATCAAGATCCACACAGACTCCCAGCACGAGAGAGAGGCCAAGGACCTGGAGCAAAGGGTGTCCATCCGCAGGGCCCTGCTGGAACAGAGGGTGAGAGCGGGACGGAGAGAGGGGGTGGAGGGGTGTCTGAAGGGATTATGTGTGTGTGTGTGGAGGGGTATGTGTGTGTGTTTGTGGAAGTGTGTGGGTGGGTGGAAGTGTGTGGGTGGGTGGGTGGGTGTGTGTGTGTGGAGGGGAGGGGGGGGGGGGGGGGGGGGTGCAAGAGAATATGTACAATATACACTACCGGTCAAAAGTTTTAGAACACCTACTCATTCAAGGATTTTTCTTTGTTTTTAATATTTTCTACATTGTAGAATAATAGTGAAGACATCAAAACTATGAAATAAAATGTATTTTATATTTGAGATTCTTCAAATAGCCACCCTTTGCCTTGATGACAGCTTTGCACACTCTTGGCATTCTCTCAACCAGCTTCACCTGGAATGCTTTTCCAACAGTCTTGAAGGAGTTCCCACATATGCTGAGCACTGGTTGGCTGCTTTTTCCTTCACTCTGCGGTCCGACTCATCCCAAACCATTTCAATTTGGTTGAGGTCGGGGGATTGTGGAAGCCAGGTCATTTGATGCAGCACTCCATCACTCTCCTTCTTGGTTAAATAGCCCTTACACAGCCTGGAGGGGTGTTGGGTCATTGTCTTGTTGAAAAACAAATGATAGTCCCACTAAGCCCGTATCGCTGCAGAATGCCATGGTAGCCATGCTGGTTAAGTTTGCCTTGAATTCTAAATAAATCACAGACAGTTTCACCAGCAAAGCATCCCCACACCATAACACCACCTCCTCCATGCTTTATGGTGGGAAATACACATGCGGAGATCATCCGTTCACCCACACCGCGTCTCACAAAGACACGACGGTTGGATCCAAAAATCTCCAATTTGGACTCATCAGACCAAAGGACAACCTTCCACCGGTCTAATGTCCATTGCTCGTGTTTCTTGGCCTAAGCAAGTCTCTTCTTCTTATTGGTGTCCTTTAGTAGAGGTTTCTTTGCAGCAATTCCACCATGAAGGCCAGATTCACATGGTCTCCCCTGAACTGTTGATGTGTCTGTTACTTGAACTCTGTGAAGTATTTATTTGGGCTTCAATTTCTGAGGCTGGTTACTCGAATGAACTTATACTCTGCAGCAGAGGTAACTCTGGGTCTTCCATTCCTGTGGCGGTCCTCATGAGAGCCCGTTTCATCATAGCGCTTGATGGTTTTTGAAGAAACTTTAAAAGTTCTTGAAATGTTCCTTATTGACTGACCTTCATGTCTTATAGTAATGATGGACTGTCGTTTCTCTTTGCTTATTTGAGCTGTTCTTGCCATAATACGGACTTGGTCTTTTACCAAATAGGGCTATCTTCTGTATACCCCCCCTATCTTGTCACAACCCAACTGATTGGCTCAAACGCATTAAGAAGGAAAGACATTCCACAAATGAACTTTTAAGAAGGCATACTTGTTAATTGAAATGCATTCCAGGTGACTACCTCATGAAGCTGGTTGAGAGAATGCCAAGAGTGTGCAAAGCTGTCATCAAGGCAAAGGATGGCTATTTGAAGAATCTCAAATATAAAATATATTTTGATTTGTTTAACACTTTTTTGGTTACTACATGATTCCATATGTGTTATTTCATAGTTTTGATGTCTTCGCTATTATTCTACAATGTAGAAAATATTACAAATAAAGAAAAACCTTTGAATGAGTAGGTGTTCTAAAACTTTTGACCGGTAGTGTACATGACACCAAAAAGGATAGCCCACTTAAAAGATTATTGGGACACAACCAGTTTGTAGTCTTACTGCATTTTTCTCTCCTCCTCTCCTCTCTCTCTCTCCCTTAGATTGAGGAAGAGATGCTGTCCCTGCAGAACGAGCGTTCAGAGCGTATCCGTAATCTACTGGAGCGCCAGGCCCGGGAGATCGAGTCATTTGACTCGGAGAGCATGCGTCTTGGCTTCAGCAACATGGCTCTGACGGGCATCCCCGCCGAGGCCTTCAACCAGGGCTACCCCAATCCCAACTCCTCTTCTGGCTCCGGGGGCTGGCCCTCCCGCCCTGTCCCTCGCTCCGGGAGCCACTGGAGCCACGGCGTGCAGAACTCGGTGGCGCCCCCTTCATGGCGTAGCCAGAACAGCTGCAGCGGTGGACGAGGGTTCAGCCGTGCCGAGTCGATCACTTCGTCTCAGGGCCTGGGGAGGGATAGTGAGATGAACATGAGTGGTAGAGGCCACTCCTCCAACTCCTCCTCTTCCTCCTCTTCCTCGTCCTCCCACCATCACCATCACCAGCAGCAGCAACAACACTACCTCCCCCAGCACTACCACCACCACCACCAGAGTACGCCACACCTGTACCGAGAGAGCCGCGAGCGCGAGGACCGCGAGAGGGAGAGGGACAGGGAGAGAGAGTGGGGGGGGGGAGGAGGACACCACCACCACGGTGGAGGAGTTCATCATCACCACCACCTCTCCCAACACGCCTCAGCCCAGTCCCTGGCTCTCCTGCCACCTCCGCCTCCCCCACCACCCATCTCCCTCTACTCCTCCTCCCCACCCTCCTCCTCCTCCTCCTCGTCTTCCCAGGGAGGGGGATACGGGGGTCTGGTGGCCAGGGGCCCCAGCCTGATGGCCCTGAGGAACAGCCCCCAGCCCCTGAGGAGGACGGCCTCAGGGGGGCCCGGTGGGGCAGGGGGGGGCGAGGGGGGTCTGAGCCGGAGCACCTCAGTCACCTCACACATCTCCAACGGCTCCCACCTCTCCTACTCTTAAAGGGGAAGGGCAATGATAGGCTCCACCCCTCTGTCTTAAAGGGGCGGGGTGAGAGAACAAACCAAGCCTGCCCCTTCTCAGAGGCTGCATCTGAAATGACACCCTAACCCTTGTATGGGGATTAGGGTGTCGTTTGAGATATGCTGATGCAGTTAGTAGTGGGTGGGGTTTGAATGTCCCCGCCCCCTCTTCTACAAGAGTGTTTGTTCATGGAGGGGGTGGTGCGAAAACAGGTTTACCACCACAAAGGGTGGAGCCAAAGCAGGCCACCCTTCCTTTTGTTCAAGGGGGTTATTTTTATTGGGATGAGGTCAACTCTCTCACGAATTCAGGGGAGGGGTTTAGATTAGGGAGGGGGCGGGGCTATTAACAATTAGGTCCAACACGGCTGGCCACCAGTAGGGGTCAGTTGCGCAGACTAGCTGCTTAGAGTAGACCAACACCTTAGAGTATTACAATGTCTGCACAGATAGACGGGAGGGATACAAGTGGGAGGAAAAGGGCGTTTTAAAGGGGAGTTTTAACACTAAGTTTTTTTGCTGACATCAAACTGAGAGAAACTAATGGATGTGGAGATGAAACTCAATTGGAAGAGGGTGCTTTAAGATAGTGTAAACTATGTAGATAATGCAGAAACTAAGACGTGAAGCGTACTAGTTAATGATGTGTCATATACTGTACATTTGTGGTGAAGCAAGGAGCTGAACCACGAGAGGCAACAACAGAAACAGTTGGGGTTTTTTGGTAATAGGATTTTCAAATATATAACAAATGTAACACTGCCATCCGGTGGCTCGGCTGACCGAAGACAACTCTGCCACTGCCGAGCAATAATTTCCCTGTGAACATTCTGAAAGTGTGTGTGTGTGTGTGTACAGCGCTGAATGCTCGCTTAGTTTTTTCACCCTTGACCCATTCCTGGACACAGCCTGGTAGGTGTGTTTAGATATGCATCAAACGGTTATTACAGTTCAATGCATGAAAGTGATGTACAGAAGCATTTGTATTCATACATGTTTATAGAAATGCATATAAGTATATACCTGTCAGAAGTTTGACAGTAAAATTGAAGATTGTTCACTGTCCAACACCTTTGTCCTACATTGTACTTATAAAGTGTACATAAAAGCACTAACTCTGAAACGCTGGTAGAGTAATGATAATTTTGTCAAGTTGGAAAATAGTTTTGAGGAAAAATAGATACGGTTGCTTTTATTATTATTACTACTACAGCAGTTGTAATGTTTGTTGTACACTAATTTTGTTTAAAAAAAAAAAGATTTTTTAAAATGTTTTAATTGCCAATTTTGACCACTAGGTGGGGAGTAGGAGCAATTTTACTGTGATGGAGCACTATGGAAAAAATCTATTGTTTTTATTGTTTTTTTTTTTTTTTTTTAAGAGGAGGAGAAAAGACTACCTTTCCCCAATCATTCCCTCTATGGTCTCAGGGTCGGAGTCTACTGGGCAGTGCATTGCCACAAATGGTTGTAGTGTTATAGAGCCAGTATTAAATGTGGACGGGGCCGTTCATGTTTTTAGCTGTATGTATGAATATATTGAGTTCTAGATTTACCATACAGTGTCTCCTAAAGTCAGCCTCTGTAATCCAGCACGTTTTGTGCCATATTGTACCTCACTCTTCTTGTGGTTCATGTTGATACAGACCAGCCAAGCTAGTTGATTGTACACTACAGTACCCATCCTATACACTACTACACCCCACCAAAAATACTCTGAATTAGTTGGTTTCATTTCTTTGATCTTTAAAAATATATATAAGCAGCCAAGAACAAGCAAGTGCATACATTCTAAATAGCTTGGGGTCTGTGTGAATATTACATTTTGTCCTTCCTTTCTGGAAGATATTTCTGGATGGAACAGGATTGGATTGAAGCTATGTGTCACCACTGTTATGCTTTCACCTTCCCACTCATCAGTAGTCAATCAGCAGTCAAGTAAGAGAAAGGAAGGAGACATTTTAAAGTATTCTAACCGAGCCCAGGATCTCTTGTGTAGAGGATCATCTACCATTTGGCTCCTAAACTCACACTGCCAACTCTCAACAGCACCAAAATTACAACAAAATGGTGGGGTGGGAAACATTGGTCTCCAGTGGTGCATTTCAATACTCTAACCTCTGTTACCTCGAGAGACATCTGGGTGGTTTACTTCAGTTTACACGTCGTTTACACGTCGTTCACTACGGAACATGCTGGATTCGTTTTCAGAGGCTGTGATTTTTAGACTAGGGCATGGAGACAGACAGGACAGAGAATGTGTGATGTCGCTGCCCACATGTAGTGCTGATGTACGCTTAGAGGGGTGGGTCTCAATAGTTAAAAGTAGTTCCTTTTCCTTGTTTCATCCCCTTCAACGGCATATAGAAAACACAGCACAGGCGAAAGGACTTTGGTGGATGCGTGTTGGAAATTCACTTTAACCTGTCCTTTCACGTCATTGCAAACGAAGGAGAGATGAGGTAGGGACTCAAGACTATTGAGATGCACCTCAGTTGGGCAGGGCAACGGTGATGATGGATGAGAGAGAATCTGCTAGAAAGAGGAGGAATGGATGTGTGTGGTCGGATATAGGACTGTTGTACAGAGAGAGGCCAAGTTATGTTCAGGTTCAATGCAAAGTGGAGCAGATGTCTGCTACAGAATTTGTTGTACAGAAACAAAAGTAATTTTGAAAAATAAAAAAAGGAAAAATGACTTCGAGGCTGTCTTCATTTGTATGGACTTGGTTGGATTGTGTATGAGTTCAAAACAACACCCACAAACTACATTAGTTGGTATAACTAACCTATATATAACTAAGATTATATTTTGTGCATCCTTTAAAAGGAAATTGACTTGGTGAAAACCACTCCAGGGCCCATAGGAGTGCTGATCTAGGATCAGGTCCCCCCTGTCCATGTAATCTTATTCATTATGATCTAAAAGGCGTAACTGATTCTAGATCAGCACTCATGAGATTCTTTATGAATACGACCGGATGAAGGGTTGGTTTCATTCAGCCTACTCACTCCTGGACCAAATTGATTTATCAGTTCAAGGCCAGTAGTGTTAAAAAGGCTCTTACAGACCACGATTGACCTGCCAACGAACCAATCGCTGCTCCCATGTGTCCTCTTAATTACCTTGCTGGTACCCGCCTACTGGGTGTGGCTAATCTGATAAAAGAGGGAAATGGACACATGGGAGCAGAGCTAGCAACAAAGAAGTGTGTGTGTAAAATAATGAAAGTAGCCCTATTTGAGAGTTGATAGTGGAGTTTGCAGGGATTGATGTTTGTACTCATTCATATGCATTTGCATGCTAGGCTAATTACACTGAACATAAATATAAACGCAACATGTAAAGTGTTGGTCCCATGTTTCATGAGCTGAAATAAAAAAATCCCAGAAATGTTCCAGATGCACAAAACGTTTATTTCTCTCAAATGTTGTGCAGAAATTTGTTTACATTCCTATTAGTGAGCGTTTCTACTTTGCCAAGATAATCCATCCACCTGACAGGTGTGGCATATCAAGAAGCTGATTAAACAGTGATCATTACACAGATGCGCCTTGTGCTGGGGACAATAAAATGCCACTTTAAAATGTGCAATTTCAATGCCACAGACGTCTCAAGTTTTGCGGGAGCATGCAATTGGCATGCTGACTGCAGGAATGTCCACCAGAGCTGTTGCCAGATAATTTAATGTTCATTTCTCTACCATAAGCTGCCGCCAACGTCGTTTTAGAGAGTTGGCAGTACGTCCAACCGGCCTCACAACCACACCAGCCCAGGACCTCCACATCTGGCTTCTTCAGCTGTGGGATCATCTGAGGTTGGGTGCTGAGAAATATTTGTTTTTGTGGGAAAAACTAATTCTCATTGGCTGAGCCTGGCTCCCCAGTGGGTCGACCTGGCTGCCAAGTAGGTGGGCCTATGCCCACCCATGGCTGCACCCCTGCCCAGTCATGTGAAATCCATAGATTAGGGCCTAATGAATTTATTTCAATTGACTGATTTCCTTTATATGAACTGTAACTCAGTAAAATCTTTGAAATTGTTGCATTTATATTTTTGTAAAGTATATTTGTTAGCATGGCCTGCCAAATCAAAATCAAATCAAATTTGCCACATGCGCCGAATACAACCGGTGTAGACCTTACCGTGAAATGCTTACTTACAAGCCCTTAACCAACAATGCTGTTCAAGAAATAGAGTTAAGAAAATATTTACTAAATAAACTAAAGGAAAAAGGAAAATAAACAATAAAATAACAATAACGAGGCTATATACAGGGGGTACCGGTACCGAGTCAATCTGCGGGGGTACAGGTTAGTCCAGGTAATTTGTACATGTAGGTAGGGGTAAAGTGAATATGCACAGATAATAAACAGCAAGTAGCAGCAGTGTAAAAACAAAGGGGGAGTCAATGTAAATAGTCCGGGTGGCCATTTGATAAATTGTTCAGCAGTCTAATGGCTTGGGGGTAGAAGCTATTAAGGAGCCTTTTGGATCAAGACTTGGCGCTCCGGTACCGCTTGCCATGCGGTAGCAGAGAAAACAGTCTATGACTTGGGTGACTGGAGCCTTTGACAATTTTTTGGGCCTTCCTCTGACACAGCCTAGTATATACAGTACCAGTCAAAAGTTTGGACACACCTACTCATTCAAGGGTTTTTCTTTCTTTTTACTATTTTCTACATTGTAGAATAATAGTGAAGACATCAAAACTATAAAATAAAACATATGGAGTCATGTGGTAACCAAAAAAGTGTTTTCAGTGGAAGAAGTTTGGAACCACCAAGGCCCCCCACTAGTCATTCTGACAGAGCTCCAGTGTTCCTCTGTTGAGATGGGAGAAACTTCCAGAAGGGCAACCATCTCTGTAGCACTCCACCAATTTTTACATTTACATTTTAGTCATTTAGCAGACGCTCTTATCCAGAGCGACTTACAGGAGCAATTAGGGTTAAGTGCCTTGCTCAAGGGCACATTTACGTCATTTAGCAGACGCTCTTATCCAGAGCGACTCACCAATTGGTGTGTTCACCCTATAGCCAGTGGGATAACCACTTTACAATTTTTTTTTGGGGGGGGGGGGGGGGGGGGGGTAGAAGGATTACTTTATCCTATCCCAGGTATTCCTTAAAGAGGTGGGGTTTCAAATGTCTCCGGAAGGTGGTGAGTGACTCCGCTGTCCTGGCGTCGTGAGGGAGCTTGTTCCACCATTGGGGTGCCAGAGCAGCGAACAGTTTAGACTGGGCTGAGCGGGAACTATGCTTCCGCAGAGGAAGGGGAGCCAGCAGGCCAGAGGTGGATGAACGCAATGCCCTTGTTTGGGTGTAGGGACTGATCAGAGCCCGAAGGTACAGAGGTGCCGTTCCCCTCACTGCTCCATAGGCAAGCACCATGGTCTTGTAGCGGATGCGAGCTTCAACTGGAAGCCAGTGGAGTGTGTGGAGGAGGGGGGTGACGTGAGAGAACTTGGGAAGGTTGAACACCAGACGGGCTGCGGCATTCTGGATGAGTTGTAGGGGTTTAATGGCACAGGCAGGGAGGCCAGCCAACAGCGAGTTGCAGTAGTCCAGACGGGAGATGACAAGTGCCTGGATTAGGACCTGTGCCGCTTCCTGTGTAAGGCAGGGTCGTACTCTCCGAATGTTGTAGAGCATGAACCTGCAGGAGCGGGTCACCGCCTTGATGTTGGCGGAGAACGACAGGGTGTTGTCCAGGGTCACGCCTAGGCTCTTCGCACTCTGGGAGGAGGACACAGCGGAGTTGTCAACCGTGATGGCGAGATCATGGAATGGGCAGTCCTTCCCCGGGAGGAAGAGCAGCTCCGTCTTGCCAGGGTTCAGCTTGAGGTGGTGATCCGTCATCCATACTGATATGTCTGCCAGACATGCAGAGATGCGATTCGCCACCTGGTTATCAGAAGGGGGAAAGGAGAAGATTAGTTGTGTATCGTCAGCGTAGCAATGATAGGAGAGGCCATGTGAGGATATGACAGAGCCAAGTGACTTGGTGTATAGGGAGAAAAGGAGAGGGCCTAGAACTGAGCCCTGGGGGACACCAGTGGTGAGAGCACGTGGTGCGGAGACAGCTTCTCGCCACGCCACTTGGTAGGAGCGACCGGTCAGGTAGGACGCAATCCAGGAGTGAGCCGCGCCGGAGATGCCCAGCTCGGAGAGGGTGGAGAGGAGGATCTGATGGTTCACAGTATCAAAGGCAGCAGACAGGTCTAGAAGGACAAGAGCAGAGGAGAGAGAGTTAGCTTTAGCAGTGCGGAGAGCCTCCGTGACACAGAGAAGAGCAGTCTCAGTTGAATGACCAGTCCTGAAACCTGACTGGTTTGGATCAAGAAGGTCATTCTGAGAGAGATAGCAAGAGAGTTGGCTAAAGACGGCACGCTCAATAGTTTTGGAAAGAAAAGAAAGAAGGGATACTGGTCTGTAGTTGTTGACATCAGTGGGGTCGAGTGTTGGTTTTTTGAGAAGGGGAGCAACTCTCGCTCTCTTGAAGACGGAAGGGACATGGCCAGCGGTCAAGGATGAGTTGATCAGCGAGGTGAGGTAGGGGAGAAGGTCACCGGAGATGGTCTGGAGAAGAGAGGAGGGGATGGGGTCAAGCGGGCAGGTTGTTGGGCGGCCTGCAGTCACAAGTCGCAGGATTTTATCTGGAGAGACAGGGGAGAAAGAAGTCAAAGCATAGGGTAGGGCAGTGTGAGTAGGACCAGCAGTGTCATTAGACTTAACAAACGAGGATCGAATGTCGTCAACCTTCTTTTCAAAGTGGTTGACGAAGTCATCCACAGAGAGAGAGGAAGGGGGGGGGGGGGGATTCAGCAGGGAGGAAAATGTGGCAAAGAGCTTCCTAGGGTTAGAGGCAGATGCTTGGAATTTAGAGTGGTAGAAAGTGGCCTTAGCAGCAGAAACAGATGAAGAAAATGTAGAGAGGAGGGAGTGAAAAGATGCCAGGTCGGCAGGGAGTTTAGTTTTCTTCCATTTCCGCTCCGCTGCCCGGAGCTCTGTTCTGTGAGCTCGCAATGAGTCATCAAGCCACGGAGCTGGAGGGGAGGACCGAGCCGGCCGGGAGGATAGGGGACACAGAGAGTCAAAGGATGCAGAAAGGGAGGAGAGGAGGGTTGAGGAGGCAGAATCAGGAGATTGGAGGGAGAAGGATTGAGCAGAGGGAAGAGATGATAGGATGGAAGAGGAGAGAGTAGTGGGAGAGAGAGAGCGAAGGTTGCGGCGGCGCATTACCATCTGTGTAGGGGCAGAGTGAGTAGTGTGGGAGGAGAGCGAGAGAGAAAAGGAAACAAAGTAGTGGTCAGAGACATGGAGGGGAGTTGCAGTGAGATTAGTAGAAGAGCAGCATCTAGTAAAGATGAGGTCAAGCGTATTGCCTGCCTTGTGAGTAGGGGGGGACGGTGAGAGGGTGAGGTCAAAAGAGGAGAGGAGTGGAAAGAAGGAGGCAGAGAGAAATGAGTCAAATGTGGACATAGGGAGGTTGAAATCCCCCAAAACTGTGAGGGGTGAGCCATCCTCAGGAAAGGAACTTATCAAGGCATCAAGCTCATTGATGAACTCTCCAAGGGAACCTGGAGGGCGATAGATGACAAGGATATTAAGCTTAAATGGGCTAGTGACTGTGACAGCATGGAATTCAAATGAGGAGATAGACAGATGGGTTAGGGGAAAAATTGAGAATGTCCACTTGGGAGAGATGAGGATTCCTGTGCCACCACCCCTCTGACCAGATGCTCTCGGGGTATGCGAGAACACATGGTCAGACGAGGAGAGAGCAGTAGGAGTAGCAGTGTTTTCAGTGGTAATCCATGTTTCCGTCAGCGCCAGGAAGTCGAGGGACTGGAGATTAGCATAGGCTGGGATGAAGTCAGCTTTGTTGGCAGCAGAACGGCAGTTCCAGAGGCTGCCTGAGACCTGGAACTCCAGGTGTGGGGTGCGTGCAGGGACCACCAGGTTAGAGAGGCAGCAGCCACGCGGTGTGGGGCGTTTGTGTAGCCTGTGCAGAGAGGAGAGAACAGGGATAGGCAGAGGCATAGTTGACAGGCTGTAGCAAATGGCTACAATAATGCAGAGGAGATCGGAATGAAATGAACTAAACATCTGGGAGAGTAGAGAGCAGGGCCTCCCTCACCAAAAACTTCTACCTCAGAAACTATAATTGTTTCACTGAACCACCCGAACAAAAACTCTACCAACTTCCACCTTTAGAAATCAGAATTGTTGTGAACCACAGCGGTTCAATGTTTAAAGGAATAGACTCAACCCACTTTATTCAGCTAGCTAACTATGACACCATAGCTAACTAGCATGCTAGCATCCAAAAACACACAGTTTAGCACCAACACTTGGTCACAACAAACCACCAATAGTGTGTTAACACACTAAGCAGATAATTCGTGTCCGTGTCTGTTGGCTAGCTAGCAATGGCCACTGTGTTGACCTTGTTTGAAGAACGGCTAGCTAGCGAGCTTCGTGCTACCCCCGGCACCGCCGAAAAACAATGCCAACCCACAGTAACTACCCACAACAGCCCACGATGCCTAGCTATGACGCCATAGCTAACTAGCATGCTAGCATCCAATAACACACAGTTTAGCACCAATACTTGGTTACAACAAACTACCAATCAGGCCTTTACGGTAGAACAGCCAGACGGAAGCCACTCCTCAGTAAAAGGCACATGACAGCCCGCTTGGAGTTTGCCAAAAGGCACCTAAAGGACTCTCAGACGATAAGAAACAAGATTCTCTGGTCTGGTGAAACCAAGATTGAACTCTTTGGCCTGAATGCCAAGCGTCGCGTCTGGAGGAAACCTGGCACCATCCCTACGGTGAAGCATGGTGGTGGCAACATCATGCTGTGGAGATGTTTTTCAGCGGCAGGGACTGTGAGACTAGTCAGAATCGAAGGAAAGATGAACGGAGCAAAGTACAGAGAGATCCTTGATCAAAACCTGCTCCAGAGTGCTCAGGACTTCAGACTGGGGCGAAGGTTCACTTTCCAACAGGACAACGACCCTAAGCACACAGCCAAGACAACGCAGGAGTGGCTTCGGGACAAGTCCCTGAATGTCCTTGAGTGGCCCAGCCAGAGCCCGGAACCGATTGAACATCTCTGGAGAGACCTGAAAATAGCTGTTCAGCTACGCTCCCCATCCAACCTGACAGAGCTTGAAAGGATTTGCAGAGAAGAATGGGAGAAACGCCCCAAATACAGGTGTGCCAAGCTTGTAGTGTGATATCCAAGAAGACTCAAGGCAGTAATCGCTGCCAAAGGTGCTTCAACAAAGTGCTGAGTAAAGGGTCTGAATACTTACCTACATTTGATATTTCCGATATTATTATTATTTATTTATTTATTTAACCTGTTTTTGCTTTGTCATTATGGGGTATTGTGTGTAGATTGATGGGGGTAAAAACAACAATTTAATCAATTTTAGAATAAGGCTGTAAGGTAACAAAATGTGGAAAAAGTCGAGGGGTCTGAATACTTTCCGAATGCACTATGTCCAAAACAATGCTTAAACCACATCAGGAGACCACTTTTGAGGTCTGGGAAAAATCTAACACATTTTGTGCAGGCACTATTGTTTGATTAGAGGTGTTTCTGTAGCACATGAGATGGAGTTTGCAAAAGAAATGCCCACTGGATTGACGCCAATAATCATGATATTAGTACTTTGTAGCTAGTTAACATTTAATCGAGAGAGTTTTTTTCTTTCCATGTACCAGAAGACTGTTATCATTAGCATCACTATATTTTTTCTGTTCTTTCATTGTTTGAAACCTGGACCTTTTACTTCTTATTATGAGGCATGTCTTACCTTGCTTCAAAGTAGCCTATAGCCAAAATCTCACCTTAGAAACGTGGAGGCAATTATTTTTATAAAGACATATGCGTTCTCCTGTTCTATTGGTTGTCTTTCAACGTTATTTCATTGTCTAGCAGCCAAAGGCATTATCCTAATCATATTAGCAACCCATGATATTTGTTGCATCTTTAAATCCCTCCTCTTTCTAACGGATATTTCCATCTCTGTCCCTGAAACCGCGTGCATGTGCTGTGCGCATTTTAGAACGATGTTTTCCAGCAAATTGCATTTTGGAACATTCACGCGTAGGCCTACTGCTGCGCCTAAAATGTGATATACATTTGAAAAGAAACATTCCGATCTGTTCCATAAGTCCTATTAATTGATACGGCATATACATCCGCTACACTACTTCGATTAAGAATTGAGTATAGGCAATGTCCACTGAAAAATAAGTGGGTATACGGTGTATACCCTCCACTACACCACTGGGAGTGTGTTTTGGTGACAATAAAACCCCTTTGCCCTGACATCCTTTGGCTCTATTCTTGCCGCACATCCCTGTGGTCCTTCACACGTCCCTGAGTCAGTACATAGTGTTTAGTAGAGGTCATCCAGATCCTTTCAGTTTTTACAACTAGTACAGTAATTGATTTCAGGCACAAGTGTACAGGCCACTGACAGACCAAATCGTATTCTAGGCCAAGGGTATACGGCCACACATTGTAGAGATTTACAATAATCCTTTAAGGCCCTGAAATAGCCAAGAGTGATAATTTGCTTACTGATTTTGACTGAGAACATGGTCATTGCCAGCTGTTATTTGCAGTGCAAAGTGAGTTTGCAGTCATTTACCGTATGTACATGGATCATTCATACAGTAACAGCAAGTAGGACACTCATGCATGCATACGATGTGCCCTCATAAGCCAAAAATAGCTTCATTTTTTTGTCCCCTGTCCTTGATGATGGAGACTGTCAACTGTCCCAAATAGTACCTTATTCCCTATTTAGTACACTACTTTTGACCAAGGCCCATAGCGCTCTGGTCAAATGTAATGCACTATATAGGGAATAGGGTGCCATTTGGGATGACAATGACAATTAAAGGGGAGGTGCCTAGTTGTGCGTCTCACCGGAAGTCTGACGTCGCACAGTATTCTGTCAGAATTTTTTTTTTTACATTCGAACAAGTCAGAAGGGTAGCTAAAGTAGGAAGAGCGGAATAAGACAAATATTTTCATTTTGTCGAAAATACGTTAACCTCTACCGAAAACCCCTGAAGACCACTGCAATGGTTGAGGAAAACATATTCCTTTTCGTTCCAAATTTGATCGGTGAGTTTCTGTTCACATGGATGGTTCCAATTCAATGAAAACTGGCTAAAATGTACTAGATTACGTTAGCAAATAAGCAGCTAGCTAGCTACAGTAGGTGTAATAAGCATAGTCAATCGTAGTATAATGTTGTCTCTGTTAGATTTTTAGACAGTATTGCCACCATGAATTGAATTGGCTATTATATTCACGATACAAGTAGCTATAGAGAGATGACTCGTAGTGTAGTGAGGGAGCCATTGCCAGCCACCTGTATCATCATCTAATGTATGGTAAGGATTGTATTGGGTGCCAGACCAGGGTTGGTTAAATACTATTTGAATTCATTTCAAATACTTTATCTGGGCTTGATTGAGCTTGACTGGTAAAATGGAACCTAAAGTTGGAAAAGTAAACATCTCGCCCCTCTGGCACGCCAGGCAATCAAATGCTAAAACGCTATTTAAAGTCTATAATTTTAACCCAAATCGGATGGGGGCTTTTACATATCCGTCCTGTCAGGTATAGGGCTTCTTATGACTCGTATTACTGTCTTAGGATGGGAATGTTTTCTGTAGAGCTTCCAGAAATTCTTTAAGATTATGTAGCTTTCTAGAATGCCTGGATACCTTTTCTCAGAGATGGCGAAGGCATCTCTTGAAAGGTCTCTTGTCTAGCAATGGCTCAGTGTGTTGTCACATTGGGCTTGCGAAATCAAGCCATCTGAAAATTATTATTTTGATCACCACCACCTCTCTTCACCCATCCCTTGGCCCTCCTCTCCTTTCCCCTCCTCTCTCCCATCTCCCCCTCTCCTCTTTTCTCCTCCCTCTCTCTCGTCCTCCCCTCCCCTCTCCTCTCCTCTGATCCTATCCTCTCTATTAGGCTATGCCCGCATCGTGCTGGCTCTGCTTGCCTTCTACCTGATGCCATGCTGTCCAGTACCAGCTGTGTTCTTCTACCTGCTCAGTGCCTTCCTGGATGCCTTTGATGGGCATGCTGCCCGCGCCCTCAACCAAAGTACCACTATTACTACTATTCATGTCGTTTCTACCCTGTGATAGATTCAACCCATGATAGATTTATTCAGACTCTCTGGTCTCAGAGTCGGAGGTATTGAGTGTTGTGCTAATATCAAAAATACTTATCATTTTTACATTTTACATTTTAGTCATTTAGCAGACGCTCTTATCCAGAGCGACTTACAGGAGCACTTATAATGAAAATCAACAGAATTACTACTCCACTAATTCTGCTCTATGTATTGAACCCAGCAGTAAGTACCAATCATAGTCGACTCAACATCCAAATAGAGTTTATATTCCAGGTAGACCTTGTACTCCATCAGCCTCTGTGGATCCTGTAGGTAGATGTCTACTTCGGCCGTCTTGTGGCCCGTCTCCAGTCAAGCCTGCTGGATCAGCATCTGGGAGTGGAAGGCAGCTCCGTTGACCCAGTGCATCATGGAGCGGGAGGACATCTGGTCGTCTCTTAGAAATGGTGTTCATTAGCGCGGTCAGGTTAAAGCTGAGCTGACCCTCCACACGCTTGGTGTCCTCAAGGAGGAGCAGCTTGGTCTCCAGATCCATCTGCACAAGCTTCAGATACACATCCATCCAGTTTCGCACCGCCGAGGCCTTCTCCTCGGCAAACACCGGACGCAGCATGTCCCCCGTGTCCAACGGTACCTCCTTGTTGGCTATGAGGATCACCTCTAATACCATGGAGATGACCAGGGCTACCTGCCCCACGGCCAACATACTGGTCGAGCCCCCCAGAGCAATGCTCAGCCTCTCCACATAGACAGGGGGCCTGGTCGGCCACATGCTCCATCATACTGGAGGAGTGGTCCTGGAGGACGACAGTGGAGTTCAGCCCAGAGTAGTGGGTGCTGTTGATGCTCACATCAGGTAGACCCTTGTCATGTAGGGCCCTCTTGTACAATTTGGACCACATCTCGCCCGGAGTATGACAGTCCCTGCCCCATTCCCACAGCTGCTGAACTCAAGTGTAAATCTGTGTCCGGCTTTCAGGCAATCCTGGAGAATAACAGCTAGAACGTTTCTCTCTCCTGTGTCGATTCTCTTTTATTATAAAGTAATGCTATGGTCATGAACCGGAACTCATTAGCTGCACAGATTTTAAATATTGGAGGTTGAAAGTCTTTGTCTGATGCTGATGTATCTGTTGTGTATTGGCTAAAATACTTGCTGGTTGCAACTGTAAGGTTTCATAATACTGGTAATGAATAAGTCCAAACGAAAAGGAAAAGCTGCACTAGTCGCTTCGATGCAATCATTTATTCACCAACGTTTCGACCGCTAAGCTGTCTTAATCAGGGTTTCATGTCAAACACTGCAGGTCACAAGCAGGTTTCCATTGGACACTTGCAGGTGTTTGTAATCACGGCTATGGCAGCAGATGATAGGCCTGTCGTTGATCAATTTCCAAATATCAACAATATATAAAAAAGGCATGAATGGATATCAAACGATCGTGTGAGTGGTTTAAACATGCATGAAACAGGAGTATGAATGGGAGAAGCGAAGGTATGTCAGAATAGACAGTGGAAAGGTGAAAGTCTATCTACATTTATCTTAGTGACCAGTGGGACCATCCAGTGGTCTGCAGCCGACAGACATAAGGTTGGGCGGTATCCAGATTTGCATACAGTCATACCGTTTCTGTACTATACCGGGGTATACGGTATTACCGGAAGTGCATATATATAATTTATTTACGGTATTGAAAATCAGTCTATTTCGAAATTCCAGTATACGGTATTAAAGGTATATCACCCAAGCCTAGACAGACATATTGAATACTGTATCGTGATGAATTTAGGAGTCTATGGATTGGGAGTAAAGGGATTGTGTTCTCACTGTCATTGATAAAACACACAGCAGGACATCACATTTTCCATACACTGAGTCGTACAGTTTGCAAATATCTAAGCTATCTGGAGCTTTGCCAGCCAGTGGTTAAAGGTCCTGCACCGTAATTCCTTTTCACATCATTTGCAGAAATACATTTGGGTAATAATTTCTAAAAATAAATGTACTATACAAAAATAACCTCTCGCTATCTCTCCCCTGTGCTGTAGGCACTAAGTTTGGTGCGATGCTGGACATGTTGACAGACCGCTGTGCCACCATGTGTCTCCTGGTCAACCTAGCTCTGCTTTACCCCTCCTATACCTTCCTCTTCCAGATCAGCATGAGCCTGGACATGGCCAGCCACTGGCTGCACCTGCACAGGTACATAACATAAGAGCCTAGGAGAACCATGAACTGTACCTTACATACGATTGACACAAATGATAATGGTTTCAGGGAATGTTTGTGTCCATTAAGCGTTTGTTTAGTCACTGATTTCTTTGAGTTCTATTGGGGCTCCTCACCCCATCCACAGCCAAGTGTGGATAATTTGTTGATGTACATCCATCAGATTTATCTAGGTCAGCGTGGGTAACAGGCATTGGGTGCATCTCAATAATCCTCTCCTTCATTTGCACTGATTTGAAAGGAATGGACACGTGACAGCAGATTCCCAGTAGTGGGCACCCACAATATTGCTTTAGCGTGTGTTTTTTTTCCAATGTGGATGGAGAAAATGACGTTTTTAAGACTACTGAGATGCACCCAGGGGCATCACATGCATGGTGGTGGTGTAATGTCCTTGTACTGAAGTAAAGGTTAACCCTCTCTGTCTCTGTCTCTGTCTCTGTCTCTGTCTCTCTCTCTCTCTCTCTCTCTCTCTCTCTCGCTCTCTCTCTCGCTCTCTCTCTCAGCTCAATGATGAAGGGATCCACCAGCCACAAGGCCATTGATCTATCTGGAAACCCCATCCTTCGCCTCTACTACACTTCCCGGGTAAGAAATACAGTCACACACACACCAACAAAAACACTTTTCCTTTCGCACTTTACATTAACATTTTAGTCATTTAGCAGGCGCTCTTATCCAGAGTGACTTACAGGAGCAATTTGGGTTCAAGGGCACATCAACAGATGTTTCACCTAGTCAGCTCGGGATTCGAACCAGTTACTGGCCCAACGCTCTTAACCGCTAGCGTGCGCCCATGCACACATACTTATTACATACTTTCTCCTATTACACGCACACACGCCAACAGGCTGATCTAACTGCTGTCTTCCATAGCCGGTGCTGTTTGTCATGTGTATGGGGAACGAGCTCTTCTTCTGCCTGCTCTACGTCTCCTACTACATTGAGGAACCCCATGGTGAGCCCCCCCACCCCCTTCTTTTCTTAGTTTATCCCTCTCTCTTTTCATATCCCCATTCTCTTTTCTCTCCCGCTCTTCAAATCTCTCTCAACCTCCCTCTGTAATATCCCTCCCTTCTTTCCTCTGTCTAAATACGTTGGCTTATATTCACTCACAGAAGCATAGTAATCCTATGCTAAATAGCTGATCTGTATCGCGGGTCCTACGCATTAGGAAGGGGCAACAACGGACTTCTTCTCTTCTCTCTCTCTCTCCAGTGTGGCTGCAGTGGCTGCTTGGTGTCTGTGCCGTGGTGTGTGTGCTGAAGTCTGCCATCAGCGTTCTGCACCTGATCACCGCCTCCAGGAACATGGCTGCCATCGACGTGTCCGACCGCGAGAGGGAGAGGAGCAAGGCCGAGTGAGAGAAGGAGAGGGGGGGACCTCTTAATCCCTTGGTACGTGTGTAGATCTGAGAGGATGGGTGTAAGAATTTGGTAGCAAATCCACCTTGTCCTCTGATAGGCTAGGTAGGGCTGTTGTCCTACGTTTACACCGACCCAATCCTCTCCGATCTACTTGAGTGCCTAGGGGCTAGAGGTCGAGTTAGGATTAGGCAAAGAAGAGGGAGAGAGAGGGTGTAGGAGGCTGTAGATGGGTGCATCTCAATAGTCTAAAGTGGCTTCCTTTCCTCATGTCCTTTCCTTGCATCTGCACTGATCTGAAAACGAGGGATTGGTGAAAATAGTATAGTGGATGCCTACTAGTCAATACTGCTTACCCATCCAGTTCTCTCACATCAGACGAGAGAAAGGAAAGGAGATGAGGAGAGGAAGCAACTTTAGACTATTGAGATGCACCCAAAAGCCTCAAATAACCCACTCTTTTAGTCACAGCACTGATAGCAAAGGACTTGAAATAGTGGGGAAATCATTGGGAAAAAAACGTTAGTGATATCTAAGGGAAGGAGAGAAGGAAATTAAGCAACGGAATGTGGATATTTGAGAAGATTGGCACAAAGTCAGAAAGCCGAGTCAGAGTTGCTGTGTTTGTTGCATAGAGTTGAAGGAGAAGGTGCGGGAAGAAATATTATTGTGTGATGTAGTCCAAAACACAGATGGAGCTGAAGAGTAATCAGGGGTCCATTTTTTTTAAACACACTGATGATGGCTATTTTAGTTAGAAGATTGTAACAAGTTAAACCTTCTGTAATGAATCCTACTAAGTGGTAACGTCCAAGCCACTGTTCCAATTAATATAAAAATTCCTGTGGTGGTTTT
Organism: Coregonus lavaretus; assembly: GCF_964263955.1. Lineage (NCBI taxonomy): Eukaryota > Metazoa > Chordata > Actinopteri > Salmoniformes > Salmonidae > Coregonus > Coregonus lavaretus. Next base: position 3,434,938 of record NC_140015.1, on the reverse strand, counting down.
TATGATTATTTATTGCTATCATCAGTAATGATTTGAAATAGTTGCACTAGAGATGTGTCGGTCACCATCAGTTCACTTGTTATTTTGACGATTGAGTCTTTACAGCTTTACTTAACTTTGTTTATATTATATCTTTAGTTTTTTTTTTACTGTGGTAATAGATAAAGGTAGAAGTTGCCCCGGCCACAGATCTAGGATCAGATTACCCAACCACAACTCTTAACCTTGACCATCAGGAGGATAACATATCTGACCCTGAACCAGTGCTTAGTTGCAACTTGTACCAACTGGTAATGGCAGGGGTGCAACTTTCACTGGGGATATGTCCCCCCCCCCCCCCACGTTCTGAAATTGCATTTTTGTCCCTCCCAGTTTTATCATCGGTGTGCTATAGGACCATGCGGACGCCTCCGAGCAGTCGGGTAGGCTGTTTGGAGTGTTTAATAATAATACTAATGGTCCCCCCCACTTCTAAAACCAAAGTTGCGCCCCTGGGTAATGGTGACTGTAGAGGTGGTGTTGGGCATTAGGTTGCAGTGATGATTGGATGGGGAAGACCCACACACTTTCTTAGACATGTGCACACACTTTTTAGCAAACACGTACACACACTTTCTTACAGACATGTGTGTATATATATATATATGCACTTGCCATGCACATACTCACGCACTTGCTTACAGACATGCATTCATGTATATTGGGCACCTTCCTGTGCTCAAGTGAAGACCACCTGAGTATTATGTTTTTATTGTTATTATGAAGATTATTCTAAGAGCTCCTCTAGCATCACTATGTGACCGTGTGTATTTATATACTGTGGCTGATCTGTTTGTGAACAATTATAAACTATATTATTATTATTAGCTGATGGCATCAAAGATCCCTAGTTCATTTTAGTTCAACAACACGTTTGGGAGAATGTACTGTATAATTTGGATCATTTAGAAGGTGAGAGGGAGGAGTTAAAACCCAAGCCGTGTAATTCGTAAGATGTATGGTAATATATGAAAATTCATTGTGGGTGTCCGTGTAAGAACCGTAAGGTGTTAAGGTTTTATTCCCATGCAGTGCCTTCGGCATGCAGACGTTGTGGAGAATGTCTTTGTCAACCGTAATGGATGAAAAGGCAATAAAAACATATTTGAACCAACCCGTTTGCTCTCCTGTGCCTGTATCTTCAGTTATGTGCATGGCTTCTTGTTCTTGTACAGTGTTCTTAAAAAATATATATATATTTTTTTAAAAAATAAGGCATTTCGTAAAGAGCAATCCCACGCCTCTCGCAACTCTAGTTCCACGGACGAGACCATAAAGTGCTGGAAAGGCAGAGGAGACTGGGAGGGCGAGCTAAAGGGCAGTGAGCCGGACTCGAAATGCGTGCCAGAGTCAGCGGCTGCAACCACACAGGCCACACCTTGTACAGTGTTCATTGAGTTTCTACATAGTGCTGTCAAAGTAGAGGTCCAGCGTCGTTATTGTGCAAACCAGCGGCATGGGTTAATAGGAGGGATTTATCAAGATCCTATTAAAATTCCTTATTTTATGCTGTAGAAAGATTAAGTCCGAGTTTCCCACTTAGAAAGTATCACAATCAACCAATAGGAATTTATACGCAAAAAACATGCAGAATTTTACTCTGAGTTCTGATGCTGCTTTCAGGACAACTCGCGGCATTAGCAACGTCGTCATTGTCCTCCACCATGAAATCTGGGAGGGGACATCTGTCTCCGTGCGTACATACTTACGTCACAGGCGATTTCTCAGACCCCACTGGCCTGATTTTGACGAAACTTTGGTGAATGAGGCGGCACGCCATAGAGATCCAGCATTTACAAAATTACACTGATTGGACAGATTTATCCAAATTGTCTTAAATTACAGCCTTACTCTAAAATGGATAACTCTTAAACGCTACTCCTCTGGCACAGAATTACCAATCTGCACGAAACTTTATATGTGGCATCTATGGACTAAGGTCTCTCAACGCAATATTTTCCAGACTGTTGACCAATAAACATTCACGTGGGTGTGGTCTGGCACATAAATATTGTAACAAAATGTGGTACACTGTCGAGACTCCACATATGCAAGAACATTCATAACGACCACATGTATATATCTGTTTGACTCAGAGTGATGCAATTTGGAAGACCTTCTCAGGTATGAGTCTAGCTTAACATGTGATATCTCAGATACCACTGGCCCAATTTAGACAACATTTGGGTGAATGATGTGTCTTGCCATAGAGATCCGCCATTTACTAAATTAAACATTGGCCCAAGGGCCTATATTAATCAACTGTACATACGTTAGTCACACAGAAGAGGTGCCTATTAAACTATACATTACCATTTTTTGGGTTGCTTGTAGATTAGTATTTAATCATTTTTTGGAAGTACATACCGGGCATAACGGCAGTAAATGACGATAGTTGCAGGCAGGGCAGGCATATTTGGTGAGTAACGAACGTATTTTGACAGAGCTGGTGAATGGTAACTTAAATGGTAGCTTTCTGGGCAGAGAGAAGATCTCGTCATATTCATCATCTCCTCTGTCCAGATACTGGTTCAGGCTTTGGCTAGCAAAGTTTTGATTCCCCCTTCTGTCTGAACTTGGAATATTCCTGTTCGCGGGCTTGGGCCACTGACCATTAACCTGGATGTTCTGGTCTGCGTTGTGTACTGTTCTAATAATGTGAAGTTTGATGGAATAACCATTGTAACTCTCCTACAATAGTCCATTTTAGCAGCAGCATTCTTTTACAGACAGAGATGCGGATAGGAGTAAGGAGTCCAGTATCTCTGGAGCATTAGCCTACCTCACTGTGCTGCATTCTAGCCTGAACAATCTATTGAAAACTAAAACATTGTTGTCATTTTAATGTGTATTCCTATTGCTAGGAAGCTGTTGCACCTGCAGCGTGTATATTTACCTTTAAGATGTGTGATATTGTTTTATTGCTGTCATACGTTTCTATTGATGTCAGCCAGTTGGGTATTCTCAATATTATCTCGCTATAAGGATGTTGTGAAAAATGTTTGGAGTTGGGCAATGTTACGCAATTTTATTGCATTACTAGCTGTTGATAAATAGGTATTTCTGTCGGCCGAACTGGCGGGGGCAATAAATCGGATGCACCGGTCTATTGAAAACAGCGCACGCCACGGAGAAGACGGGAAAAGAGAGGAGGGTGCATAGGCTACACAAAATACTTTCCCTTTAAACAGGGGACACGGCGGCGGGGGATAGATAGAGAGGGGAGAGGAGAAGAGATTTAAAAAAATAAAAGGAAGAAAGACAGCGAGGGTGGGAGGGAGAGAGAGAAATAGAAAAAAAAAAAGAAAGATGTCATCCTCTCGTTTGAAAAGCCGAGGCGAAGCTTTGGATTGCGGCGGATCAGGGACTCTCTAGCTAGGGACACGATTTTACGCAACACCGAGGCTTTGGAATCCACCACCGCTTTGGCCTCTCGGAGCTATCGAAATAAATTACTCTTCTTCCACGCATTTACAAACAACTGCTGACTTATTATTACTTTTAGATTTTTTCGTTAATTGTAATAACCTAATTTTGCATGAATTTGAGAATAGGTTTTTTCCTTAGGCTATAATATAAATATACAATGTAAATTGCATTGTAAATGCATCATTAAAAGCATGCATTAACCATTTTGTCGCATTTTAGTTATAATATCATGTTGCATCCTTTCGTCCCACACCATATTACAACATTTTAGTCTTAACATTATCATTACTGTCATATATTATTGTCATATAACTGATAGCGTTTCAAAATTGGTCATTAATCTTCAGTAATAATTTCTGCTATTGAATGCACCACGATTTAAACTTTCACACAGAAATATTCACCTTTGATATTTTAAACTGCAGAGAGGAACTAGGTAGGCTACAGACATTACAGCAGGTGAAGTGATTCATCAGTTGGCCCCAGCCTATGGTTGGTTGGCCCCCGGAATCTCAGTTGGATATATATTTATACAGTTTTGACACCTGGACTAAAAGTATCTGACATCATCGTGCTTCAAAATGGATTCTTCTTGGAGTAATTTTCTGTTTCAGGTAAGTTTGTGTGTGTGTTTGTCAGAGAAATAAAGATACAAATGGTGTTTAGTGTCTCACTCATCAGAGTGCTATGGATGCTGGGATTCTACACATGCTTCTTATGTGTTTGTGATGTCATATAAGTCTTAAGCTGACAGTTTGCCAACTGTGCCCCTTACAGATTTGTAGTAGTACTGCTTATGAGGGCAAGAGTGAGAGCTTGTGTGTGTGGTGACTGGGGTCAAAGGTGGCATGATCCCCCATTGATGTGTATTTCAAGTCCTCAGCAGCTAATTCTTTCTCTAATTTCCCCAGACTCCGCCCTCACAGACCCAGTCTGAGACAGCCCTCCAATCAGAGCTGCTTCCGGACATGACTGGCTCCGCCCAGAGCCCCCCTACAGAGCACATAGCCCCGCCCCCATCCACAGTGGACACAGCCGCCCTGAATGAAGAGCCTTTACCTGGTGAGCATGCAGGTCTTATGTCCCAAAAGGTACCCTTTTCCTTATATAGTACACTACTTTTGACCAGCAGCCATACGGCTCTGGTCAAAAATAGTGCACTGTGTATGGAATAGGGTGGCGGGTGCCATTTGAGACACAGCCAGGATCAGGTACAATTTACTCAATTGATCAATTCTAAACAGTCTATGATAATAATAATATTTGAATAAATATATATGCCATTTATAAGACACTTTTAACCAAAGCGACATACATTTTTGTATGCGTGGTCCCAGCGGATATCGAATCCTGGCATTGCAAGCGCCATCCTCTACTGACTGAGCCACAGAGGACCACTATGTTTATTCAATATTATTCCAATTCAATTAACATATGGAATCCCCAATAAACTACTGGATAGGAGGGGGGTGGAGGGGCAGAGAGAAGTTTTCTTGTTGTCAAGAGTCACAGCTGCTGCAGACTAAGCGGAAGCACCTTGATGTCCTCTTTTTACATATCAAAGCTGAAAACACACACAATCCGATATCTCTTCAGCCCCACCCTGAACCATGGGATTTCTTACCTCAGGAAACAATGTCCTTTTCACACTCCCTGTGTCTGTTGCATATGTTTGTAACAGACAGAGAGGGAGAGAGGGGTGGAGAGAGAGAGAGAGAGGAGGACTAAAGAGAGAGGTTGTGAGAGAGCAAAAAATACAAAGAAATGTAATTGAAAAAGAATGAGTGAATCGTCTACATCTGTGATGGTGAGAGCAGTGCAACAATGCTACATCATAGTTTCTGTCCAGCTAGCACATAACCTGGCGGGGGGGTCTAGGGGTCCTCCCCCATATTTTGGGGGGGTAGCTAAAGCTAATTTCGTGCATTTCTACACAATCCATTATGACCCATGGCGCTTCTAGACGTCTCTATTTAGAACAATAAAAAGTAATCAAAAATGCCCCCAGTCATCAAGCTAGGTAAGAGATCATTGTTAAATATGTTTCAGTGAACTAGATCAAAGGTAATTACAGTGCCTTGCAAAGGTATTCATCCCCATTGGGGTTTATCCTATTTTGTTGCATTACAACCTGTAATTTGAATACATTTTTATTTGGATTTCACTGTGCATGCTTCACTGTGGAGATGGTGTTCTCGGGGTGATGAGAGGTGTTGGGTTTGCGCCAGACATAGCGTTTTCCTTGATGGCCAAAAAGCTCAATTTTAGTCTCATCTGACCAGAGTACCTTCTTCCATATGTTTGGGGACGTGTTTGCTTATTTTTTTCTTTAAGCAATGGCTTTTTTCTGGCCACTCTTCCGTAAAGCTCAGCTCTGTGGAGTATACGGCTTAAAGTGGTCCTATGGACAGATACTCCAATCTCCACTGTGGAGCTTTGCAGCTCCTTCAGGGTTATCTTTGGTCTCTTTGTTGCCTCTCTGATTAATGCCCTCCCTGCCTGGTCTGTGAGTTTTGGTGTGCGGCCCTCTCTTGGTAGGTTTGTTGTGGTACCATATTCTTTCCATTTTTTAATAATGGATTTAATGGTGCTCCGTGGGATGTTCAAAGTTTCTGATCTTTTTTTTATAACCCAACCCTGATCTGTACTTCTCCACAACTTTGTCCCAGACCTGTTTGGAGAGCTCCTTGGTCTTCATGGTGCCACTTGCGTGGTGGTGCCCCTTGCTTAGTGGTGTTGCAGACTCTGGGGCCTTTCAGAACAGGTGGATATATACTGAGATCATGTGACACTTAGATTGCACACAGGTGGACTTTATTTAACTAATTATGTGACTTCTGAAGGTAATTGGTTGCACCACTTTTCCGTTATTTATTTTTTAGAATTTTTTGAAACAACTTATTTTTTTATTTCACTTCACCAATTTGGACTATTTTGTGTATGTCCATTAAATGAAATCCAAATAAAAATCAATTTAAATTACAGGTTGTAATGCAACAAAATAGGAAAAACTCTAATAAAAACTCACATTCCACAAAATAAACGTCAGAATTATCGGTCTTCAATCGTTTAGCCGCTGGTTTCATCGTTTGATTCAGGTCTAATGTGAATGAGGCAAAAATAATACCTACTTTTGGCCAGCTCTCTCTCTGATGGTATATCAACTGGCGAAAGCTATCTAAGTAATTTACTTCTGTTGAAACAGGACAAAAAGGCTACAAACATTTCCATATAAACAGCTGTTAGATAGTAATAATAGCCACCTCATATCGCTATCTGACAGATAGCTACAGGCTAGAGCTGAACTGACTGTGGTAGCTAATTCGTTCACCTCAGTCAAGATGGGGTAAAACATTAGCTAACGTTACATGTCAGTTACACTACCAGCTCAGCACTGGGAATAAACACTAGTTTATTTACTTTGCCAGCTACATCAGTCAACTATAGAGTAGCCAGTTTCTGCTCTGCTTGCTTTTACAACTTGGAGAAAGAACTCAACACATACACACTGAGAGCAGCTGCCTCTGTTCAACTCTCCTGTGCTGGTCCAGCCAGCCTTTCAGAAGCTTTGCCTTCACACAGCCTGTCCGCCCGCTCGCCTGCTCTCTGGTGTCCCCATGGTCCTAAATTCAGCTGTCTGAAACCTCCAAACAGCCTAACCAACTGCTATAAGGCGTCCGCATGGTCCTAAACCACACAGATGCTGTTTTTGGTATCACAGTGCAATGATAAAACTGGGGGGGGGGGAAAAATGCAATTTCAGAATGTTGGGGGGGTCATGAACCCCCTGTCCCCAGTTAAAGTTGTGCCCCTGACTTAAACAGAAAGTTCTAACATAGTTACATTTAATTACAAATTTGTTAATGTTCTAGGAACGTTCTCCAACTGTTTTGACATTGACCATTTTTTACTCAAATAGTTCAGAGAACGTTAAGAAACAACGTTCTTCTGTGGGTATTTCAGTACTTCAGCATAACGTTTCCTACAGGTTTTCTTATGGTTCTATTTAAAGTCATGTTCTGAAATTGTTCTGAGAATGTTAAGAAAACGTTCAATAAAAAACACAAGAACTTTAGTAACGTTCAGAGAACGTTCTAAGAATGTTATTTAAAAACATATACATTCTGTTCTTAGCATCAACAAAACTCTCTCTATCCTCAATCTTATTAAGTGTGTTCGCCGCACCCACCAATTGGCGACACCTGATCTTAATTAGTGCTTGTTTCCTTTGAAATGAGGTCTGTTTGAATAGACTAACATTTGTTGAAAAATTGGCATTTTAATAAAACCTTCCAGGAAAACTTTCAGGTAACCATAGTAAAATGTTCTCAGAACCTCCTTGCAATGTACATTTTCACTTCTGTTCTCAAAACGTTTAAAAAGCTTTCCGTTTTACAGGTCAGGAAACATTACATTTTACATTTTCCAGGAAACGTATGCCTTTATTCCCAGAACCAATGGGAAACCAAAAATGTACGTTCCTACTTACTTCCAAGGAATCAAATGTGCTAGCTGGGTGGTCATTCACCGGACGCTTTCATCCTAAACAACTTACAGTATACAAATGTAGAGGGGCCCAATAGCTTACTTATTCAGTATGTGGGGCCCATGTAGGAATCCAACCCACAAACTCTACCCTTATAGCACACTTTTGTTTTCCCTCTTTCCCTTTCCCCTCTCTATTCCTCTCTCTTTCTTTTCCCTCTCTCCTTTAGTGAAGGCTGTCTCCAAGCCTGGCCGGCCGACACACATCTGCAACACATGTAACAAGCAGTTTAAGAACAACTACAACCTCCGGCGCCATCAGTCGGTGCACACTGGCATCAAAATGAAGGACAGAGCAGCCAGAGAGAGGGAGGACGGGAGCAACGGAGGAGGAGGTGGAGGAGGAGGACGGCAAACAATCCCTCTCTCCCTCCTCCACTTCTCTCTGCCCTCTCATCCTCCTCCCGCAGAATCCCTCCCCCAACCCTCCCCACTTGGAAACCAGGAGGGCCAACCTGTTGCGGTGTCCATCGCCCCAGCGACCGTCACCATGGCTGCGCCCCAGGTGCTCCAAGCTGCAGTTGTGGTTGCCGGGACAATGGTACAGGTTGGTTGGTGCCTGTTTTGTCATAATTATTGAAGAAACATTTGCTGCTCCCTTTGCCGTTCTCTCTCTCCTCGCCTAATTATTGTGCAATGTAGCCAGAGTAGCTATACTGATCCCACAGCCAGCACCAGCCAACTGTCCCTTTCTTCTCATCAAACCTAGAGCCAGAACCCGGGGCCTCAACCCAACCCCAACCCAAGCCCCAACCAGGTGAAGAAGAACCATGCATGTGAGGCCTGTGGGAAGGCCTTCCGAGATGTATACCACCTGAACCGCCACCGGCTTTCCCACTCGGACGAGAAGCCCTACCACTGCCCCATCTGCCAGCAGCGCTTCAAGAGGAAAGACCGCATGAGCTACCATGTACGCTCCCACCAGGGAGGGGTGGAGAAACCTTACGTCTGCCCCCACTGCGCCAAGGGCTTCTCACGGTGAGAAGGGGGGGGGGGGGGGGGGGGGGGGGGGGGGGGGGGCAATATGTGAAACAAGTATACACACATGCACATATATGTACATGCACACATTTGTGAAACTAGTCTGGAGTTCTAATAGAATTCAGTTCCAACTGACCTCTGTAGTGCAAGGCTAGCACTATCGACGAGAAATTACCGATAAGACACGCGCGGGGTCATAATCCCTTCTCCTGTCTGTTCCAGACCCGACCACCTCAACAGTCATGTCAGACAGGTGCACTCCACTGAGAGACCCTTCAAGTGCCCGGTAAACCTCTTCTTTCTAACTCACTTTAACTCTTTTACTCTCTTTCTACTCTCTGCATGTCTTTTTGACCCCCACGATGAATCTGTCTCGGTCCATTCGTCTGTTAGTTAATAAGTCACTCGTGATATCTCAGATGGGTCTTGCCATAAAGATCAGTCATTTACACATTTACACTGATTGGCCAGATGGTGGCGCCATAACAAGCGATTAAAATGCTAACTTTAAAAGGTCACGCTCCTCAACCCGTTTGACCTGAAGTCATGAAGTTCGGTACATACTGTACCAGTCAAAAGTTTTGACACACCTACTCATTCCAGGGGTTTTCTTTATTTTTACTATTTTCTACATTGTAGAATAATAGTGAAGACATCAAAACTATGAAATAACACATATGGAATCACGTTGTAACCAAAAAAAGTGTTAAACAAATCGACATATATTTTATATTTGAGATTCTTCAAAGTAGCCACCCTTTGCCTTGATGACAGCTTTGCACACTCTTGACATTCTCTCAACCAGCTTCATGAGGTTGTCATCTGGAATGCATTTCAATTAACAGGTGTGCCAATTTTAAAAGTTAATTTGTGGAATTTATTTCCTTAATGTGTTTGAGCCAATCAGTTGTGTTGTGTCAAGGTAGGGTTGGTATACAGAAGATAGCCCTATTTGGTAAAAGACCAAGTCCATATTATGGCAAGAACAGCTCAAATAAGCAAAGAGAAACGACAGTACATCATTACTTTAAGACATGAAGGTCAGTCAATACGGAACATTTCAAGAACTTTGAAAATTTCTTCAAGTGCAGTCGCAAAAACCATCAAGCGCTATGATGAAACTGGCTCTCATGAGGACCGCCACAGGAAAGGAAGACCCAGAGTTACCTCTGTTGCAGAGGATAAGTTCATTAGAGTTACCAGCCTCAGAAATTGCAGGAGACTGCGTGAATCAGGCCTTCATGGTTGAATTGTTGCAAAGAAACCACTACTAAAGGACACCAATAAGAAGAGACTTGCTTGGGCCAAGAAACATGAACAATGGACATTAGACCGGTGGAAATCGGTCCTTTGGTCTGATGAGTCCAAATGTTGGTTGAGATTTTTGGTTCCAACCACCGTGTGAGTCTTTGTGAGACGCAGAGTAGGTGAACGGATGATCTCCGCATGTGTGGTTCCCACCGTGAAGCATGGAGGAGGAGGTGTGATGGTGTGGGGGTGCTTTGCTGGTGACACTGTCTGTGATTTATTTAGAATTCAAGGCACACTTAACCAGCATGGCTACCACAGCATTCTGCAGCGATATGCCATCCCATCTGGTTTGCGCTTAGTGGGACTATCATTTGTTTTTCAACAGGACAATGACCCAACACACCTCCAGGCTGTGTAAGGGCTATTTGATCAAGAAGGAGAGTGATGGAGTGCTGCATCAGATGACCTGGCCTCCACAATCACCCGACTTCAACCCAATTGAGATGGTTTGGGATGAGTCGGACCGCAGAGTGAAGAAAAAGCAGCCAACAAGTGCTCAGCATATGTGGGAACTCCTTCAAGACTATTGAAAAGCATTCCAGGTGAAGCTGTTTGAGAGAATGCCAAGAGTGTGCAAAGCTATCATCAAGGCAAAGGGTGGCTACTTTGAAGAATCTAAAATATATTTTGATTTGTTTAACAGTTTTTTGGGTACTACATGATTCCATATGTGTTATTTCATAGTTTTGATGTCTTCACTATTATTCTACAATGTAGAAAATAGTAAAAATAAAGAAAAACCCTTGAATGAGTAGGTGTGTCCAAACTTTTGACTGGTATTGTGGGTCCCTCCTCACAAGGAACAAATTTGCCTCAGGGACCATAAGGCCCGCCGTGATGTATTTCCTGCCATTTTGGATTTTGTGGAAAACACTTACTCCTCTGGCACCGAATGACCGATCTGAAGGAAACTGCATCATTCGTGGGAGACAACATGTTAACTCTTGCCTTGTTCTTTCTCTCTATTTTCAACCTTGTTTCCTGTCATATGTCCCTTGCTTCTCTGTATACACTGTATGAATAGTTTTATAGGCAATTTAATGACATTGACCTGCCTAGCTTCTAAAATATAATGACGATGAAAAATGTCAAAATGTCCAAGATACAACAGTGGTTTTGTGTGTGTGTGTGTGTGTGTGTGTGTGCACGCACGCGTGTGCTACACAGACCTGCACGTCTGCCTTCGCCACGCGGGACCGTCTCCGTGCCCACCTGATTCGCCATGAGGAGAAGGTGCCGTGCCACATCTGTGGCAAGCTCCTCTCTGCCGCCTACATCACCGATCACATGAGGGTCCACAACCAAACACAGCACCACGCCTGCCACCTGTGCAACCGCAGTGAGTGGACTTCCGTGTGCTTTTTTAAAAATGTGTGAAAGGAGAGGAGAATACATGTGTAACGAGGTGGTTACACAGGTATCCTTCTCTCATTCCTCGTCTTTCCTCATCTCTCAAATGTCCTTCTCTTTTGTTCCTCACCTTTTCTTATTTCTCCATGCTCTCCCTCCCACTCTCTCCCACTCTCTTCCTCCCGCTCCCTCTCTCCCTTGTCTCCCTCCAGGCTTCACCACCCTCACCTACCTGCGTGTCCACGCTCAGAAACACCACGGCCAGGAGTGGAAGGAGAGCGGCGGGACGCGGGGCATGTTCGGCGGGGCCGGTGCCGGCGGGGTGCTGCTGTGCCAGCTGTGTGGGGTGCAGTGCAAGACACCCACCCAGCTCCAGGGCCACATGGGTACCCATGCCACCCCCCAGGTCCAGGGCGCCCCCAGCCCCAGCAGTAGCCCTGCGGGGACCGGTACCATGGCTGTGGCTGTGTCTCTGTCAGGCAGCTCAACCGTGGGCCTGCTGGTCACTGACTGCTCCAGCATCGCCCCCCAGCCTCTTAGCTAGCAGCCAGGCCCATTGGAGGGGAAGGGGGAGAGGGGATGGAGGTAGTGGGAGGCCGTGGAGACTGCAGTCAGGACAGGTGCGAGAGGAGTGGATGTGGCTCTGGGGTGAAGTTTCCCCTAAGTACAGATGTAGGATCAGTTTCCCCTCCCCCAATCCTAACCTTAACCATTAGTGGGGGAAATGAAAAATGGACCCAGGATCAGCATATAGGGGCATTCACCCTCCGGTGGATGTCTGTATGTTATGAAGGCTAAAGTATGCTGCAAACCAGGTCCCGTTTGTATTCGATCCTATTTAACATGTTGCTGTTGTTTACGCAACAGTCACTTTATCAACTGCCATTGGTGGACACAGACGGAAAGGAGAGACCAGGGAATCCCCCTGTTTTTTAAAATTAAATCATACTGAACGAAAGAGAACGTTTTCCAGTACAATATGCCACTTTTCCATTCACACAGAACACAAACTCCCATAACGATGTTTGAGATTTTACAAATGCATCGCTATTTATTTTCCTTGGAAATATTAATTATACAGTATATGATCACCCAGACGCGCAGTATGAGCCGTGGTCCTACATTGGCTTTTAGCTTTTTAAGATGAACTGTCTCCAAGAAGGGACTGTTGCCTTTTCATCAGAAACATGTCATCACCATGTAACTTTACCCTATGACTTATAGGCAGATTTGTCTGTATATTTGGACACTGAATGCTCGTCTTTCTTTTCTTCCTATGATCTTGTTGTTATTATTCTGGATGCTCTGATTTTTAATTATCTCAAAGTTGAATTGGTCTGAAAAGTATTTGTACTTTTGTGACACATTTTTGTGAGACTGCATTCTTGACTGTTAATCTGTTGGTGTAAAATCTCCTCTGTTAATGTGACTGTATTAAAGCGGTAGTATGTATAACCTATATGCACTTTATCTGTGAATATGTACAGCATCTGATATCAGAGATGCAGTAGAATAGAACATTAGTATTTCACTGAATGGAGAAACATTTAATTATTATTTAACTATTATTATTTAATTATTATTTCAATGCCCCCTCCTATATATATGTAGTTATGATAATCTAAATAGAGATTATATGAGCCGTTGATCTATTGTCCATGGCATTGTTTACACCAGTGGTCTAACCCTCCCCCACATTTTATCCTCTTCTTTGCTATCCATCCCCCCAACTCCTCCTACTCACGCACTATCCCACTATTTCAAACAGCTGATTTACAAGAAAGAAAGGGATCATTCGGAAGACATGTTTAGCAGATGATATAGAGAAGAGCGATGGAATATATCACATAGCAGCTGGTTTAATCTCTCTGGGCACTTTTCATTTTTAGCATTGGGTATGATATGGTTAGCTTGTTAGCAATTTAGCTAGCTGGCAACCCCGGATAACGTTATGTAGCTAGCGATGCAAAACTGACTTTCGTTGTGTAAAATCAAAATAGGTCTTCCTCGCGCTGCGAACCACGTTGGGTGCTGGTTGTTTTTTGTTTCATTTTCCTGGAATCGTTTCTACTTGAAGTGTTTTTGCTCAAAGCAAAAATATAGGTCACGCTAATCTGCTAGCTAAATACCCGGCTGTCTATATGGGCCATGGAACAGCTGGTTAGCATTCGGGCTAATGCTAGCTAGCTAACGTTCTACGAATCTGAATTTCATTGATCGACACCTCGAGCTGGAAGAACCGGGCGTTTGCTACCTTTATTTAGCTACCTCTGCAACAGAGTGCAACTGGTTAGCTATATAATAAGCGACTGTAATTACTCAGCTAACTAGCTAACTATATGCAAACACAGGTGTGTGTACTTTTCGGTTTAGTTAGCTCGTTAGTTAACATCTACCAGACAAAGGTAGCTAGCTATGCTCGGGCAATAAACAAATGTAGCGCGAGCCAGGTAATGTAACATAGCATTGTTAGCTAAGGGGAGACTTCTTTCTCATTGTAAAATTAGGCCACATAACATTAAATACAAATATATTGACAGTGACCGGCATTGTTTTCCCCAGCCAGACTTGTATTGATTATGTGGTCTCTGGCCAATTAGATAGCGTTTGTGTCTCTCTAGCTCAGGAATTTCTGGACCCGACTGTGTTTTCGAACACATTGCTAACCATATTTAGTTTTCTGTCGTGACCTACCTCACTAAAGCCAAAACTGGTGATTCCACGACAAGAGTCTAATAGCAAGCTAAACAACACTGCTCCTGTTATTATATAGCTAGCAAGATAGCTGCTAGCCAATTCAGACATTGTTTACATTCTCCCTGTTGCATGTTCTACAAGCAAGGAACATAGTCATAATCATGCCTGCATAAAACATTGAAGTCAAGCTCTTGGTTCATGTATATGTAATGCATACAACGCTCAAAGCGAATACAGTATTAGACATAGCTCCCAAACGAACTCTTCTGATAGGGGTTTGAAATAGAATGGCATTCCATGGGACAGGCCGGCAGCAGACAGTATGTGGTAACCTGTTCCCCGGATCTGAGGTAGGCCATAACAAGTATTTTTGCGTCAACACCTCAACTGGGGCCACTTCCACGGGCCTCATTGCAACACCGAGTCTAACTGGACCCACTGCCCCGGCGGGGACGCCTCGACACCCAACATCTCTTGGGGGAAGCACTGGTGGCGGGGCCGCTGTACCACAGCCTCATAGTAATCCTGCCAGTGAAGTGCCAAGCCCTGCTGAGATGGAGCCTGATCGACCTATCGGTTATGGCGCATTTGGTGTGGTCTGGTAAGTGGTGCCATTTCAAATAAGAATTAAGACTGATTTCCATGAGTTTTTGCATGGTGTTTTCCCTTTCCAAAAAGGGTTTGTATCTGACAAGTGAATGAGATAGACATACTGTGTGTGTGCGTGCAAGTGCCCTCTCATTGGTGACCAGTGCTAACAGACCCCTCTCTTCATCTTGCCCCTGCAGGTCGGTGACAGACCCTCGTGACGGGCGTAAGGTAGCCCTGAAGAAGATGCCCAATGTCTTCCAGAACCTGGTCTCCTGTAAGAGGGTCTTCAGAGAACTGAGGATGCTCTGCTTCTTCAAACATGACAACGTAAGAATGGATAGCAATACATCTATACACAGCACTGCGCAACGTCCTAAATGGCACCCTATTCCATATACTCTGGTAAAAAATAGTAGACTTACACTAGGAAAAGGGTGCCATTTGAGACGTTTTCATACAGTATTACATCCATAATTTAGGCATAACATAAGACATAGCAATGCATCTTCACACTGCTCATTGATATGCTTCCATACAGAGGCTAGCTCTACAAATATCACTGTGAAGTTAGAGGTTTGTTATAGTTTAGAGACTTGGCTAAGGACAAGAAGCGCCATAACAAAGTGTTGACGAATGGTGGCGATGATGATGTGTGTTTACAGGTGTTGTCAGCGCTGGACATTCTGCAGCCTCCACAGATCGACTGCTTCGAGGAAATGTATCCTTCACATGCGCATTCATGTGCACACACACACACTTGCACACATGACAGTTGTGTCAGCCATTGTTCACTCCTGCACTTTCTCTGTCCTAGTTTCTCTCTCTATTTATTATCATGGCCTCCTCCTTTCAAAATAGTCTGAATCTAAATCAAGATAAACCTCAACAGAGATGATCCTATTAGTGATAGTCTTGTCTTATGATAGATAGATACATTTAACTTTAATAAAGATAGATGGGGTATTATGCTTTCTTCTATGTGGTCCATCCACATCCTATAGACGTCTGTTGTTTCCTTGACCGCGGGCCATGCCCTGACTGTAGCTACGTGATCACTGAGCTGATGCAGAGTGACCTCCACAAAGTCATTGTGTCTCCCCAGCCCCTCACCACCGACCACATCAAGGTGTTCCTGTACCAGATCCTCAGAGGTGAGTGGGACGGAGGGAGGAGTAGGGAAAGGGGCAAAGTTCAAGGTTGAAAAGGAGTTGGAAGTCAAGGTTAAAGGTTGACTCCTGAGCCCAAAAACAACCCATTTGTGAGTTTGCCCCGTAGCCTTTCTGGGTTTGCATGTTTAAAGGAGCCAGCTTGTTTGATGTGATGGAGCCATATTGACGGATTCATGTTGTCATTGACTGCAAACACAGAAGAGGAATTGGCTAGGGGCTGTATTTGGACCGTTATGAGTAACAGTGATTCTCCTTCTCTCAGGGCTGAAGTACCTGCATTCTGCTGGCATCCTGCACAGGGACATCAAACCTGGGAACCTGTTAGTCAACAGCAACTGCCTGCTCAAGGTAACTGTGTGTGTACACGTTTGTGTCCGCATGTGTGAATCTGTGTGTGAACTTCCTCAAAAGACATGACAAGAAAGCATGATGCTGACAAATTTTTTTTTTTTTTTAGTAGAGGTCAATATGGGCTGAAGAACACGTGTATATTATGCTATAATTACACTGGTCAACCTACACTGAGTATACCAAACTTTACAAACCCCTTCCTAATATTGAGTTGCACCCCCCCACCTTTTGTCCTCAGAACAGCCTCAATTCGTCGGGGCATGGACGAAAGCATTCCACAGGGATGCTGGACAATGTTGACTCCAATGCTTCCCACAGTTGTCTAGTTGACTGGATGTCCTTTGGGTGGTGGACCATTCTTGATACACACGGAAAACTGTTGAGCGTGAAAAATCCAGCAGCATTGCAGTTATTGGCACACTCAAACTGGTGCGCCTGGCACTTACTACCATACCCCGTTCAAAGGCACTTAAATATGTTGTATTGCCCATTATTCACCCTCTGAATGGCACACATACACAATCCATGTCTCAATTGTCTCAAGGCTTAAAAATCCTCCCCTTCATCTACACTGATTGAAGTGGATTTAACAAGTGACATCAAAAAGGAACATAGCTTTCACCTGGTCAGTCTATGTCATGGAAAGAGCAGGTATTCTTAATGTTTTGTATACACAGTGTATGTTATTATCATGTAACTAAATTCCCCCTCTTCCACTACCCTCGCTCTCAGATCTGTGATTTTGGGCTGGCACGTGTGGAGGAGCCGGACCCGTCTCGTCACATGACCCAGGAGGTGGTGACTCAGTACTACCGGGCTCCTGAGGTGCTGATGGGCAGCCGCCATTACGGCTCTGCCATAGACGTCTGGTCGGTGGGCTGCATCTTCGCTGAACTACTGGGTCGACGCATCCTGTTCCAGGCCCAGAGCCCCATACAACAGGTAGAGGGGTGGGAGGCACAGAACCCTATTCAACAGGTTGGGAGGGAGGAAGAAGCAGGGAAACCCATCTAAAGGTGTAATCTGTCTGGGCATTAATTTAATTTAATCTAACAATTAATAATCAAATAATTTATCGAACTTAACTGATCCTAGATCTGTGCTCCATACACTTTTGGCACTTGTGGATGGTCGGTTTTTATTTATTTAGGGTTGTCCCACCCTCACGCTATCTCCTCACTCTCTATATTCTCCCTCTCTCTCTCTCCCCCTCAGTTGGATCTGATCACTGATCTGCTGGGTACCCCTCCTCTCTCTGCCATGGCATCTGCCTGTGAGGGGGCCAGAGCTCACATCCTGAGAGGACCTCACAAACCGGTACTTCCTCCTCACTGAACCTCTGAACTACTCACTAACTGATCTGACCTTCCTTTGTATTACTCTCTTTTCAAAACTGCTTGACTGGCTATTTTTACCCTGTAGGCACCTTCAACTTACCACAGGTGAGATTTTTAAAAAAGGAGTAGCCTACCTGGCTGGTATGAAAATGAACCGCAGGAAAAGTGTCCTCCATTCGCTATTTCTGCATATGACATATTATTTATTTTTTCTGCCCCTGTTCTGACAGGTACATGATAATTATAGTTGCACACCATGTAGCCTAGTCCAAAGGGCTATATGTTTTGATAAGGTTTGTATCGCAACTAAAGTGGCCAAATAACTCCAAACATAGCCTAGGCATAGGACCCCTGGAACAGGGTTGGATAGTCCATAACCTAGTGAAACGTTTTCTTATATGCCCAGTCGTTGCGCAATCGCGTGTGTAAACAGAGTTTTGACTAGCCACTATTTAAAAGAGGATCCCAGCTTTCTTGTGCTGCTATATTTCTTGCTCACTTCTTAAAATTAAGCACATTAGTCCGCTTTACAACCAGTGTAGCCTACCAGGCATACATAGACGGTGCGTGAGTTTCAAGTTTGGGGAGCTACTTTTCACCATAGAAATGCACCTTTTTATAATAAAGCATTCCATGCTTCATCGCATTTGCAGACTTGTGTAAGATGGCCTACTATTTGTAATGTGATGAATAGATTGGATATTCATAATTTAGGCTAATAATATAACTCAATCACTGTTAGCAAAAAAGACAGCTCAATGAATGGCTGAGCGCGTATAACCTAGAGTAGGTATATCAGATGTGTTTGTTCTTTCCATGCCTTTTTTTCCAGCGATTGTATTTTTAAATTGCGATATGCCTGGTTTGGTCTCTACTTTTCACAGACCGTCGCAACTCAACAATTAATCTGCCCATATTGCGCGCGCTGCCTTTCCTTCCCACTGTAGGCAATGTGATTTTAAACCAATCCACAACTTAAAACAAAAAAAAGAAGCTAATGATCCTCTGTGGCCAAATCATGCTTTAGTATCCTATTGTGAATGATTTTTATTTATTTCTCGATATAATTTTGGCAATTTAAGTCAATTTACTTTAGGGAAAGCTTCCCTAGCCTTATGGATGTGCCGCATATGCTTGCATATTAAAAACGGAACCTCCATTTGCTATTCGAGTGCAGGCCACGGATTATTATGTATAAATAATTCCACACATACACTGTGTATACAAAAGTATGTGGACACCCTTTCAAATTAGGGGATTTGGCTATTTTAGCCACACCTGTTGCTGACAGGTGTATAAAATCAACCACACAGCATGCAAGCTCCATAGATTAACATTGGCAGTAGAATGGCCTTACTGAAGAGCTCAGTGACTTTCAATGTGGCACCGTCATAGGATGCCACTTTTCCAAGTCAGTCAGTCAAATTTCTGCCCTGCTAGAGCTGCCCCGGTCAACTGTAAGTGCTGTTATTGTGAAGTGGAAACGTCTAGGATCAACAACAGCTCAGCCGCGAAGTGGTAGGCCACACAAGCTCACAGAACGGGACTGCCGAGTGCTGAAGCGGGTAAAAATCGTCTGTCCTCGGTTGCAACACTCACTAACGAGTTCCAAACTGCCTCCGCACAAGAACTGTTCTTCGGGAGCTTAATGAAATGGGTTTCCATGGCCGAGCAGCCGCACACAAGCCTAAGATCACCATGCACAATGCCAAGCGTCGGCTGGAGTGGTGTAAAGCTCGCCGCCATTGGACTCTAGAGCAGTGGAAACACGTTCTCTGGAGTGATGAGTCATGCTTCACTATCTGGCAGTCCGACGGACGAATCTGGGTTTAGCAGATGCCAGGAGAACGCTACCTGCCCCAATACATAGTGCCAACTGTAAAGTTTGGTGGAGGAGGAATAATGGTCTGGGGGTGTTTTTCATGATTAGGGCTAGGCCCCTTAGTTCCAGTGAAGGGAAATCTTAACGCTACAGCATACAATGACATTCTAGACGATTCAGTGCTTCCAACTTTGTGGCAACAGTTTGGCCACCAACTTTGTGGCAACAATGCCACCATGCGCAAAGCGAGGTCCATACAGAAATGGTTTGTCGAGATCGGTGTGGAAGAACTTCAACCCCATCGAACACCTTTGGGATGAATTGGAACGCAGACTGTGAGCCAGGCCTAATCGCCCAAGATCCGTGCCCGACCTCACAAATGCTCTTGTGGCTGAATGGAAGCAAGTCCCTGCAGCAATGTTCCAACATATAGTGGAAAGCCTTCCCAGAAGAGTGGAGGCTGTTATAGCAGCAAAGGGGGGACCAACTCCATATTAATGCCCACGATTTTGGAATGAGATGTTCGACGAGCAGGTGTCCACATACTTTTGGTCATGTAGGGTATATTGGTAGGCTATGTGTAAAGACCAGATTAAATGAACTAGTGTAGCCCCCAGCTATATGGTATAGCCAGATCAGGGCCTAGCATAAGGACAACTCAGAGTATGCTGTTCTGTTCTTCTGAAATAGACTACATTTTCTTCATATCATGTTTCTTTAGACCTGTCTAAAATAAATAATGGATTTATTGTGATGGTGTAAGCTATATTAAATTAATTTCTTATGCTTTTTTGTACTTGCGTGGAAGCCAGGAGTTGCCAAACGTGTTTGTGTTTAAAAAAAGAAGAAGAAAAAAAAGATTAACAATACACAAGAACACCCCAAAATTGTTTTATTAACTAATCTATACCCCACCCACCATCCTTATCTAAAACCAGGTGCAGCAGTTCATATTGTAAAATCTCTGTCTCTCCCCCCCGCCCCTTCCCTCTCAGCCGTCGCTCTCTGTGTTATACATGCTGTCGGACGGGGCGACCCACGAGGCCGTGCACCTGTTGTGTCGTATGCTGGTGTTTGATCCGGTGAGTACAGACAGAAGTCTATAGGGAATTGTCACTCTAAAGGCTTCCTCTTGTATAGGGAAGTTGTAGTTTAAGCAACAAGAGCTGAAAATGTAGCTAGCTACCACTGAGAGGGAAAATGCTTAGCTAGCTAGAAGAAAAATCAAGATTAGAGAGGGACCAACTTTCTCTCCATGTGTATGTCACTACCTCAGGCCAAACGGATCTCAGGCAGCGACGCCCTTTCCCACCCCTACCTGGACGAGGGCCGCCTGCGCTACCACACGTGCATGTGCCAGTGCTGCTACTCGGTGCCCAGCGGGCGTGTGTACACGCGGGACTTTGAACCGCCCGCCGACCGTAACTTCAGCCACAGCTACGATAACAGCCTGCTCTCTGTCTGGCAGGGCAAAGGTAGGAGCTATCTGGTGCTCTTCCCTCATCTCCTCTTTCTCTTCTATTCTCTTCTCTTTTCCATCCCAGCTTGTTATTGAAATTGATGGCCTGTTTGCGATCTCACTCTCGCAATCTCTCCTCTCTCTCTCTCAGAGCTCATCCATCGCTTCATAACAGAGCACCAGCAGGGGAAACGAGTGCCGCTGTGCATCAACCCCCAGAGTGCCGCCTTCAAGACCTTCATCAGGTGAGGAACACCAAGGGAGGGAAGAACACAACTAACATACATGCATCTTAAAATACTATTTAGCCATGTACTATCTACATCTCTCTTTCTCGATCTCTCTCAGGTCTACTGCGTGGCATTCCTCCAAAGTCTCCAGGAAGGAAGAGAGGTGAAGGGGAGTATAGTTCATGTACAAGAGGAATCATGGGAAATGACTTGCTTTGGTCAATCTAATCGAGATAGGTTTGTGTTTCTCTGGATGGAGGGGAGGTGTGCATGAAACAGTACGCCAGCCTCTCAGAGAGAAGAACAGTGTCTGTCAGAGGAAATGCTCAATTTGACCAAAGACTACCCTTCAATGAAAACTACAGTTCCAACTATGAAAACGATTATTGACACTGGTGAAGACTTGACGACACCAAAGCTATAGGCATTTCCCCAATGCTGAAAACTAAAACGTGCTGCTGAATTCAAAAAAAGAATAAAGAAAGGGGAAAGAGGAAGTGGTAGAAGAAGTTGAACATTTATTACTAGAAGAGTTGAAGTTGGTTGTGTTGTGCTCCAACGTGGTTGATGGCTGAGACAAAGGAATAGCTGTTTTTATTAATTTATGTTGAATAATTGTTCTGCTCTGTTAATTTTGAATTCATTCCAGCCTCGTGCAATATGATGAAAAGCGTCTAAGCAACGTGCTCCTGGTAATACCATACTCTCTTACCTGTGCTCTCAGTGACTTAGTCATGTTAATGTCACATTGATGACTCTACCTTTTATCATTTATTCTATTTTGGTTTGATAGTTTCACTGGACAGATTCTCTATCTTAGCTACGAGGCAACCTCTGGCCTTGAGCGTTGCTCTACGCTACTCTAGAATCTTCCCTCCTAATCTGCCCTCGTCCATAAGACTAAACAATTTCCTAGACAACAAATTGGCCAGGTTCTTTGATTGGGTGGGGCAACGGCAGGGATGGAGCTTCTGGGACTCGAGGCAGATGGATCCTCGCCCATGTTTTAAAAATCTTAATATTTTATATTTTAATTTATTGTGTGTTTTAGCTTTCTCTGTGAGTGCCGGTTCGAGCTTGAGCACGTTTTGTGCCCATGTACTGAGTAGTAGTCTGCCATTTCAGTGTGTGTGTCTGTGTGTAGAGTTTAGGGGAAAGTGCAGTTTTCTGCTTCAATGATCTCATTACCTCAAAAACTGTTGGAGTCAAAAAGGGAACCCAGAGAGAGTCTACTAGGTAACGTGTACATAGACCCCACTCAACTACTATGTACTGTAACGTGATGTCATTCCTTTGTACTAAATCACACTGTCCTTCTTAACCTCTCTGTCACTCCCTTCCTCCTTTCTCCCTCTTGAAGAGAGGGATGGAGGAAGAGGGACAGATAACAGGAAGAACAGCTTGTTGAAATATATTGGTGAAATGCTGCTGTATTTTGTTTTCTTGTTTTGGGTTTCCTTTATTGGTTGTTGGTTTATTTCCAGTTTAGTTCAGGTGTTCCATTGCAAAGACTGTGGACCCGACCACACAAATACACACATTATTCACCATTAACAGTGTGCCTCAACTCTTTTTCCCACAAAGAGGAACCGCAAAGCTCTGTGCGCTGAAGCTCTGACTGGAGCTAGTACTAACTATAATTAGGCTCCTGAAGACACTGTACTGTGCTAGTTGGCATTGCCGTCATGGCAGTGGTCAGGCCCTTGTCCTGCCATCTGATGGTGCTATTGGAAGTGTAGGCTAGGGGGTGATTGGGATTGCCAGAATGTTTCACTTAAACCTGCATGTGTGTATTTATGATAAATAAAGGAAGAGGATTTTGGATTTGAATGCAGTGCAATGGGAGTTGTCGCCATGGACAAACCTTCCTTGTGATGATGTTAACTAATTAGATTTTAGGGAATATGAATCTTTTTTTATTTGTATGTTTTTGTTTTTATTTAGTTCTGTTTCGTGATGTAATTCATTTAAAAAGTTATTTTTGGTTTCACAACTTTGCTATTGTTTTAGTAGAGAGCCCAAGCAGGCTGAGTTTTAGAAGAGATCACCAGGGTCTGTCTCGCTCTCCCTTACACCCGCCTGTCTTCTCTCTATCCCCTTCACGCTGTCTTCTCGTCTCTGTTCGCCTTTATAGCAGGGTCATATCCACTAAGGCCCCGAAAGTACGAAAACAGACAAACTGGGAGGGACTACTTGAGCTTGTCCAATAAGGAACTTGTTGCAAAATGTTTTCCTACACTGTGCTCTAAGGAATATGCCCCAGCTATGCTTGAGGTAGGACATCCTCCTCCAGCAGTTCAATAGCTTAAGGCAGCTTCTTAACCTCCCCTTCTTTCCTTCATTGGCACTGATAGGAGAAGAGAAGATGGGGTTAAAGCAATGTAGTAGAAAGAAGCCCAGTTGGGGATTTGCTTTCACATGTCCAGTTCTCTTCAGATCTAGGATCCATCCCAAATGGCACCCTATGCCCTTTGTAGTGCACTACCTTTGAGGGTCTGGTCAAAAGGTCTGGTGCACTTTATAGGGAATAGGGTGCCATTTGGGATGGACCCTACTGAAGGAAAGGAAGCAAGTCTGTATCCTTTGTTCATGAGATCAATAGGCACGGGAGAGAAGACTACACTTGGGAATGTAGATGTTAGAAATGTTTCTGATAAGATAAGAAAAAAAGTGATACTTGTGTTTTTGATTATTCTGAATATGAAACTGATGTTGAATACTGCTGTTTTGAAAATGTTAATATTCTGTTGGTTTGTTTTCTTGTCATGATGTTTTAGGAAAAGTCTTTGACTTGTGTTCCCAACAAATACTTGAATTTCTTAAGAAAACGACTAGAGTAAAGTAGTGAATAAATGGATAGTCACTGGATAATATTCCTGTGTGGTGTCTGTCCGCTTATCAATGGGGAGGGGGCTCAAAGGGCGAAGTTACATTGTACTGTATCAGGTTGTTGACTTAAGGGCTGCCGCCTCAAATTATTAGTTATTTTTGCTCAATATTTTGTTTGTTTTTTGGTTCTATACTTTTTATTGCTTTCAGAAAGTTTGGTTGTAATGTTATATTTCTCTATGGCAATTTTTCAACATGTTCAATTTCAACATGTCTGAAAATAACTGGTTATTATGGCTATTGCATTATAGCCTATATATGATACTGAGATATTATAATCAGTTTATACATATGACAAGCGTGTATTATCCTTCAGTAAAGTGTTACCCAATTTATCACACATTATTGTACAGCTTATAATTTTCAGGTTGACCCAACTGCAGAGGTTGTGCAAATTAGATTGCTTCTATATGTTCTATCCATGTGCTAAACATCTTAATTTCTAAGATCAGACATGTTTAGGGAGCTGTAGGCTTATTTAAGCACTGTAGTCTGGCGTGTTTAGCGGACCCCACTGTTTGTGGACCTTTTTACAGTCTTATCTGACTTTGAGCATAGCTACATTCATTCTCAAAATAGTCAAGTTAATAATTCAACCCATGGTTTGGGTTTGACAACTTTCAGTTTGATGTCTTATAAAACTAAGGACTTTTTCCTAGCCAGCTTGATCTGAAAATGACTCAGGCTATTATTAAAGTCCGTTTCCCTTCTTGAAAAGAAAAAATACTTTATCCAGGGACAGCTGTAGGCTATCACAGCACAGCTAGTCCTAGGAGTCATAGCATATGAGGCGACCTCATCCGCCACCGGCCGTTATACTTGGATATTAGCCTACCATACCCAGGGAGCAAGGGGGAGGAGATAGGTGTCAGCGAACTGGCTATGTAGCCGGCTTAATGGCTACACTTTAGGCACAGCGGGACTGTATCATGCATACACTATGATTTTTTTGTTGCTAGACGAACGTTTGCTCAAATTAGTTCTACGACAACGGATCCAGTGCGACAGGTCCTAAAATACTATGCAGCTAAAGACTTCACAGTGAATGTATCGAATATTATCGGGCAAGCAATAGGGTCGGTCGGTCGATTTGGCATAACGGTTCAGCTATCAGTAGGCTAGTACGGCGGCGAAAGACGAGAAGAGAAGTGCCCTCGCAATATAAGTCAAAACAACACTCTCGAGCGAGCCATCGACTTCAACAGCATTTCGCCGCTCTGAAATAATATTGCTGAAGCAACGATCCGACCGCAGCACATCGGGGCGGGAGTCATATTCTGATTCGGACCAAGACAGAGACCACACGTCAGAAGCGGCATATTCTGATTCGGACCAAGACAGAGACCACACGTCAGAAGCGGGAGGAGGACACACAGACACATCCATTTGTCTTGCTTGACGCGAGTAATCTGATTTCTTGCAGATATCCCGAATACGGAATAAAACGACAAAACACAAAGATAATGTTGAACAATTCTCGACGTGTAGGCTACCACCAGGACCCAACACACTGATTTCCCCTTCATCCGACCGACCGGGCCGCAGAACGGGACGCCGCAAAACCCAAATGTAAATGTAGCCTATCCATCTCTTCTTATTTTATGTCTGTAATAAATGTTGTGTCTGTGTGTGTCGCGAACAGTCACGCTTTAGCCTATACAGGCCTGAATAATCTGTCACCCAACGCATGTTGGGTGGTTAGCAAGCATGTATTGTCTGTAAAAACTGAAACCATGCTAGACAATTTATCCCTTGCGTGTGTGTTATTACTAGACAAACCGCGTGCCATACAACCTGTTACAAGTTTCAATCACTCTTGTGCATGAAACGACTGCAAGTAAAAATGTATCGAATGCAAATATAGCGTAGCGAGCTCGCAGTCACACTCAAATAGTTACATTGATTTGTCCGGCTTGTAGTCTACACTGGCCTACAGTAGCTAGCAAGCAAACATATGACAAAGGTTAGCCTATGCAGATTTAGATCCGTGCCAAGACCGGCACAAGTATGCCATTTTCAAAATAATGTGTTGCTTTTTGTTGTTGAGTTTACTTAATGGGTCGTGATAACTCCTATTTAGTGCAAAACAGACTTGTCCCGTAATTTTCTAATAGAGGAGGACCGTGGTACTTAGGCTATTTACGCGCATTGCGTATTTTGACAATTGAGTCTGAGCCACGTTGTTGCACGGGCCTGCCAGCTAGGTTTTGACTCAAACGAGTCTTTGTTTTCTGGCAAGTTAGCGATATAGCAACGTCAAGATATGCTTGGCATCATGGGGGACGGGGTTATGGAGGGGACCAGTGTTTTTTTTTTTATCCCCCCCTGTAAATTGCTGGTAGCCTACAGTCAGGAGGTGTAACCTATGCACTGCTGTGCTGAACAGAAAAACACAGCTAGCCAAGATACATCTGAAAGTATTTATCTTATGTCCAGATAGGCCTTTAGCCCGTCAATCAAAACCGCATGCAGGTGCACCCATTTGTTGGTTATGGGATTAACCTGTTGTTGTGTTCCCCTATTGTCCAACATAGCCTAGGATGGAACAATAGGTCCCGCCCCAACAACATCCCCCTCCACCACCCCTCATCATATCCCATCTGTACTCCTATTGTCAGCTGTCAGCCCATCTCCTCTCTTCTCTCTCTCTCTCTCTCTCTCTCTCTCTCTCTCTCTCTCTCTCTCTCTCTCTCTCTCTCTCTCTGTGTCACTAATTCCCTCTCTCCCAGCTGTAATCTGTCTAAATCTCCTGCTTTTCTAATCCCTTTCTAAATCTATTTTGGTTTCAGCCACCTTTCTCTCTCTCTCCACCTATTCATCCTGTCTCTCTCCAGTCCCTCTGTGAGTACATGCATTTACCTAGAGAGCAATGACAGTGGAAAACCTAAATTAATTAATTCACCAATGGCGCCTGGTAGCACAGCTGGTACAGCCAGCGATATATGACGGCCACAGTGTAGTCAATGGATTTGTCAGCATTTGTGAGATTAGAGTGCAGTGTAGGGTCTGTCTACACACAAGGTAATTACTTGAGTGGATACGATTTTGATCATGTTTTAAAGGCAGCATGATGACACTGAAATAAATGTGACATTCGTAGAAACTATACGATGACAGTTGAACAGTTTTATATGTGCATATAACTATAATTTATTGTACATTTACTGCGCTTATAATCAAGGTGGGTGAAACTTATTTGATTGATTTTCTCAATTTTTTCTCCATGTGTTCCCCATCCCCCCATCTTCTGTTTGTTCTCTCTCTCTGTCTCGCTGTCTCTCTGTCTGTCTGTCTGTCTCTCTGTGTGTGTGTGTAGACCCAGAAGCCACCCAGGCCTCTGCTGGTTATGAGCAGAGGGTTGGGAGGGAGGTGTGGGACGTTAACAAACATTCCACCCACAGCTTTATCGTAGCCCTCTCTTTCCTCATGTATCTATTTTATTAACATTAACTGTAACTACTAGCAAGTCCATTTTCATTCCCAAAATATCCCCAAAACTAGCCTACTAAAAACAAATACAGCATTTGACCACAGACCGCATTAGCATAACATAGCATAACACTAGCATAACATTGCTATTAGCATAACATAACTAGCATAACATTACACAAATTCTGTGCCAGTGTTCTATTGACAATACTTACACGCTGCCACACATTCTAATTATATACCCATCAATACCTTCAAACATCTAGCAGCAAATGATAATTGGAAACTCTGCTACCGTAGCTTTGAGAGTACCCTGCATAGATCAGTCATTCAACCATTCCCACTTGTCAAGTGGTTTGAGGGCAGTGGTGAGGCACCTGTTGAAACACACACACACACTCTGGGACCATGCTGAGTATCCTGGCTGCCGGCTCCATCTTCTTCCCGGGCCTGTTTCTACTGTCTAAGAGATGCCTGAAACACGGCCCAGGCCTGGGCTTGAGCGAGGGAGACGCCACTATCGTGTCTGCCAGGTACACACACCACACACACACACACACACACACACACACACAC
The DNA here is from genome assembly GCF_964263955.1 of Coregonus lavaretus. Classification (NCBI taxonomy): domain Eukaryota; kingdom Metazoa; phylum Chordata; class Actinopteri; order Salmoniformes; family Salmonidae; genus Coregonus; species Coregonus lavaretus. The sequence continues at coordinate 3,406,733 of NC_140015.1, read as the reverse complement.
ACACTTACAAGTCAGATACATGAGTCAATGTAGGGACTATGCCTACCTATCATACCTTTACCTTATGCTATTCTGCTTTGCTTGACATTTTATAATATTCTGCTATGGTTTACATTGTTGAATGTCAATACATTTTTCTATGGAGTTGTTATGGGTATGAATATATCAATTGAAACCCCACTCTCTGGCCCCTCTCTCCCCACTAGGCTGGTGTCATCCATCCAAGCCATCATGGCTTCCACAGCTGGCTACATCATCGCATCCTCCTGTGAGGACATCATCGAGGATCAGTAAGTACAAAATAATGATAATGCAGTAGTAGTTGCTGTAAAGTTTTGTGTTTCAGGTGTGTGTGTGTGTGTGTTTAGTGAGGCTCCTTAACAGCTTCTACCCCCAAGCCATAAGACTGCTGAACCCCCCCTTGTTTTTACACTGCTGCTACTCACTGTTTATTATCTATGCATAGTCACTTTACCCCAACCTACATGTACAAATTACCTGGACTAACCCCCTGTATATAGCCTCGTTATTGTTATTTTATTGTTACTTTTTATTTTATACTTTAGTTTATTTAGTAAATATTTTCTTAACTCTATTTCTTGAACTGCATTGTTAGTTAAGGACTTGTAAGTAAGCATTTCACGGTAAGGTCTACACCTGTTGTATTCAGCACATGACAAATAACATTTGATTTGTGTGTGCAGGCACCTGCACAGATAGGCTCTACCTGTGCAGAGCACATGCCCGTTTGCCCTTCCAGTCTCTAAAGTCCCCTTTGTTTTGGGTATACAGTTTTTGTCATTGTTGTTCTGAACCCACTCCCCACAAGTATTAGTTAAATATGTGTAATTTAATTAGCCATTAAGATGTGGCCATCTATTGCTTTTATGTAACTAAATAATCAGTCATAATTGCTCAACGAGTCTGTATGTCAACGCGTGCTGTAGGTGGGTGCAGTGGTGGAATCAAACGCAGGACACATACGGATAATCCAACAGACTTTAGTGATCGCCAAACACGGCAATAGGTCCACTCTTGCCCGAAGGCGAAATACGCACGAAGGCGAACAAAACAAAAGCGCACAAACAGGTGCGTAAATACTCCAACAGTGGAGGGAAGCTCAACCGAGCGAAATACAGGAAACACGCCCTATACACGACTGACAAAAATCAATAACACACAACACTAGACAAACACAACGAGAAACTTATAGAACACTAATTAGGCTTAAACAAGAACAGGTGTGACAACAAACAGACAAAAGCAAACGAACATGAAACATACAACGGTGGCAGCTAGTATTCCGGAGACAACGAACGCCGAAGCCTGCCCGAACAAGGGAGAGAGGCAGCCTCGGCCGAAACCGTGACACTGTAACCGCAGTTACAAATGTTTTTTTGTTTGAGCACCTGCCCCCCAAAAAGTCTGTGCACTGCCCAAAGAGGTGTGACACCTAAAATATTTGGGTCCTTAAACTTCCACTCACGGGTAGCCAAAAACAACTAATTGAAGGCCATGCCCCCACTAAGCCACTCCTCCAATATCATTTCCCAGTGTGCCTTGCCTTTTCGAGTGAATTGTAGAGTTACCACCCATGACTGTATTTTTTGGTGACAGAGACATGGTTGTTGAATTCGTTCATTTTCAGTCCAGTGGACTTTACCAAATGAGTTCCTACTGTATTCCTAATGGTATCATTAAAATTAAGCTCTTTAGGACAATACAGTAAATAAGGCCTTAGTAGGCCTAGTTTTACCCTACCACAGTGGTTTTAGAAACCTCCTGGTTTACAGGCCACATCAGGCCTGCAAGTCACATTCTTCTGGCTTGCAAAGTGATGTGTAATTCCTATTGGAATTCAGCCAGTTAGGACATCGAACAGTTTGAATTTGCATTCACCTGCACCTGCATTCAGAATGACTGTTAGGGTTAGGAACATTGTGAGGAGACTAGCTAAATCAGGGGTTCCCAAACGTTTTTGGCCCGTGACCCTATTTTGAAATAAAAAATGTTTCGTAACCCCAACATGTAAAAAAAGTGATGTAATCAACGACCAATGTTTACTTATTTAAATGGAGTTATGACAGTCTGTCAAACATTGTTTTAGACTGATTTGTAATAATATTTCAATCTGAAGTATGGTTTGAAAAACATCAGAAAGGATTTGTGAAGTTCAGGATTTAGGCAAACATCAGGCAATAATTGTGTATGATCTTCTGTGTAGAAAATAACCATCATTGATCATGTTATTTTTTCACCAGTCTGATTCACTGCCTGGTCCTGTCCACTCTGTTCTGAAGGAAACAGAAGACATATATGTGTTTCTGAAAGTCTTATGTTTTCAGGGGTTGCTTCAACCGTTTAAAAGTTAGAGCAACATTTCTAGGAAGAAAACAGACACCGCTCTGTTTATTACAACCACATTTAGCAGCTACCGGAGGTTACTCACGTAACCCCGGTTCTATGAATCAAGCACATTTCCCCCCCCAGAGGATCTAAACCATTTTAAACTGGAACAACCATTTCAATAAATGGTGCAATAAATCTAACTGATTGGATTAGTTTAGAAGAATGTATGTTATTTATCTTTATGTAGCATAAGATTAATCAGTCAATGTACATGCAAAAACACAGATATTAAAAACAATCCTAGAAATATCTACCTGCAGTAGAGCATGCTGGGAAATCTGATAATGATGGGCTTGGTTTTGATGGGAAGGTTTTACTCTCCACAGAGTAAAACTGACACAATCACACTCTCACACTCAACACTGGTTATTAACCCCAACACTGGGGTTATTTTACACCAATGAGTGTTAATTTCACTCTTACAGAGTTAATTTAACTCCTAAATCAACACTCAAAATGTGACATTGAAAAATCAACACAAGTTAACACTGGCCAATTTGCTGTGTATGTTTAACTTTCGATCCAAATAAAGTATTCAAGTGTGTGTGTGTGTGTGTGTGTGTGTGTGTACGTAATAATCTGTCATTCTCTCCCTGCTCACCTTGTCCCTGTTAACCTAATTAGTATTTCAACCTAATTAACCTCTGTCTGTCCCAAAGCCAGCAGCACTATTTTAGTATCTGTAATGCAGTCACACAGAAGCCATAAACCTAGACTGCAGCATGCTGCTATGGAAATGTAGGAGTAGCTACTCAAACATGTCTCCACTGGTTTTACAACTGCAACTTTGTTAACAGTGGACTACAGCAAAACTATACAATGCACACTGAAAGTGTCATGTTTTTGATTAGAGGAAGACGGTTTGTTTTTGGTTGGAGGAAGAGGAGAGGAAAAGGAAGAAAGGAAGACACTTTAGACTAGTGAGATGCTCTGTGAGTCAGACACTGTCGTCCTAAGATAACTCACAATGTGACACAGGTGCTCCTCTTAACCCCCCCCCCCCTCTCCTCTTCCCCCTCATCTCCATCAATTAGGAGGAGGGGGGAGAGAGAAGGGGAAAGAAAGAGAGAGAGAGAGAGGAGAAAGGGAGAGGAGAGGGGGAGAGGAGAGAGATGGGGGGGGGGGGGGGAGAGATGGAGCTAGAGAGAGAGAGATACTGCCAGCCACCGACTCCCTCCCTCCCCTTGCCCTCATTTGACAGTCAAAGTCGGGAGGTGCTCGTGTGAGTGCCGGCTCATTTGACTACCAAATCACGAACCCGTCCGAATCACGCTCGTGGCCCAGAGCAGTGCATCCTGGCCAGTCACTTAACCCCCTGACGTCTAGGCTGGAGACTCACAGGATGCATCGCACTGAAATAGGCAATAGTGTGTGTACATGGTAGTCACATAGGCAGGTACAGTGTACATGTAGTTACAGTGTAGGTACACATTGTTACATAGAACTTAAACTGTTACACCTTCCCTCTCTCTCGCTCGCTCTCTCTTTTGCTCTCTCCTTTCTCACTTTCTCTTTTGCCCCCCCCCCCTCCCCCTCTCCAGACACTGGCTTACCAGTACCTATATCCTGTTTGCGGTGCCCTACTTTGCGTACGACATCTACGCCATGTTCCTGTGCTACTGGCACAAGCTGCAGGTCAAAGGGCACGAGGAGGAGGGCGGCAGGCCTAAGCCAATGGGCTCGGCAGTGGCCAGCTACCTGCGCCGAGAGTTCCTCATGGTGCTGCACCACGTCGTCATGGTGACCATCTGCTTCCCCGTCTCCGTGGTAATTATCACTGTAACTAGGGTGGCGCCAGCAGACTATTTTGTTAGTCTACCGTGCCATGGTCTGTCTTATGTCTAAAAATGAAACAATTATTAATTTTAAATGATACACGCACACACACTAACCCTTAAAGTCTTGACAGAAAGAGATGATCAGATGGCGATTTGGTTTCTCATCCCTAAAATTGTCCCTAACTGGCTGCCATCTGCAGACTAGACTCTTTCCTGCTCCAATACCCATCTGCCTCCTAGGAGACTGTTGCTACTGGCAGCGGCATGGCAGCCAATGTTAACATCCCTTCTATGGACACGTATTTTTAAGGAGAAAATAAGGTGTGCGTGTTTGTGAGCTTTTCTTTCAGTGGGCTGTCTATATACTTTATCAGCCATATCATGGCCCTCTCTCTCTCTCTCTCTCTCTCTCTCTCTCTCTCTCTCTCTCTCTCTCTCTCTCTCTCTCTCTCTCTCTCTCTCTCTCTCTCTCTCTCTCTCTCTCTTTCACTTTCTGTTAGTTCTGGAGGCAGGGAAAGGGGGATTACTTCCAGGGTGTCATGTTCATGGCTGAACTCAGCACTCCGTCCGTCTGCCTGGGGAAAATCCTCATCCAAGTAATACTCACTCACTCCTCTATCTCTCCTCCTCTCTTTGGACCCCTGTTCTGTCGCTCTTGCTCCCTCTCTCAATCGCTCTCTCTTTCTTTCGCTCTCTTTCTCTTGCTCTCTCTTTCTCCTCTTGCTTTTTCTCTCCTCTTTCTCTCTCCTTCTCTCGCTCTTTCTTTCTCTTTCCTCCTGCTTTCTCTCTCTGCACCTCTTCTTCCTTCTACCTTTCTTCCTCAGTCTCTTACTCTCCTTGCAGCAGTTTAAGAACTTGAGTCTTTCTGATTCTGAAGTGTTCACTTACTAGCTTTCATGTTGACATTCTTGTCTCCTGTGATTTTGGGTTAACATTTACCCAAGATTTTTTTCTCTGTCCTTCACCCTGCTCTCGTTTTTTTCTCCCTCCCTTGCTCCTGCCCTCTCTCTCTCTCTTTCGATCTCTCTTTGTCCCCCTCAGTACAAGAAGCAGCACACTCTTCTTCATAAAGTGAATGGCGCTCTCATGCTGGTCACTTTCTTCATCTGTCGAGTTCTGCTCTTCCCCTACCTCTACTACGCCTACAGCAGGTAACATACTGAACACTGTCTGTCTGTCTGTCTGCCTGGCTGTCTGTCTGCCTGTCTGTCTACTTGTCTGTCTACTTGTTTGTGTACTTGGGTCTGTCTGTCTGTCTCTGTCTGTCTGTCTGTCCCCAACTTCATCCATGCATTTTTTTTATCTCACGTTCTTAAGATCTACGATGGTAGGCTACAAGTTTAAGTTTGCAGGCTTCTGACCTAGCTACTTAGCTAGCAGATAATATAATTCATAAATAAGCAACATTCTTTCTCATTGTTTGATTGAAAATATCTTGCTTGCTTGTATGTAGCTATCTAGCTACTCAGCACCACGTCACCATTTTTTTTGTTATCTAGTTCTATCAACCCTTAGGGAAAACTACCTGATTTCACGTGGAAAATCACGATTTCACATGTGGAAAATCAAATGTGAACCCATGTAACAACGTGTTATTTGGAACACTTCACGTGACATTTCACTTATGAAAACATGCACTTTTGGAACATGAGTCCTTATGATACACACACAGTGCTTTCAACTTACATATTTGACACACTTTGACAAACTCTGAGTGTACAAAACATTAGGAACACCTTCCTAATATTAAGTTGCACCCCCTTTTGTCCTCAGAACAGACTAAATTTGTTGGGGCATGGACACTACAACGTGTCGAAAGCATTCTTCAGGGATTCTGGCCCATGTTGACTCCACTGCTTCCCACAGTTGTGTCAAGTTGGCTGGATGTCCTTTTGGTGGTGGACCATTCTTTATACACACAGGAAACTGTTATGCGTGAAAAACCCAGCAGCATTGCAGTTTCTTGCCCATTCACCCTCTGAATGGCACACATACACAATCCATGTCTCAATTATCTCAAGGCTTAAAAATCCTTCTTTAACCTGTCTCCTCCCCTTCATCTACAGTGATTGAAGTGGATTTAACAAGTGACATCAATAAGAGATCATAGCTTTTACCTTGATTCCCCTGGTCAGTCTGTCATGGAAAGAGCAGGTGTTCCTACAGTTTTGTACACTCAGTGTACAGGACTACATTGTGTATGTTTATTGATACAGTAATTATTATTCAACGTGTCCTCACCTGGGATTTGAACTCACAACCTCTTGGTTCACGGCATTCCAATCTTTCTGCTATGTCATTACATCGGTGTCAATAACTGATTTCACCTATATTTCTACACTTTGGACATCAAAGTGAATCTCAGCTTTGTTAAAAAAACAGTCAATTAAAACTACTATATTTATCATAGTTATTCAGGAATAGCATTAAAACAGAATAAAATGCCCCACCAACATTAGACAACTATACAGAAAATCCTCAAATTACTGATATAAGTCAATTAAATCAATGATGAGAGAAAAGCCAGATTAACTGCTAACTAAAATAGCAGTGCAGATGGCACTCTTTTGCTAAGTGCAGAGATGTACTGTATTATAGGTCATTAATGTTAAGGCTGGCGCAACATAATGACAGCCATTTCTGACTGAAAAGTTCTGTTACCGAATTCCCTAATTTGTTTAGGAAAAACATTCCCTATTCCCTCAACCCTTGCTCTCTTTATGTGACACGTATGCATCGCATGCCCGTGACCAATAGGGCCTGACCTATAGCATATCTTAATCACATCAATCAATTGGTTGTAACAAAATCCGAACACGTAACAGCAAAATGGATGCAGGGGACGTGACAAATAAACTCGAAAGGGGGGAATGTTTAGGCTACTGGTTGCTCATAAGGTAAAGGGGAAGTAAAATGTGTGGAATAAATTTGACTAGTTGTGGAAAATTTAGATCAAGAAAAATAAGGTAAGGATCAAGCGCTGCGTGCATATTAGGCCTGTGTGTGCCAAACAGGTGCTGTTAGATTACAATATAATTTTTCGGACCGTTTGGAACAATGTAAAGAACACTAAATAAATTATAAGCGTACCAGATAGTCTGTTGTAATGTTTTTTTGTAAAGCCTTTATTACAGCAAAGACTACAAACAGTCGCATTAATTCGTGAATGCAATTTCCGAAATGGAACGGTTTATTTCTTGTTTAAGTTAATTATTCAAGGCTTGCTTTATTTTATTTTTAAAATAAAATGCTTGATTGCATTTCAAATCATGAATGACGCGTATGCTGTGTGATGACATGAATTAATGAATGATTGATTGACACAGTAGCCTATATAAGTGTTGAAATATAGGCCTAAGTAAGTTACGGTATTAAGACTAAACAGGATGCGCTCTTAGGCCTACAGCTCAATGGTGGTTATACAAGGCTGCTGCTATACTAAGCCTACTAAAAATAATGGCAAAGCAAAGATTAAAAATAGCCGAATTTGTGAAATTGTTGCGTGAGGCTTGGTGCTCACGGAACCAGTAGGCTATTAAACAAACACTCAAACAGGCAACAGAAGTAGGATCTGTCTTATTTCTGTAGATATACACTACCAGTCAAAAGTTTGGACACACCTACTCATTGAAGGATTTTTCTTTATTGTTACTGTTTTTTACATTGTAGAATAATAGTGAAGACATCAAAACTATGAAATAACACATATAGAATCATGTAGTAACCAAAAAAGTGTTAAACAAATCAAAATATATTTTCTATTTGAGATTCTTCAAATAGCCACCCTTTGCCTTGATGACAGCTTTGCACACTCTAGGCATTCTCTCAACCAGCTTCAGAAGGTAGTATTTAAATTAACAGGTGTGCCTTCTTAATGCATTTGAGCCAATCAGTTGTGTTGTGACAAGGTGGGGGGGGGGGGGGGGGTATACCGAAGATAGCCCTATTTCGTAAAAAAGTCCATATTATGGCAAGAACAGCTCAAATAAGCAAAGAGAAACGACAGTCCATCATTACTTAAAGACATGAAGGTCAGTCAATACGGAACATTTCAAGAACTTTGAACGTTTCTTCAAGTGCAGTCGCAAAAACCATCAAGCGCTATGATGTAATTGGCTCTCATGAGGACTGCCACATGAATGGAAGACCCAGAGTTACGGATAAGTTCATTAGAGTTACCAGCCTCAGAAATTGCAGCCCAAATAAATGCTTCACAGAGTTCAAGTCACAGACACATCCCAACATCAACTGTTCAGAGGGGACTGTGTGAATCAGGCCTTCATGGTCGAATTCCTGCAAAGAAACCACTACTAAAGGACACCAATAAGAAGAAGAGACCTGCTTGGGTCAAGAAACATGAGCAATGGACATTAGACTGGTGGAAATGTGTCCTTTGGTCTGGAGTCCAAATTGGAGATTTTTGGTTCCAACCGCTGTGTCTTTGTGAGTCACGGTGTGGGTGAACGGATGATCTCTGCATGTGTAGTTCCCACCGTAAAGCATGGAGGAGGAGGTGTTATGGTGTGGGGGTGCTTTGCTGGTGACACTGTCTGTGATTTATTTAGAATTCAAGGCACACTTAACCAGCATGGCTACCACAGCATTCTGCAGCGATACGCCATCCCATCTGGTTTGGGCTTAGTGGGACTATCATTTCTTTTTTAACAGGACAATGACCCAACACACCTCCAGGATGTGTAAGGGCTATTTTACCAAGAAGGAGAGTACTGATTGATGATTTATAAGACACATTTAACAGTTAGGCTATTGATTATAGACCTAATTAAGTTTGAGTTTTCTCGCTCCTCACTTTTCTTAGACAATTAAGGCAAGGTCTGTTTTCTCGTCTCCTAACTCTGCTGCTGCCTCCACCACATTGTTCTCAACACCAATATGCTGGTTAAGTTTGCTATTATGCACATAGCAACATGGTCTAGGAAAAGGCGCCAATTCAACAGCGCACTGATGTGTTTCAGAACCGCGGACAGCGACCACTATCCAATGCGGGAGAAAGTGCATATAAAAAAGTGTTATATAATAATATACTTTTTATTAGTGTTGCACCGTTGTTCTTATGTAATATAACCATATACAATTTCAGTAGCACATGTCTTAGAGTGATGGACATGTTACAACATGTAAGCACATGTGAAAACATGATTTCATGTGAAGTGTTCCAAAAACATGTTTGCAAGTGATTTCACATGTGAAATTTCACTTACACACGTTTTCACATGAAATGTTCCAAAAACAAGTTTTCACATGTTGTCACGTGTAGTTTCATGTTATCACATTAACATAAAATGATGTGATCACAATGTGAAATTCATGTGTTTTTTCGGTAAGGGAAGCATTCTTCCTTGATTATTTGTATTAAATCAGATTGTTCAGTTGAAAGTCATTAGCCATAAACCGACATCCTTGACTATAGCTAGCTTGAGACAAGGTGTCTTGTTTTAGAACTTGTTCAAATGAACAAGTTTGCGCTAAGTAAGTTTTAAAAATCTGGGTAAGCTTGTCAGCTAGCAACATTAAGCGAACATTAACCCTCATTCCCCCCTACTCCTCACCCTCCTCCTCATTGTGTTGCAGGTATGCCTCCATCCCCCTCTACACAGTGCCCCTGGTGGCTCCCTGGCAGTGCAACGTGGGGGCCTTCTGCCTCATGGCCCCACAGGTCTACTGGTTCACCCTCATCTGCAGGGGCGCCTTCCGCCTCTTCACCGGGGCCTCGCGCTCTCGACCCCCGGCCCCCCTCAACAAGCCTGATGGGGGCTGCTGCCCTGGCCAGGGAGACCGTTTACCTCTTCCAGCCAACGGCTACAGTCCCGTCCCCTACCAGGCAGACAGAGAGACCGACACGCACTGAGAAAGAGAAAGAAAGCGGGAGGGAAAGGAAGAGAGATCACTGTGGGGATGGGGCCAGCCAGACCAGGCCAGGGGAGGGAAGACGGAGGTCTGTCAAGGGAATGTATTGTACTGTATTGCAATGACGCTGTAACCTAGGAGAGAGAAGAGAGGGAGAGAGGAAAAATTGTTTCTCATCCACTACCACTCTCCCTCCCTCCAATGCCCCTTTAGAGTTACATTGACCTCTGGAAGACGAGAGAGACAGATTGAAAGAGGAGAGGGTGAAGAAAGAAAGAAATGAATAAGGGAGAGAGATAGATAGAAGCATAGACAGGAGAAAGACTTGTGAAATGGCAAGTATTTAAATATTACATGGCTGTACACACTGATTTCAAACTGAATGGGGAAAAAATGTATGGATTGGAAAGCGAAAGGATGCTAGGATGAGAGAACACATTGAAGAGCAATAGTGATAGAGGGATGCACAGAAGGATACAGACTGATTAAGCAAGAGCGATAGATCTTATTTGACTGAGTTAAAGGGGTAGATAAAAAGTAGTCATCTCTTGAAAGAGAAATTCAACTGCTGTTCTAGATTAGGGAAGGATACAAAATGAATATATCATAATGTATAGAAATATGTAGTCAATTATTATTTGGTGACCATTTGATTTTGGTGACTGCAAAAAGGGGAACAAAGACAATACCAGTATTTCAACTTGGGATCCTGGTACTGTATTATTTGTCCATCAAGATGATCTACTCTGGATCGATTGAGTGGGTCTTGTCTTGGGAAAGGACAGAGGGACATGCACCAGCGCCTCTGGTATCGCTTAGTTCTGCCTTCTCCCCCCTCTGAAATTCTCGCTCTCTCCCTTTTCTCCTTTGAGAGAACTAATGTGGTAGGACAGGAAGGGAGTTTACCCCAAAATGTGACAAGTTTATAATAGTAGAATAGTACATTTTAGGTTTTTATATTTCTCTCATTCAAAGCATTTATTTATTTATTCATGTTGATAGTTTTTGATTTATTTATGTATTGTGATTTCTTAGTACGGGTAAACATTTGTATTCCTCCCACCCTCTTGTACTCACTCCACACTTCAATCAAAAGAGGAGAGAGATGGAATGTTGGAGAGAGATTAATAGAGAGAGGGAGGGAGAGAAGGGGGAGCTGTAGACTCAAATGGGACAATGATGCAGCCACGCTGTCCCAGTCACCCACCCAAGTTGAGTAACGATGGCAGGCAGTCTTCAATACACCACTGGGTGGGTCTGTGCAGCTTACCAGATCTTTACAATGCCTGGATAGGTGTTTAATGGCTCAGAAACCCCATCAACATGATATAACGCTCTTATAATGTGCACAGAACCTGTGTATCAGGAACACTGCTATCATCACCATGGTCCTGCAATGTTTGGGAAGGCTGTTGTGGAATATGGTCTCCTGCAGACTAAACAGGGTAACCACGTTTTAGAATCTAGATGCATTCTAGAGGCATTGTACAGGCGTTCTAGAGTCTGCTGATGATAGGGATTCCTAGATGATCTAAAGCAGTATTATGAAGGATTTAGAGAGAGTAAGTTGTTGCAGTGTGTTCAACTGTATGGGTGGGATTTGAAATGGATTGCACTGGCAGACTAGTGCTAGTAATGCACTGTACTGGCAACTGAGGTACTCTAGTCTCTTAATGCACTGAGGGATTTGTTTGATAGGACCGAAGAAGACACACATTGAAAATGGACTGAGAGAAGGGACTGTTGAGGTTGGGGGGGGGCATGGGTAGTAACATACAGCCATACACAGGCTCCAAGTTCTAATTTTTCGCCACTATTATTACTTGTGTTTGTTTTGGTGCCGTTTACTCATGTTGACACAGTGCGCAATGGCACCAATGTAGCTATCTATCTAAGGTTGTGTCATAAATGCCATTTGGGACGAAACCTAAGTCAAGAGGGTTGAAATGTGCTCCTTGAAACTCAACCCCAAGGTGAGCGGACCTTGAACACTTGACCACTGCCATGGGTTGTGACTTGGGAGCAGGTCGACAGTGGGACTCTACTAGCCTGGTCCCAGATCTCTACTGGTACATGGAAGAAAAGTGAACAGATAAAGGGACTACTGTATAATATGCTGGACTATACTTATTGCATCAGGCTGTTTTCTGCGAATGGCTTTTTGACCATTGGCCAATATTAACCTGGGAACACTAACACTTAACTTAGAGTTACTATTTACAATGGTCAGTTATGGTACTGATTAAAATGGCTTATTGAGGACTTGTTAATCTCCGCACCCAGAACCAAATCAGTTACTCGATTTTAACATTTTGAAATGTTTTGTTACGATAGATATATTTTTATTTTCATTCATGCTTTATAACTGATTTAAAGGCACTGATTAAAGGTACATTGATTGGGAAATTGTATGATCAACATTCTTTTGCATGCCAAAAAGTACTGCTATGTGTCAGACAAGGGATATAAACTGTAGTGTTGATCGTACAAATCAAATGTCATTCCTCAAAAATGAATGATATGTTCACAAATGTCAGTTGTAACAAAGATTAGGGTCTCTATTCAATCCGCATTACGGAAGGTCAGCTTTACAGCGTGATTGAAATGTAAAGGCAATGTTCCCACTTTAGCGGAGACTGCATTCACGGTAAACGCTGCATATGACGGCTCAATCGGAAATTGCCTATACATTTATATCGCGTAATCTGTAATGCTTCAGTTTAACAGATTGAATAGAGCCTTATGATTATTTTTAGGCGTCTTCAACACCAGAGCTGTTTTTTTCTGTTCCTCATCTGACTGAAAGAGGTCGCTGAAACTGCCACTAAATATCAGTTGCACTCGATTGCAAAGTTTAGTTCCAGAAGATATGCTTTGAGTGAGTGAGATAGTTGTTGGAGTTAAAAGACAAGTTGGTGATGAGTTAAGCCAAAACTGTAACGTCATCTCCTAGTGACTACTGTTGCAACTGACCCCCTCTAGTCCATTATAAATGATGCCTTCATGTTAAACCCTATGAGCAAAAAAAATGGTATTTCAACCAATTTTCCTTACAAGTGTTACCTCCCAAAAGAAAATATCATCCATTTTACCAGTACCTACTGTTCGGTATGTGTCCTCTGTCATGGAAAGTATTTTTAAAAATTAACTGAATCTTCCATATTGTTTATTTTATTAATTTATTTTAATGTGTCTCTGTTATTTATTAAAGAGGTTTGAATGTACATATGAATACATATGTAGATTATATATATCCTGGACGTATGGGCTTGTGTTCTGTCTGTTGACTGCTGCCTGACTAACCGTGGGCTCTACTGTGTAAACTCCTGTCTGTGTCTGAAATGGTACACTGTTCCCTACATAGTGCACTACTTTTGACCAGGGCCTGGTTAAAGTAGTACACTACAGTATGTAGGGAACTCTAGGGTGCCATTTCGTACACAGACCTGTTCTGTTGACTGACATATACTCTCCTCTCCTGCTCTGACTACCAACGTGACATCATGATTCTACCATTCTAGCACCAATGCATTGCTTTTGACAACATGCACCAGTCTCATCGTGGTGAAGAACTTTGAGTGAAGTTTTGCTTTACATGCAACAGATTGACCAATAAAATCCTCCCCATTGTTTGTGCATAAAGAAGATTCCTGGTTGAGTCTGTTTATTTCATTCAAGACTCACTATACTTTGAACAATGATCTCACTTTAAATGGTATTCATTGATCAATTCTCTCAAGACTGCTGTTTGAGTATCCTTCCTACAGTCCATGGCCCACATTCATAAAGCTTCTTAGAGTAGGAGCCCCCCCCCCTGTCCATGGAATCTTATTCATTATGATCTAAAAAGCTACACTTCTCTGAGATGCTTCATGAATAGGTACCCAGAGCTCTGCAATTCTGTTTCTCAAGGGTCAAAGTAGGACTACTGCTGGTTGTGAAATACTGCCAAACTTGAGTGGGATTCTATAAATGAATAATATTATAGGCTATACTGTATTATATTTATAATATATTATATTTTAGTTGAACATAGACTAATTCATTTTAGCAGATGGAAATATGATAACATACAGTATATTAGATCTCCCGAGTGGCGCAGTGGTCTAAGGCACTGCATCGCAGTGCTAGCTGTGCCACTAGAGATCCTGGTTTGAATCCAGGCTCTGTCGTAGCTGGCCGCGACTGGGAGACCCATGGGGCGGCGTACAAGTTGTCCAGGGTAGGGGAGGGAATGGCCGGCAGGGATGTAGCTCAGTTGGTAGAGCATGGCGTTTGCAACGCCAGGGTTGTGGGTTCGATTCCCACGGGGGGCCAGTATGAAAAATCTAATAAAAAATAAGGTATGCACTAACTGTAAGTCGCTCTGGATAAGAGCGTCTGCTAAATGACAAAAAATTTATAATAAATAAATACATTAGTTTATAGAGAATTGCGTAGAGTGCCTATAGAAACCCCCATGAACTTTTTTTAAATTATATATTTTTTCTACAGATCTACACAACATACTCTACATTTCCAAAGTGAAAGAAGGTTATAGAACATTTTCCAAATTAAGAAGAAAAAAAAGAAATATCATAATTGCATAAGTCTCCACTCCCCTGATTTAATACTTGGAAGAACCTTTGGCAGCCATTACAGCTGTGAGTCATTTTCATAAAGATTCTAACAACTTTGCACAACTCTTAGGGCATTATATATCCCATCGTTTTTGTTAAAATTGCTCAGGCTCAGTAAATTTGGTTGGGGATCATTAATGGACAGCGATATTTCATCCTTGTCTCAAATCTGTTAAGCAGATTTAAGTCAGGACTGAGACTAGACCACTCAGGAACATCCAACACCTCTTGGAAAGCCATTCTGGTGTGTCTTTGACATTACAATTTTTTTTAATTGTCTCGCTGAAAAATAAAACTCTATCCCAGGGTTAGGTTTTCATCTAACTTTTACCCGGGCTTTGCTCCTTTCATATTTACCTGTTGCTTCAAAGGCTCTCAGCATCAACAACCCAGGGTTTAAATACGTCATTGGTATCATTACACATTTACGTCATTTAGCAGACGCTCTTATCCAGAGCGATTTACAGTTAGTGAGTACATACATTTTTCATACTGGCCCCCCCTGGCGTTGCAAGCGCCATGCTCTACCAACATTTACATTACATTTTAGTCATTTAGCAGACGCTCATATCTAGAGCGACTTACATGAGCAATTAGGGTTAAGTGCCTTGCTCAAGGGCACATCGGCAGATTTTTCACCTAGTCGGCTCGGGGATTAGAACCAGTGACCTTTCAGTTACTGCCACAACGCTCTTAACCACTAAGCTACCTGCCGCCCCAACTGAGCTACAGGGGACTACACAATTGTATAGTTGCCGTGGCGCCCTAGTAGCAGCCTAAACATAGAGGTCCTGTAAATTTGTACATATTTAGTTATATTTTAGGTTTTTTCAAAACAATTTTTTTTAATCAGCTCTTTCTTTTTTGATAACATTTACTTTTTATAGCATATATCTGGTGTTTTTGAGCCACGGATTTGCAGATTGACTGACAGGTTACGACGTTTTGAGAAATAGAAAAAAACGAATAGCCTAAATCAAACAGAATCAAACAAAACAAACCATTTCGAAGTTGCAGCAAATTTCGAGTTGATTGTGGTGCGTTAGCGTAAATCCCTCACCGAGACGTAGTAAACCATGCAGTAGTTACCACAGGGTTATGCTGTGTTCAAAACAACTGGGAACTCGGATCAAAACGAGCTCCGAATGGGAAAAAACGTTTGAACGGTCATTCAACTCGGAATTCCAACTCGGGAACTCGGGCCTCTTTCTAGAGCTCCGACTTTCCGACCTGAAGATCACTGACGTCATGATTTGACTTCATCTTTTTCCGAGTTCCCAGTTGTCTTGAACGCACCAAAAATATTTGGTAGTACTGCGTCAATGGGCTCCTAGAGCAAATAAACTAGATAGTACAATGGTGTTCGTACTGTCTGTCAATCGTATCTAGTACATTTATGAATATCTACATAACAGTGAGCGTCCAGTAAACCATGTGACTTGTAATCGTTTTTCCGGGATTGCTTCCGCATGGTTTCCACTAGATAGCACAACCACAAGGTTAAAATTTGCTTTTTGGTCTCAATTTAAGGTTAGGATTGGGAATAAAGTTTGCAGTGTGGTTTGGGTTAAGGTTAGGATTAGGTTTAAAATCACATTTGAAAGAAAATGAATTGTAGAAATAGGCTGGGTGGCTGTGGTAACTAGTGACGAATCTTCTGCATAAACAAGCCAGGCACGCCCACCAACCACTACAAACACAGAGACAATATAAAAGCAAAATGAAAGAAGAAGCGCATTAACCACCGACTTTATCCAAGCTAGGAGAAGTGAAGGATCTGCTCAATTATTCAACAAAGGTAAGAAACTCGCATAGCTACTAGTAAGTAGCCTATTCTCAAGTGCAATAGTTTTAACAAAGTAGGCCTAATACATTTCGCTCTGGTAGTGTATAAGTAAACTTCTACTTGCTTGTGGAAGTGAAACAGATTGTTCATAGATTCCTCTTTCAACTTAAAAAACAACATTTACACCTCAACTTGGTCCAATGCATTAGAACTACATTTGCATTCTGAACTCAAGACATTTCAAAATATGCTAAGAAAAAGCCTAGAACAGAACTTCTCTTCCAAAATCAAAATGCATCATCCTTCCTGGTCAAAGCAATAAGAGGAAACATAAGAGCATCTTAAGGCTAAGTTAAGATGCTTTTGGGAAACCGGGCTCAGATCAGTGAGTACTGAATAATGTATTGTTAAAGTATTGGAACTAGCCCTTACGAGAATGCTTTGTGTGCTATTTCCTAATTCTAAAAGGGAAACACCCATATCACATGGTACTGAACTCACTGCAAAACAGATGCACTTTGCCACTTCAAAGAAACTATATTATGTCCATATCTCCTACACCACTGATTGTGAATGTTTTATCTATAGGGTGCCTCCCTCCCTCTAAACAGCAGAGATTAACGTTATGATCTTTGACTCTTTCTGGAACATTTTATTTTCCACTGTAGGACAGGGCATATATTTTTAAAAGGGAGATTTATCTGCCTCTTTGAGCACAGACCATTATCAATGCAAAACTTGCAGATTTACATTTTAGCAGACGCTCTTATCCAGAGCGATTTACAGTTTTTTTAGTGAGTGCATACATTTTTATACTGGCCCCCCGTGGGAGTCGAACCCATAACCCTGGCGTTGCAAACACCATGCTCTACCAACTGAGCTACACTGGACAGATGTGGAGACAACACACTTTGCACACATACCATATGAGAGTTTAAGAGCATAAGTGAGCCAATTGATCATTGCAATTTATGTCACACCAATCTAGAAACAGATTTTTCAAAAGCCACTTCAACAGAAAGCCACTTCCTCTTCCGCTCAAGAATGCACAAACAAATCTTACCCCTACAGTCCCTAAACTAGGACATATTTATTTGCCTTTATTTTACCAGGTTAGTCTCATAGTCCCCTGTAGCTCAGTTGGTAGAGCATGGAGCTTGCAACGCCAGGGTTGTGGGTCCGTTTCCCATGGTAGGCCAGTTTGAAAAATGTATGCACTCACTAACTGTAAATCGCTCTGGATAAGAGCATCTGCTAAATGACTAAAATGTAATTGGGATTAAAAATCCCTTTAACAAGAAAGACCTGAGCAAAATAGTAGCACACAGTTTGACACCATCGGGTGAAAGTAGATTGAATTTGTTCTCTGTACGGGACCCCCAATGTGTCATGACTCTCCCTGGGTGAGGATCGAAGGCCTTAACTCAAATGGTCGGGGGGGACGGGCTGTGCCGGTCTTGACACCTTAGTACTGTAATTAGAGATAGGAGAATCTATCTCTGGCCTCTAGTATAGTGAAAGGAAGGTCATTAAATCCATTTGTGTGGTACGGAATGATCAGTAAGACCCGGGTTCGTGCAGACTTAGAGTCTACGCCATTCAGAATGAGACTGATATTAAGAAATGACTGTTAAATGATAAGAGATATCTAGATATCTTTACAGTTAATTCGGGAAACGGTAACGTGTTAAACAACTTTTCCCGTGGTGCCCCAAATTCCTAATGAGTTCATTGTTACATGATTAATTTAATCTAGTAACAATTAAACATTGTAGGTAATTATTCTATAAATAGTCATCACAATAATGAAAGTCACGACCTATGTGTGCATGCGCTTGCGTATGGGCCTAATCATAGAATTACATATAGAATACCTATTCATTCAATAGGATCTCTGTGGGCCTAGTCGTAAAGAGTTGTCATTTAACTTTTAAAATGTGTTACCATTTACTGTGGCATAAACACAACCAGTCATGATGTTGTCATCTGATTGTCAAACAATCACTTCAAAGGGTTCCTTTACTAGGCTACACGCATTCACTTGAAACATATTTACAGCCTCCAAACATTTACATTACATTTACATCATTTAGCAGACGCTCTTATCCAGAGCGACTTACAATTTGGTGCATTCAAATTATGATAGCAAGTGGGACAACCACTTTTTTTCTTTCTTTTTTTTATGGGGGGTAGAAGGATTGCTTTATACTATTCCAGGTATTCCTTAAAGAGGTAGGGTTTCAAGTTTCTCCGGAAGGTGGTCAGTGACTCCGCTGTCCTGGCGTCGTGGGGGAGCTTGTTCCACCATTTGGGTGCCAGAGCAGCAAATAGCTTTGACTGGGCTGAGCGGGAACTGTGCTTCTGTAGAGGTAGAGGAGCTAGCAGGCCAATGGAAAACAGTGGTGAATGGAAAGAGACATCTGTTACACAAAACACCACAAAGTGTAATGACATTAGGCCAGAATTTATGCGTCCACTGCTGTCCATGCGCATCTGTGTCGCCACTCACCCCCCCCCCCCCCCCCCAAAAATAAGAACTTTCCTGAACCAACACATGCACTTCACATTTTGTTGTGTACCATATGTGCTTTTGGTGTCATGGATGGGATTGTTGCTGTGAGAGGGTGTGGGTGACGATGGTTACTGTACTGTGCCTTCACACCTAGTACACAGCGCACACCTTATAATAACATGAGCTCAATGTACAGTACATGAGGTATGTGTACTGTCCCTCTTGCTTGATAGTTCTTGAGTGGGTGGAGGCACTGGAATGTACAGTGAAATGGCAATATAATTGGGTGTGCCAGTTTGTGAAAGGTGTCTGTATGACCGATTTGACATGTGTTTGGCTCAGATTTGTGTGAATGACAGATGTGTGTGTGTGTACATGGTGGGAGTGTCCATAGTTGTGTCTTGTATAGAGAGGCATGTTGTATTTACTTTTGTTCTCTCAAGCCCACCTGTATACCTATTACCTGGTCCAGCCAGTTTGCGTCAGTCGTTCTGTAGTGTCATTGTCAGGTGTATTTGCTCTCACTATTCACGAGCGCTCCCACAAATGTCTGAGCATGTCAGTTAAAGGACACTGTCTAATGGGAATCTTTTCTCTTGAGTTATAGCGTACACTCTAGTATAGTATAAATAATAGTTCCCTGAACGCAGACAGTGGTGGAAAAAGTACCCAATTGTCATACTTGAGTAAAAATAAAGATACCTTCATAGAAAATTACTCATGTAAATGTGAAAGTCACCCAGTAAAATAGTACTTGAGTAAAAGTCTAAAAGTATTTGGTTTTAAATATAATTAAGTATCAAAAGTAAATGTAATTGCTCAAATATACTTAAGTGTAAAAGTATGAATGATTTCAAATTCCGTATATTAAGCAAACCAGACGGCACCATTTTATTTTTATTTTTTTGGATAGCCAGGGGCACACTCAGACATCATTTACAAACAAAGCATGTGTGTTTAGTTAGTCTGCCAGATCAGAGGCAGTAGGGATGACCAGGGATATTCTCTTGATAAGTTCGTGAATTGGACAATTTCATGCTGTCATGTCATGCAAGGCATTCAAAATGTACTTTTGGTTGTCAGGGAAAATGTGTTGTGTAAAAAGTACATTATTTTCTTTAGGAATGTAGTAAAGTATTATAAAAATATAATAGTAAAGTACAGATACCCCCCCAAAATGACTTAAGTAGTACTTTAAAATATTTTTACTTAGGTACTTTACACCACTGAGCGCAGATGACAGTAAACCTAGTCCTGGACTGAAAGGCACTTTTCTATTGGACATCTTTTTAGTCCAGAAGTAGGCTTGAAGCCAATATAATTCTTGGCTCATTTTCTTACACAAGTGTTTCAAAATCCAAAATGGCAGAGAGAGAAGCTGCTTGAGAGGAGAGCTAGATAATGGAGTCCTAATGGGGGATCAGCTTTCACCTGGTCAGCTCCTTCAGATCAGAACCATCGAAGGAAAAGGGAACAAGTGGAGAATCATTTTACATTTTGGACATTTTTAACAGACTGATCCAGAGGGACTTGCAGTCGGTGCATTCCACTTATGGTAAGATGGCTACAGTCAGGGGAGGGGGAGGATGAGCTTGAGATCCACCCAATGAGTCAGGAGGTCAGTGTGCAGTCAGTGGGCATGTTCGACATTGCAGCCGACTTTAAAGGCGAGACGGACTGATCTACAAATCACCTTGCATCATAAATAACTACTCAATATAATTTGTAGGTCAGTCCGTCACAATTGACATATGATGCATCACGGTTTTGATGCTCTCGAACATGGCCAGTGTCACCTTTAGGCAGTAGGGAAGGCTGCTTCAGGGGCCTGTTCTGGAGGACATAACATTACAGAACTTTTCAGATATCGCAGACTCAAATTGATCTGGTTTTTACTAACAGACCTGATCGAATAACTAAGTCCATTAACTTACTAACTGGCATATCTGACCACAATGTTACATTGGTCGTTAGAAAGCTCACTAAAAAGAGATTTAAGAACCATATTAATGTGCAACAGTACGATAAAAAAATCCAAAAAAGTGAGCAGAGTAACTACGATGCAGCTATAAGTCAAATTGACTGGTTTGATCTGTTAAGAAATGAAGATCTAGAGTCTGGACACAGAACGTTTCCGTCAGCTATTGATAAAGTGGATACCTCTTTTACCAGGACATTTCAACGTAAGCCAAGATGAAAAACCTCTCTGCCATGGCTCAAGGAGGACCTCTGGTGACAGATGAGAGAACAGGATTTGTCCTTGAAAAAAGCACTGAAGTCTGGTCAGAATGATGACAGACGTATATTTACATCACTGAGAAATAAGGTGGTAAGGAATATTTAAAAAGCGAAAGCAGAGTTCTTCCTCAGAGTGATCAATGAAGCAAAAGGAAAAGGTAAAGTGATTTGGGAAACTCAACAAACTAACAGGGAGAGGAGCTGAAAAGTCCCAAAAACATCCTGAACGTTTAAAGGTTAATGGGATTCTAATTCAAGACTCCAATTTCATATCCACCACCTTTAACCATTTTTTTGTTGACTCTGTCAGGGAACTGGCTCAAAGATGTTCAGCCAAGACCACAGTTCTTACTCCCATGGATAATAATAAACAAATATTTTGAATTCCTGAAATCTCAGCATCAGCAGTGGACAGTATTATTAGCTTATTCGGGAGCTCAAGAACATAAGATGGGTTTGGTCTAGACCAGGGGTGTCAAACTCATTTTAGCTCAGGGGCCACATGGAGGAAAATCTATTCCCAAGTGGGCCGGACCGGAAAAATCATGGTATATATAACTTAAAAACAACAACTTCAGATTGTTTTCTTTGTTTTAATACGATCAACATACAACATAAAGCTGGAGCCTGAGGACAGTGTGTCCAAAATAGTACAAGCACAACATCACTATTAATCATAAAACACGTCAAGTTTATTTGAAAATTCTAAAGAAAAAGAACACACAAACACACAATGCCTCAGTGATTAACAGAACTGTTTCACAGATCACAGAACTATATCAGGGTGTCATTTCTCAGGCAGAAATGTAGATAAAAATAATGAAATCCTGTTCCCCAAACAAGTGCAAGAACCACAGAGTCAAGAATAGGTTAAATATACAAATAAAATAAAATCAATTTAAAACAATAGCACATCAACATAAAAACATATAAACATAAAGCTGGAGCCTGAGGACAGTGTCCAAAAGCACAACATCACTATTAATCATAAAACACCTCAAGTTATTTGAAAGTTCTGAGGACAAAGAACACACAAACACACAATGCCTCAGTGATTCACAGAAGTATATCACAGATCATAGAACTATATCAGGGTGTCATTTCTCAGGCAGAAATGTAGATAAAAATAATGAAATCCTGTTCCCCAAACAAGTGCAAGAACCACAGAGTCAAGAATAGGTTAAATAAAATAAAATCAATTAAAAACAATAGCACATCAACATAAAAACATATAAACATAAATCTGAAAGCGTTGCTCAAACTCCCGTAACAGTCCCGTTATTTTATCTTTGAACCGCTTCATGTCTGCCACATGTTGGGTCGCGCACACATTTTTCAGACAGGGGAAGGGAGCTGCATCACCACCGGCAAGTTGCGTCTCCCACAATGACAGCTTCAACTTGAAAGAACGTATGCTGTCATAATACTGCGTGACAACTTTGTTGCGCCCTTGCAGCTGTTTGTTCAAGTTATTCAGGTGCTCTGTAACATCCACCATAAATGCAAGGTCCTGCATCCATTCTGCGGAATGAAATTCTAACACTGGTTTGCCCTTTTCTTCCATGAACTGTTCAATTTCTTCTCGTAAATCAAAGAAACGCCTCAGCACAGCTCGGCTTAACCATCTTACCTCAGTGTGGTATGGCAGGCCATAGATGTGGTCTTTCTCTCTGAGAAGGCTGTCAAACTGACGGTGATTCAGGCTTCTGGATCGGATGAAATTAACAGTTTGGATGACCACCTTCATGACGTTATCCATCTTTAATGACTTGCAACACAAAGCCTCCTGGTGCAAAATACAGTAAAAAGTCCAAAAATCACATCCTCCATTTGCAGATTAAACTTTCTCTCTGAACTTTGTCACAACGCCTGGTTTTTTCCCGATCATTGAGGGCGCACCATCTGTAGCCAGGCTGACAGCGCGGGACCAGTCCACTCCGACCCTGTCCAGCGCGCCGACGAGTGCGGTAAAAATATCAGCTGCTGTCGTTGTATCTGTCATCGGCACCAACTCCACGAACTCCTCGGTGACGGTCAATGTGTCATCAACTCCGCGGATGAAAATGGCCAGTTGTGCAACATCTGTAATGTCCGTGCTTTCATCAATTGCAACCGAAAACGCAATAAATGACTTTACTTTTTGCTTCAACTGGCTGTCCAAATCCACTGAAAGATCGGAAATCCTGTCTGCAACTGTGTTTCTTGTCAGGCTGATATTTGCAAAAGCCTGACGCTTTTCAGGGCACACAATCTCCGCTGCCTTCATCATGCATGTTTTTACAAATTCAACCTCACTAAATGGTTTTGAAGCCACTGCAATTTCATTAGCAATGAGGTAGCTAGCTTTCACTGCAGCGTCACTGATGTCTCGGCTGTGAGTAAACACAGACTGCTGTTTCTTCAGACCCGCCAACAGTTCATTCACATTCTCTCATCTCCGCTGTCCTTGAAAGTTGTCATATTTGTCGGCATGAAGACTCACATAGTGGCGACGAAGGTTATATTCTTTCAGCACTGCAACATGCTCTGAACACACCAAACATACAGCTTTCCCATTCAATTCCGTGAATAAATAGGATGACAATTTTTCTTGGAACACTCTGCACTCTGCGTCCACTTTTCTCTTTTTTGACAGAGACATATTGGGGCAATGAGGGTGCCAAAGCACATAATGTTAAAAGTAGAAGCCGTAATAAATATCGCGGGCAAAACAAAGTAGCTCATTGGCTGCATGTGCTTGACCTACTTTATACCCGGTATAAACAGTTTGCTTGCTTAACACAATTGCTATTGCGCCATCCAGTGGACGCAATTGGAACAGCAGTTTATTTTATTGAAAAATTGCAGCGCATTTTTATACTTTACAAAATTATTATTATTTTTTTTTATTTTTTTATCATCTCGCGGGCCGGATTAAACCCGTTTGCGGGCCTGATCCGGCCCGCGGGCCGGACGTTTGACACCCCTGGTCTAGACGCTGTATTCCTGAAGAGACACAAATATCCTCTGACTGCCCCTATTGTACATCTAGTTCATCTGTCCATCAAATATGGGATTTTCCCCAATATTTGGAAGTCTGCTGCAGTGATACCTGTTTTAAAATCTGGTGACCCAACACTGGTGGAAAATTACCGACCTATAAGCATTCTTCCAGTCTTATCAAAAGTAGCTGAAAGATGAGTGGCTGATCATCTGACTGATCACCTCAATCAGGGCAACTCCATACATCAAATGCAATTTGGATTCAGAACTAACCATTCTACCGAAACTGCCAATTGCTATTTTCTGGAGTGCATTAAATCTAAACTGGATATAGGTGGTGAAGTTGGTGCAGTCCTTTTGGATCTTAAAAAGGCCTTTGATACTGTGAATCATGAGGTCCTCCTATCCAAACTATCCTCTCTTAATGTGTCCACTGAAGCCATTAGTTGGATGTTTTCCTATCTGACAAACAGAAGCCAAAGGGTTCGTCTGGGGGACACTCAGTCGGACTCCCTTTACTATAACATTGGGGTCCCACAAGGGTCAATATTAGGCCCCCTTCTGTTTACCATCTATATAAATGATCTCCCACTTGCTTGCCCACAAGTTAACATGCAGATGTATGCAGACGATACAGTCCTGTATGTACACAGACAACAAGTTTGTTAACTGAAGCTATGGTACACATTTCTAAATGGATGACTGATTCTTGTTTGCATTTAAATATCGAAAAGACTGTATGTACTTCTCAACAAATTCCATTGATTCTTCCCAACGAGCTGTTCTTGTTAATGATGTGAATCTGAAAGTTGTCTAACTTCAGGTATCTCTGCGTCATTTTGGACTCCAACTTGAAATTGAAGAAACACGTGAAGAAGGTGGTAAACACGGTGAAGTTTGGATGATCCAACTTTAGGTTTATAAAACCTTACCTTCCTCTGGAGGCCACCAAACTATATATGCATGCTGTGATCTTCTCACGTCTGAGATATTGCCTCACATGCTGGTCACAGGAGCTACTATTCTGAAACCAATTGAATCACTCTACAAACAAACCCTTAAGATTTTTGATAACAAACCAAACAGTTACCACCATTGTCACATCATTCACAAACATTATTTATTCAGTCTGGATAGCTTTAAGCAGTATGTAGATACAAGCCTTGTCTTTAAGATCCTGCATTGTCTTGCCCCTCCAACCTTATACTGGCATATCATGCTCAAGGAAAGCACCTGTAGGATAACAAGGGCGGAAACTAGAGGGGATTGCGTTGTCCCTTTTCCAAACAGGAAATTTGGACAATCGGCCTTCTCTGTTACAATCGGCCTTCTCAGAGCTACAATATACTGGAATGTAATGCCCATGGACTTGAAAAGCTGCACTGATTATTGTACTTTTAAATTGAAAACATGGCTCAAATCTATCCAAACCTGTGCACATGAGTTATCTGTGGTTTCTCATATGTAAGACGACAGTGTTTTTATTACGAATAAGTTGTTGTTAGAATGATATATTATTGGATGTAGGCTAGTGTATTGTTTTAGTGTGTATTTGTGTTGTGGCTGTGGAATTGCCTTTACCTGCCCTGGGACTATGGGTGCAAATTAGCTTTTGGCTAACCCCGGCACATTTACATGGATGTTTCATTACTGTAATGTTGATGTTGATTAATGTTTATTGTCCCCTGTAAATATGATGATGATTATTATTATTATTATTATATATTTTTTTTTAAAGTATCGTGTAGAACAGATATATGACTATCTGTCAGATAGAATAGGAAATCGTACGTTTCACATCACTGAATAGACCCCTGTTAACCTTTTCCACTCCGGCTGTTCTAGATGACATCCAGGAATAGCGAGATCAGTGGAGGTATGGAATTTGAGGGGCTGGTGAATCCGTCAATCATCCGTATCCCGCCCCACCACTACATCCATGTCCTGGACCAAAACACCAATATCGCTCGTGTGGAGATAGGACCACTCACCTACATCAGACAGGACAATGAGAGGTGAGGAGTGGATGTGGTGTGTATGTGGTGTGTGTTTATCTGATAAGGTCTGCATTGAATTTCCTAATTACAGGTGTGATTGGTTGTTTTAAGTTTACTCTAAGCCTCCTGACTCCAAACAAGCCTTTTATCTCTGGTTACAGCATCACACACTCTGTTTGACAGCACACTTTGAACGTTGCCAAATATCAAGTTTTTAATGGTTTCTTTACAGGTTTAGGTTAGTCAACATATGCCTTGTACAAACACGTTTACACTCAGTATGTGTGTATGGACAGTATCTGTGTAGACTAGCATGTCAGTCATTAGGTGACTGTATTGTGCCCTCCTTCCCAGAGTGCTGTTCTCCCCCGTGCGAATGACCATGGTCCCTCCTCGCCACTACTGCGTGGTGCTCAACCCCGTCGCTCGCGACGACAACGGACAGGTGCTCTTCGACCAATCAGGACAGGCTAAGCTTCGCCATGCCGACCAGGAGATCCGGCTCACCCAGGACCCCTTCCCCCTCTACCCCGGAGAGGAGATCCAGCAGGTACTGTCTGTCTGTTAGACGTCAGCGCTAAAGCCTAGGTGTTAGCAGTGGAGGGAGCTAATGCAAGTCTTCAGGTCTCAGAGCAGAGGTTGCTCAGCACACAAGTGTGATTCACTGAACCACCTCCATTACAATCACGTTGAGCTAAAGTGTAGGCATTCACTTGGAGAGATAATATAACTGTCTAGTACCTGGGTGCTAACCCGGTTCTCCTGCATGCCACAACTGTGTTAGCCTGCAGAGTTAAAGCCTAGGCATTAGAAGTTTGGAGAGTTAAAGCAATTCTTATCACATGGGTGTTAATCTCTTTTTTTGATATTTATTTTTTTATAAATTTTTTACTCCCTCCCAGCACGTGACAGCGCTGCAGATCGTCTACCCAGACACCGCTCTGCGCCTGCAGTCTCTGCTGGACTTTGAGGAGGTGGGAGGAGAGAAGAGGGTGGCTGGAGATGAGTGGCTGTTCGAAGGGCCAGGTGAGTTCTCTGGGTCCAACTCCTAACACATCCATTACAACTTTCCTTGGGTCCTAACAGGGGTCATGTTGATAAATGTATATATTTTTAGACCAAATCAGAGCATTGTTTTAACATGATAGCTAGTGATCTTTCAATTTGTTTCCTAGGGACATACATCCCCAGGAAGGAGGTGGCGGTGCTGGAGACCATCAAGGCCACGGTGATCAGAGAGAACCAGGCCATCCGCCTCCGAGCACGCAAAGAGGGAGTGGACAGGAGCGGAGTCCGCAGGGTCACTGGTGAGACAAATGTACTGTATTTAATGTTTTGAATGTACATATAATGTATGTACACATAAGTAGCAGATGTTGTATCGCTATCACACACACAGACATACATCACACGGTGCGCACACACGCCTACCTAGCTGAGTGATTCCCTGTGTGTGTGTGTGTCCAGGTGAGGAGTGGCAAGTGAGAAAGGTGGGGGCGTATCTACCAGGGGCTCATGAGGAGGTCCTCCACATCGTCAACGCTTTCATCCTCACTGACAAGGTAACACCCCCCTCCGCTCTCTCCCTCGCTTTATCTACAGTGGGGAGAACAAGTATTTGATACACTGCCGATTTTGCAGGTTTTCCTACTTACAAAGCATGTAGAGGTCTGTAATTTTTATCATAGGTACACTTGAACTGTAAGAGACATAATCTAAAACAAAAATCCAGAAAATCACATTGTATGATTTTTAAGTAATTAATTTGCATTTTATTGCATGACATAAGTATTTGATACATCAGAAAAGCAGAACTTAATATTTGGTACATAAACCTGTTTGCAATTACAGAGATAATACGTTTCCTGTAGGTCTTGACCAGGTTTGCACACACTGCAGCAGGGATTTTGGCCCACTCCTCCATACAGACCTTCTCCAGATCCTTCAGGTTTCGTGGCTGTCGCTGGGCAATACAGACTTTCAGCTCCCTCCAAAGATTTTCTATTGGCTTCAGGTCTGGAGACTGGCTAGGCCACTCCAGGACCTTGAGATGCTTCTTACGGAGCCACTCCTTAGTTGCCCTGGCTGTGTGTTTCGGGTCGTTGTCATGCTGGAAGACCCAACCACGACCCATCTTCAATGCTCTTACTGAGGGAAGGAGGTTGTTGGCTAAGATCTCACGATACATGGCCCCATCCATCCTCCCCTCAATACGGTGCAGTCGTCCTGTCCCTTTTGCAGAAAAGTATCCCCAAAGAATGATGTTTCCACCTCCATGCTTCACGGTTGGGATGGTGTTCTTGGGGTTGTACTCATCCTTCTTCTTCCTCCAAACATGGCGAGTGGAGTTTAGACCAAAAAACTCTATTTTTGTCTCATCAGACCACATGACCTTCTCCCATTCCTCCTCTGGATCATCCAGATGGTCATTGGCAAACTTCAGACGGCCTGGACATGCGCTGGCTTGAGCAGGGGGACCTTGCGTGTGCTGCAGGATTTTAATCCATGATGGCGTAGTGTGTTACTAATGGTTTTCTATGAGACTGTGGTCCCAGCTCTCTTCAGGTCATTGACCAGGTCCTGCCGTGTAGTTCTGGGCTGATCCCTCACCTTCCTCATGATCATTGATGCCCCACGAGGTGAGATCTTGCATGGAGCTCCAGACTGAAGGTGATTGACCGTCATCTTGAACTTCTTCAATTTTCTAATAATTGCGCCAACAGTTGTTGCCTTCTCACCAAGCTGCTTGCCTATTGTCCTGTAGCCCATCCCAGCCTTGTGCAGGTCTACAATTTTATCCCTGATGTCCTTACACAGCTCTCTGGTCTTGGCCATTGTGGAGAGGCTGGAGTCTGTTTGATTGAGTGTGTGGACAGGTGTCTTTTATACAGGTAACGAGTTCAAACCGGTGCAGTTAATACAGGTAATGAGTGGAGAACAGGAGTGATTCTTAAAGAAAAACTAACAAGTCTGTGAGAGCCGGAATTCTTACTGGTTGGTAGGTGATCAAATACTTACGTCATGCAATAAAATGCAAATGAATTACTTAAAAATCATTCAATGTGATTTTCTGGATTTTTGTTTTAGATTCCGTCTCTCACAGTTGAAGTGTACCTATGATAAAAAGTACAGACCTCTACATGCTTTGTAAGTAGGAAAACCTGCAAAATCGGCAGTGTATCAAATACTTGTTCTCCCCACTGTATCACTCCCCCTCCATACTTCTCTCCCACCCTTGCTTTACCTATCACTCCCCCTCCCTCCTTCTCTCTCTCCCTCACCTTACCTATCACTCCCTCCCTTGCTTCTCTCTCCCTCTCTCTTTCCCTCCCCTCCCTCCTTCTCCCTCTCTCCCTTCTCCATTTATTCCCCCTCCCCCCTTCTCTCTCTTCCTTCACCATTTATTCCCCCTCCCTCCTCCTCTCTCTCTCCCTTCACCATTTATTCCCCCTCCGTCCTTCTCTCTCTCTCCCTTCACCATTTCCTCCCCCTCCCTCCTTCTCTCTCTTCCTTCACCATTTATTCCCCCCCTCCTCCTCTCTCTCTTCCTTCACCATTTACTCCCCCTCCCTCCTTCTCTCTCTCTTCCTTCACCATGTACCCCCCCCGTCCCTCCTTCTCTCTCTCCCTTCACCATTTATTCCCCCTCCCTCCTTCTCTCTCTTCCTTCACCATGTACCCCCCCGTCCCTCCTTCTCTCTCTCCCTTCACCATTTACTCCCCCTCCCTCCTTCTCTCTCTTCCTTCACCATTTACTCCCCCTCCCTCCTTCTCTCTCTTCCTTCACCATTTATTCCCCCTCCCCCCTTCTCTCTCTTCCTTCACCATTTATTCCCCCTCCCTCCTCCTCTCTCTCTCCCTTCACCATTTATTCCCCCTCCCCCCTTCTCTCTCTTCCTTCACCATTTATTCCCCCTCCCTCCTCCTCTCTCTCTCCCTTCACCATTTACTCCCCCTCCCTCCTTCTCTCTCTCCCTTCACCATTTACTCCCCCTCCCTCCTTCTCTCTCTCCCTTCACCATTTACTCCCCCTCCCTCCTTCTCTCTCTCCCTTCACCATTTACTCCCCCTCCCTCCTTCTCTCTCTCCCTTCACCATTTACTCCCCCTCCCTCCTTCTCTCTCTTCCTTCACCATTTACTCCCCCTCCCTCCTTCTCTCTCTTCCTTCACCATTTACTCCCCCTCCCTCCTTCTCTCTCTCCCTTCACCATTTACTCCCCCTCCCTCCTTCTCTCTCTTCCTTCACCATTTACTCCCCCTCCCTCCTTCTCTCTCTTCCTTCACCATTTACTCCCCCTCCCTCCTTCTCTCTCTTCCTTCACCATTTACTCCCCCTCCCTCCTTCTCTCTCTTCCTTCACCATTTACTCCCCCTCCCTCCTTCACTCTCTTCCTTCCCCATTTACTCCCCCTCTCTCCTTCTCTCCCCCTCTTTACTTTTCCCTCCTCTCTCCCGCCCTTTATTTATTTTTATTCGTTCACCATCTCTTGTTCTCCCCCTCCCTCCTCTTGATTGGCGGCCTCAAATTCAAAAGTTTGCAGCAGGTGTTATGTTTTGTGCTGGATGATATTCTCTCTCTCTCTCTCTCTCACTCACACACACATCCCCCTAAGACGTTTTCCTGCCAGATTTACCATACCTCCAACTTTTTTCCGCCTTTTCTTTATATCTGAAAGGTATTGCCAGTATCAAAGCCGAAACTTTTATTTCCTCCAAACGACCTAGTAATAATTTCGGTAAAGTACTGCCTGCGGCTTAGTATGACACGTAGCCGCAATGCTGAGGCGGCACTGGCACTGGCACGCACTACACTCTTAAACTCTTGATGATTGCTAGGCAGTTCCCTGTTACCACCCTCCTGGCAGTTCTAAACTTTGCAAGGCATGGCACTTCACCCATCTCTTCGCATTGCCCACCACTAAGCATGCACTGTTTATTTTTTTTACCAGAACTGGATGGATCCATAAAGAATAACTGTGGGAATGAATATCACAGAATGATGAAACTATTGGCGTAAACTAGGCTAATGCAATTGAAGGCGTGTATCATATTGTTGCTTACTGAAACTCCCAAAGCCATCCAATCCTTGTAATACATTTGAAGCAATCGCCTACCCACGTGTGGTCAACTAGATGGTAATTACAGCCAGTGGTGGAAAACGTACTCAATTCTAATACTTGAGTAAAAGTAAAGATACCTTAATAGAAAATGACTCAAGTAAAATTGAAAGTCACCCAGTAAAATACTACTTGAGTAAATGTATTTGGTTTTAAATATACTTAAGTAGCAAAAGTAAATGTAGTTGTTAAAATACACTTAAGTAGCAAAAGTAAAAGTACGAATCATTTAAAATTCCTTATATTAAGCAAACCAGACGGCACAATTTTATTTTTATTTTATTTATGGATAGCCAGGGTCACACTCCAACAATAATTTACAAACAAAGCATTTGTGTTTAGTGAGTCCGCCAGATCAGAGGCAGTAGGGATGACCATGGATGTTCTCTTGATAAGCGTGCGAATTTGACCATTTTCTGACCTGATAAGCATTCAAAATTTACTTTTGGGTGTCAGTGAAAATGTATGGAGTGAAAAGTACATAATCTTCTTTAGAAATGTAGTGAAGTAAAAGTTGTCAAAAATATAAATAGTAAAGTACAGATACCCCAAAAAAACGACTTAAGTAGTACTTTAAAGTATTTTTACTTAAGTACTTTACACCACTGATTACAGCACCGTTTTGATTGGGACAGCGCCATTGCGCTGCTTTGAGACAAGCGCGGGGACTCGTCTTGATAAATCAATCAATGTCAGACTTTTTGTTTTCACTGAATCTCTGTTTGTTTAGGCTACAATTCTAATGTTAGCTGAGGGAAATGTTAGCTGAGGTGAGTGCTGCTCATGAACATGTCTATTTGGCTCATTTATTACAACTTTTCTAGTTTAACTATTGGATTATTTTGCTCTTCCCGACCAAAAGCCTGTTATTTCACTGACTTGTCTGATAATCAATCAATGTTATTTTGTTTAACTGAATTTCCGTCTGTGTAGGCTGTTTGTTTAGTTGGTTTCTGGCTGGGCAAATAAGTGGTGGTATAGCTCATTCGGTTGCTCATCTATCACTGATCAGAAACATTTAGCATGCAATAATGTAGCCTAAATCAAGAGTAGGCCAATTATTTTGCTCGCGTATAGGCAACTCCAAAAACCCGCAGAGGTTGTGAAATATCAATATGAGACTCACATGCTTTTGAAAATAGTATTGGTATTATTTTCTATCGGTATCATGACGAAGATAAGATCCTACGCCTGCTTCCTGACGAGGTGGAGGGAGGGTAGGAAAGGGATGAAACGTGGATAAAAAATGCATGGGCTTGGGCTCTGTTTGAAAATATAACTTTTGTTTATGACAGCGGTTCCACTCGTTCCCGTGGGAAATATTATTTGTATTTTATTCTGTTATATAGTGCATTTGGAAAGTATTCAGACCCCTTGACTATTTCCACATTTTGTTAGGTTACAGCCTTATTCTAAAATTGATTACATTGTTTTTTCCCCCCTCAATCTACACACTACTCCATAATGACAAAGCAAAAACAGGATTTTAGACATTTTTGCAAATGTATATTAAAAAAAAAACGGATTACATTTACATAAGTATTCAGACCCTTTACTCAGTACTTTGTTGAAGCACCTTTGGCAGCGATTACAGCCTAGAGTCTTCTTGGGTATGACGCTACAAGCTTGGCACACCTGTATTTGGGGAGTTTCTCCCATTCTCTGCAGATCCTCTCAAGCTCTGTCAGGTTGGATGGGGAGCGTTGCTGCACAGCTATTTTCAGATCTCTCCAGAGATGTTCGATCAGGTTTAAGTCCGGGCTCTGGCTGGGCCATTCAAGGACATTAAGAGACTTGTCCCGAAGCCACTCCTGCGTTGTCTTGGCTGTGTGCTTAGGGTCGTTGTCCTGTTGGAAGGTGAACCTTCGCCCAGTCTGAGGTCCTGAGCGCTCTGGAGCAGGTTTTGATCAAGGATCTCTCTGTACTTTGCTCCGTTCATCTTTGCCTCAATCCTGACTAGTTTCCCAGTCCCTGCCGCTGAAAAACATCCCCACAGCATGATTCTGCCACCACCATGCTTCACCGTAGGGATGGTGCCAGGTTTCCTCCAGATGTGACGCTTGGCATTCAGGCCAAAGAGTTCAATCTTGGTTTCATCAGACCAGAGAATCTTGTTTCTCATGGTCTGAGAGTCTTTAGGTACCTTTTAGCAAACTCCAAGCGGGCTGTCATGTGCCTTTTACTGAGGAGTGGCTTCCGTCTGGCCACTCTACTATAAAGGCCTGATTGGTGCAGTGCTTCAGAGATGGTTGTCCTTCTGGAAGGTTCTCCCATCTCCACAGAGGAACTCTAGAGCTCTGTCAGAGTGACATCGGGTTCTTGGTCACCTCCCCGATAGCTCAGTTTGGCCGGGCGGCCAGCTCTAGGAAGAGTCTTTGTGGTTCCAAACTTCTTCCATTTAAAAATGATTGAGGCCACTGTGTTCTTGGGGACCTTCAATGCTGCAGAAATGTTTTAGTACCCTTCCCCAGATCTGTGCCTCGACACAATCCTGTCTCGGAGCTCTACGGACAATTCTTTCGACCTCATGGCTTGGTTTATG
Organism: Coregonus lavaretus; assembly: GCF_964263955.1. NCBI lineage: Eukaryota > Metazoa > Chordata > Actinopteri > Salmoniformes > Salmonidae > Coregonus > Coregonus lavaretus. The sequence goes on along the minus strand of NC_140015.1, from coordinate 3,372,884 downwards.
CTCTGACATGCACTGTCAACTGTGGGCCCTTATATAGACAGGTGTGTGCCTTTCCAAATCATGTCCAATCAATTAAATTTACCACAGGTGGACTCCAGTCAAGTTGTAGAAACATCTCAAGGATGATGCACCTGAGCTCAATTTTCGAGACTCATAGCAAAGGGTCTGAACACTTATGTAAATAAGGTGTTTCTGTTTTTAATTTGTAAATTTGCAAACATTTCTAAAAACCTGTTTTCACTTTGTCATTATGGGGTATTGTGTGTAGATTGCTGAGGATTTTTATGTATTTAATCCATTTTAGAATAAGGCTGTAACGTAACAAAATGTGGAAAAAGTCAACAGGTCTGAATACTTTCCGAAGGCACTGTATTCCATTATATTCTTACTATAAAATATGTCTGACTGTGATCGGATAGGTGTCTTGTCTGTTTTAATAAACAAAATAAAGAACTATTGATTTCATTTGAATGACGCAGCCATGGCTGCACTGACCCGTAACATAGGCCTAAATAAACTCAATATGCCCTTCTATTCTTTTGAAAAAAAAAAATATTAGTCTTGTGTTTTTTTAGGACCTGCCTAAATGAAATAACGTTTCTCAATGGATTTATTAAAATAGATGCCCACCCACAACTGCACACCACTACTACCACATGCATGCGCACGGGAGGGATAAAAGTCGTATGCAGGCAAGAATGTGGTAAAAATGGCCCTGGATGTAAGGGTCATATAAACATTTTATTTTATAGGCAGAATACAGTAAATCCTATGTGAAAGCGGTCTCTCACTCTCTCACTCTCAGAAAGCACTGCACGTGCGAGCATTACGGCCATTCCGTGACGACGGGGGGCGGGACCGGCGCACTGGGGAAGAGTGGCTCGTTACTATGGCAGAGCGGGAGGCACACATCCCGTCGGTTGCCGAGGAAGTGGTGGGAGTGGTCAACGTGACCACGCTGAGCAGCCGTCAGTACTGTGTGATCCTGGACCCGGTGGGACCAGACGGTAAACCACAGCTGGGTCAGAAGAGGGTGGTCAAGGTAAGACTGAAAGAGAGCTCTGTCATTCACTCCTTTGTTTGGTCAATTGTTTGTTCAGTCACTCATTGCCGTTTAACACACTGGTGAGGAAGTTCAGTGACTTCATTGTTTTTTTGTAGCTTTTAGTCATTTCCCCAATGAGATTTAATTTAACACTGCTCTCTCTCCTCTCCTCGTCCCAGGGTGAGCGTTCATTCTTCCTGCAGCCAGGGGAGCATTTAGAGCAGGGCATCCAGGACGTCTATATACTCTCTGAGGAGGAGGGCCTGGTGCTGAGGGCCGTAGAGGCCTTCAACGATACACAGGAGGTGAGGAAAGAGGGGGAAGGGTGGAATAATTAAATGCAGATGAGAAACAAATGAGTCAAATACAACGATCCTAAACAGGACTGTACATTCTCTGTCCTTTCACACTCTCACTGTTTCTTTCTCGCTCTCTCATTTTCCCTCCCTCTCCTTAACTCTCTCCCCTTCACTTTCTCCCTCATTCTCGCTCTGTCCCTTCTCTCTCTCCCTCCTTCTCTTCTCTCTGCCAGCAGGAAGAAGAGGAGGATGAGGAGGAGGAGGAGGAGGAGGGGGTGGAGAGGGCCAAGCGCTCCTGGAGGGGTGGAGTCCAACGTCGCCCCGGTGACCGCTGGATGCTGCGCGGACCAATCGAGTACGTCCCCCCGGTTGCCGTGGAGGTGATGCTACGGCGACAGGCCATCCCATTGGACGAGAATGAAGGAATCTATGTCCGAGACATCAAGACCGGAAAGGTGAGAGTTTTTACCTTGCTGAATAGCCATGTCCCAAATGGCACCCTATTCCAAGGATCATCAACTAGATTCAGCTGCGGGACATTTTTTGTTGTTGTTGACGGATGGTGGGGAGGCCGGAATAATTACAAATAATTTGTAGACTGCAAATTGGCCGCAAGAAGCCCAAACAGATATAATATTTGACTGAAACATAATCATTTCAAACCTTGCTTACATTTGTATATGATAACATTATGCGTGGGAATACTTGGGAACAGATTTCCTAAATTAAAATCAGTTGGAGCTGATTTTCTGGTGTTTTTAGTCTTTTGTGTCCAATAATGAAGATTGCATAAAAATAAACACTACCGGTCAAAAGTTTGGACACACCTACTCATTCAAGGGTTTTTCTTTATTTTTACTATTTTCTACATTGTAGAATAATAGTGAAGACATCAAAACCATGACATAACACATATGGAATCATGTAGTAACCAACAAAGTGTTAAACAAATCAAAATATATTTGAGATTCTTCAAATAGCCACCCTTTGCCTTGATGACAATATGAAAAATGTATGCACTCACTAACTGTAAGTCGCTCTGGATAAGAGCGTCTGCTAAATGACTCAAATGTAAATGTAAATGTAAAATGACAGCTTTGTACACTCTTGGCATTCTCTCAACCAGCATCATGAGGTAGTCACCTGGAATGCATTTCAATTAACAGGTGTGCCTTCTTAAAAGTTAATTTGTGGAAATTCTTTCCTTCTTAATGCGTTTGAGCCAATCAGTTGTGTTGTGACAAGGTATACAGAAGATAGCCCTATTTGGTAAAAGATCAAGTCCATATTATGGCAAGAGCAGCTCAAATAAGCAAAGAGAAATGACAGTCCAAACCTACATTTGACCGTTAAGTTTAGGCAATAACTTGGACTGGTAAGGTTTGGGATAGGGTTAAACAGAACTTGACAGTACATTTTTGGCATTAATTTAGACTGGTTAAGGTAAGGGTTAAGGTTTGAGATGGGGTGTTAAAACAGAAAAATAAAAACATGTGCCTAGCACTGGGATTGAACCCACCATTTTCAGAGCCGTAGCTCACGGTTTAACTAGATGGTAATAGGCGCTCACGTTTTATATAAAAAATATATTTATATAAAAAATATACATTCATATAAAAAATATTTTACCATTATTTAACTAGGCAAGTCAGTTAAGAACAAATTCTTATTTACAATGACGGCCTACACCGACCAAACACAGACGACGCTGGGCCAATTGTGCGCCGCCCTATGGGACTCCCAATCACGTCCGGTTGTGATACAGCCTGGAATCAAACCAGGGGGTCTGTAGTGACGCCTCAAGCACTGAGATGCAGTGCCTTAGACCGAAAATCAGTGTTTTTTATTTATTTTAAAAAAATCTAAAATAATTAAGACATAGGAATCTTTTTCCTATTTATTTTATTTTCATAACCATTGCAGAATAAATTCCTCACCTTTTCTGGCCGTGATGAGTTCATTCCTGAAGTAGCCATACGACAAATTACCATGCGCATCTCTCACTTAATTGGACCTAGTAAACAGATATAGGCTATTGGTTGCGCACTCAGGACGCATGTGTAGAGGAAGCGGTCAGAATGCAATTGAGGGAGTGAGACAATTTAAGGAGAAGAACTGTGTGATGCTTGACTTGGTTTCTTTTTTGTTGTGCCCCGCAAATGCACATGTAGGCCTATGGAAGACTAGTCAAAGCAAATTAACCTTGTCTTCAAGACAATAATACAAAATAAAAAATTCTAAGCACATTCCACCAAATAGTTTTACAGTGTGTGTGTGTGTGTATATGTATATATATATATATATATATATATATATATATATATATATATATATATATATATATATATATATATATTAGTTTTTTCTCTGGTTAAAGATCGAGTTTAGATGTCTGCCCATCCCTACCTCCAACATAGATTATTTTATTATAATATTTTTTTAAGCACTCTGTCACAATGAAAATGCTTAAAACTTGTCTAGGCAGCATACATTTACATTTTAGTCATTTAGCAGATGCTCTTATCCAGAGCGACTTACAGTTAGTGAATGCATACATGATTTTTTGTTAGTTTTTTGTGTTTTTTTCATACTGGCCATACACCATATATACAAAAGTATGTGGACACCCCTTCAAATTAGTGGATTTGGCTATTTCAGCCACACCCGTTGCTGACAGGTGTATAAAATCGAGCACACAGCCATGCAATCTCCATAGACAAACATTGGCAGTAGAATGACCTTACTGAAGAGCTCAGTGACTTTCAACATGGCACCGTCAACATAAGAACTGTTCGTCGGAAGCTTAATGAAATGGGTTTCCATGGCCAAGCAGCCGCACACAAGCCTAAGATCACCATGCGCAATGCCAAGCGTCGGCTGGAGTGGCGTAAACATCGTCGCCATTAGACTCTGGAGCAGTGGAAACGCGTTCTCTGGGGTGATGAATCACGCTTCACCATTTGGCAGTCCGACGGACAAATCTGGGTTTGGCGGATGCCAGGAGAACACTACCTGCCCCAATGCATAGTGCCAACTGTAAGGTTTGGTGGAGGAGGAATACTGGTCTGGTGCTGTTTTTCATGGTTCGGGCTAGTACAGTGGGGAGAACAAGTATTTGATAGAAAATCCAGAAAATCACATTGTATGATTTTTAAGTAATTAATTTGCATTTTATTGCATGACATAAGTATTTGATACATCAGAAAAGCAGAACTTAATATTTGGTACAGAAACCTTTTGTTTGCAAAATAATTACTTAAAAATCATACAATGTGATTTTCTGGAAAATTACAGACCTCTACATGCTTTGTAAGTAGGAAAACCTGCAAAATCGGCAGTGTATCAAATACTTGTTCTCCCCACTGTATTTATTATTATTTTTTGTATTTTACCCTCTTTTTCTCCCCAATTTTGATCTTGTCTCATCGCTGCAACTCCCCAACGTGCTTGGGAGGCGAAGGTCGAGTCATGCGTCCTCCGAAACATGACCCGCCAAAATGCGCTTCTTAACACCCGCCCGCTTAACCCAGAAGCCAGCCGCACCAATGTGTCGGAGGAAACACAATTCAACTGACAACCAAGGTCAGCCTGCAGGCGGCAGGACCGCCACAAGGAGTCACTAGAGTGCGACGAGCCAAGTAAAGCCCCCCCGGCCAAACCCTCACGATGCTGGTCCAATTGTGCGCCGCCCTATGGGATTTCCGATCATGGCCGGTTGTAATACAGGCCGGGATCGAACCCGTGTCTGTAGTGACGCCTCTAGCACTGCGATTCAGTGCCTTAGACTGCTGCGCCACTCAGGAGGCCGTGAAGGGAAATCTTAACGCTACATCATACAATGTCATTCTTGACGATTCTGTGCTTCCAACTTTGTGGCAACAGTTTGGGAAGGCCCTTTCCTGTTTCAGCATGACAATGCCCCCGTGCACAAAGAAAGTCCATACAGAAATGGTTTGTCGAGATCGGTGTGGAAGAACTTTACTGACCTCAAACCCATCGAACACCTTTGGGATGAATTGGAACGCCGACTGCGAGCCAGGCCTAATCGCCGAACATCAGCGCCCGACCTCACTAATGCTCTTGTGGCTGAATGGAAGCAAGTCCCTGCAGCAATGTTCCAACATCTAGTGGAAAGCCTTCCCAGAAGAGTGGAGGCTGTTATAGCAGCAAAGGGGGGACCAACTCCATATCGACAAGCAGGTGTCCACATACTTTTGGTCATGTAGTGTATTTGATGCAACGAGGGTAGAAATGGCTTATTTGGACGATTATTACTTACAAAGCAGAGCTGTTTTATCGAGGTACAAATATCCTGTGCTTTTTCATTTTGCGCATACGGACACAGCTTGGCTACATTATAACCACGAAGCGGCCACGGTCCACTCGTGTATGGGGCTCAGTCAGGACTGTTACTTTTGTAACTGAATGAAAACATTTTAACCGATTTTGATGTTGGGGAAATATATGGTGCAAATGCACAATGGTGTTAAATGCCTCTAAACAGCTTGGGGATAAATCTTTTCACAGATTTAATCATGTAATATTAGGCCTACTGATTATTTCTCAGTATCTTCTTGCGAACTACTCATTGCGAGCTACCAGACATGCAGTTTTCTGCAAAGGTGCAATCTTTTCTAGGCTGATGGAAGGCTACTTTGAGTCAGTGGGAGAACCTCAATTGCATACTCCTCGCGTCCTCTCTCCTTCTCAAAACCCATTGGATGAGAAAGTGAGAGGTCTCTCCCTTCTGAGATTGAGATTCTCCCAGATGCTGCTATACAACCAATCAGACATGCCCGTGCTCAACATGGTTCTTACAGGCAAAGTGAAATAGTGAACACCTCTCAAATGATATGTAACAACACCCTGAGTGCATTGGACATGAAACAATAATACAAAGGTAACGGCACAACGAAATGGATACATCATTTTATTTTGCAGGTGCCTTTTCATTTTAAACACCAGTGGTGCAACTAGTGCTTTCTTATGGCACTGAACCAAAACAATGGCGTGCAGGAGGGAAGCAAAACTTTCCAGTGGGCAAAACATTCGTTTTGAGGGGAGGGTGTGCAAAATGCAATATGTTAAAGGAGCAATATGTAAAAATCAGTCCGCCGTTTCCTGGTTGCTAAAATTCTAATAGGTCGCCTAATTTTTGTTTGTGACAAAACAAGCATTATTGTACCATCTAAACCACTGTTAAATATATTTTCAGTAACCAAAAATATTTTATTTTTATCTGTTTGAAGCTGTTGTACAAAACTGAAAGTCGAAGACGCAAAAACAAAACTTAACAGGAAGCGTAGAAATAGCGCACATAGAACAGATCTACCGCTTCTTAGACTTGCTTTCAATGAGAATGACAAATATATCTATAACTCCCACTTCTATGTGAATTTGGTCGGGTCGCCAAGAAGTTACATATTGCAGCTTTTAATTATTATATAAAATAGGCATATGTATTTTAATATAGACTAGTTCAAAACATTACTAATCATTGAAAATGACATTACCAATGGATCATGATCCTTTCTGGTAAAAAAGTGGGATTGCACCTGCTCCGTTGCTCAGGCGCCTACGATATAGTGCACTATTGAGGGCCCACAGGACTCTGGTCAAAAGTAGTGCACCATGTACTGTAGGGGCGCCATTTGGGACGTACACTAAAACACCTGATTCAAATGATCCAGGGAATCCATCCACCTGTTATTTAGCAGCCTTAAAACCCCACCCACCTCTCACCATCCCTCTCCCCTATTGGCTGCCTGGCTCTAGGTCCGTGCTGTGATTGGCCATAGCTACATGCTGACGCAGGACGAGGAGCTGTGGGCGAAGAATCTGCCTCAGAACGTTGAGACCCTCCTGGCCTCCACAAAAGACCCCCTGGCTGACCGCTCGGACCGCAGCAAGGAAGTGGAGATGAATGACCGGGACAAGACCAAGGTAGTGTCCTACAGGGTGCCCCACAATGCTGCCGTGCAGGTCTACGACTACAGGGAGAAGAAGGCCAGGTAAACATGGCTGACAGACAGACGGACGTGGAGGGACAATGACACTGGCCCTGTCCATAAACAACCCCTATACTAGCTGCCCAAATGGCACCCTATTCCCTATATAGTGCACTACTTTTGACCAGAGCAACATTGGGCCCCTAGTGTTAACTTTTCCCTTTCGACCTCTGTCCATCCCTCCCCTCTCTCAGGGTGGTGTTTGGGCCAGAGCTGGTAATGATGGGTCCTGATGAGCAGTTCACCGTGCTGTCCCTGTCGGGGGACAAGCCTAAGAGGGCCAACGTCATCAAGGCCGTGTGTCTGCTGCTGGGGCCGGACTTCTTCACTGACATCATCACCATAGAGACGGCCGACCACGCACGCCTGCAGCTGCAGCTCAGCTACAACTGGTGGGTGGGACGGGGGGGGCGGGGTCTGTGTCTGTGTGTTTGAGGATCCTCTGCGATTTGGTCTGTCTTTCTGTGCTCTGTGTCCCTAGTCTAGTCTGTAGGCCAGCTGATGTATTTAATACATCTCTACCTCGCTTCCCTCATCTCCCCCTCTCTCTCTCAGGCACTTTGACCTGAAGTCTCCTGCGGACCCCTCCCAGGCTGCGGCTCTGTTCTCGGTGCCTGACTTTGTGGGGGATGCCTGTAAAGCCATCGCCTCCCGCGTCAGAGGAGCCGTCGCCTCCGTGCAGTTTGACGACTTTCACAAGGTCCGTCCACACCTCAATCATCTAAATCTGCACTTTGATGGCTTTTTAACACACTTTTGAATTCTACATGGCCTCCAGCCCTTAGCTTCCGTAGTTTAGGTAGGCCTATACGCCGCTTTGGAAAACGTATGCCAATTGATCCAGACAACAATAACACCCCATGATTGAACCTCTTTAACCCTCTCCCCTCCACTCTACAGAACTCCAACCGGATCATCTGCTCCTCTGTGTTTGGCTTTGATGACAAGCTGGCAGTGCGTCCCAGGCTGCTGTTCCACCAGAATAGTCTGGTCATCAGCAGTGTGGACATCCAGTCAGTGGAGCCGGTGGACCAGAGGACCAGGGACTCCCTGCAGAAGAGTGTCCAGCTGGCCATCGAGATCACCACCAACTCCCAGGAGGCTGCCGCACGGTAGGACACATGACACTCACGTGTACTCACACCAGGGGAGAACGACTGCCCCCTCTGAAGCCATCGAAGTTCAAGGCCAACCATGGTACTGCAGGCATTGTTAGCATCCCCCATTTATAGTGAATGGAAAAATGTCAATCTTCGTGAATAAAATTGTAATAATTTGAAGACAATCGTGGTACCAATAGTTGCTTCTAATACCACAGATGTATGTCCTTGAACCGATTTTATTTTAAAATCTCATTACAGAAGAAGTTATAAGAATAATGTATTTGCTAATGGCAGCCTGCAGTACCCCTGTCTGCCTTCAACTTGAGTTATTTAATGAGAGTGGGCAGCACTGAGCTAGCCTGCAACTCACTTCCTGGAGTAGCTCAAGCTGCACATGAGACACCATTTTAAAACTTAATTTGGCTTCAATGCGCTATTGAGTCTTCACATAGGAATGATTGGTGTTACATGATTGATGGCTTTGGCCATTCATATATACAGTCATTGACAAACATGCATGCACGCACACACTTACAGGAGCAATTAGGGTTAAGTGCCTTGCTCAAGGGCACATTGACAGATTTTTCACCTAGTTCGGCTCGGGGATTAGAACTAGCGACCTTTCAATTACTGGCCCAACACTCTCAATCGCTAGGCTACCTGCTACCAGACAGACAGACACACACAGTTAATCTTCAAATTGGGTTGTTTTTGCCAGTTTGGTAAGCGTTAACTTCTCTCTCCCCCCCCCCCCGTCCCTCTCTCTCCTTCTCCCTCTTTGTATTCCCCTCCCTCCCTGCAGCCATGAGGCAGAGCGTCTCGAGCAGGAGGCGCGTGGTCGTCTGGAGAGGCAGAGGATCACAGACCAGGCAGAGGCAGAGAGGACCAGGAAAGAGCTGTTGGAGCTGGAGGCCCTCAGGTGACCATTGATGCTATGCTGCTAACACTAACGCGCGTTAGCATCACTTATGGGAAATGTAATGGCAGGGGGATAGCATTAGCATGACGCTAACACATTAGCTTCGCTGATGGGAAAATGTTATGACAAGGGGCTAGAATTAGCATGGCTAGCATTAGCACCATGCTGTTCTTAGTAGTGTGAATGCGAAGCTGTACCGAGTAACATTTAGATCAGAGATCCTAACATAATATAGCTATGCTATTGTGAGTTGTGTGAATGCGGAGGTTAGATATGTGGCTAGTTGTGGCGCTGGGGTGAAGTTTACCCTAGGTACAAATCTAGGATCAGTTTTCTCTCCCCCAGCTTCAAGTATTTTGTTCAAATACTGGTGGATTCAACTAATAAAATAATGGACGACCTGACCAGAGAGGTCCAGGACCTGAAGAACAGCTCGCAGTTCTCTCAGGGTCAGCTCGACGAGTTGAAATAGGTGAACGGCAAGATGACAGCAATCTGTAAGTCATTGAGAGAGGACATCCGTTCTGTGTGTGAATCCATGATAACAATGACGGATAAATCTGACTATCTCGAAGGACAATCAAGGCGGAATAACATGGTTGTGGACGGAATTAGCAGAATCTCCACATGAGACCTGGACGGAGTCTGAGGACAAAGTGAGGGAAATGAGCTCTGAGAAATTGAAGATGGACGACAGGAAGATTGAGGTGGAGTGCGCCCACATGACTGGAAAACCCACCATCGGCCCAGGTGACAGGCCCAGGCCGATAGTGGTCAAGTTCCTGAGGTTCAAGGACAAGGTAGCTGTTCTGGAAAGAGCCAAGAACTTGAGAGGAACGTATATCTTCCTCAACGAGGACTATCCTGAAGCTGTGCGCCAGAAGAGGAAAGAACTTATCCCAGCCATAAAAGCTGCCAGAACGCGCGGGGACATTGCTTACATTCGCTATGACAGGCTCATTGTCCACCCGACCTCCCAGAAGCCTAGAAGGGATGAGAGAGCCAAGCCTATGGGTTCGTAGCTTCAACTGCTGAATGTATATATTTTTTTCTCTTGCTTTGTTTGCTCTTTTCCATATTATGTCTACCTCTGATAAGCTACCCAGGAAAGGGCTGAAAATAGCACATATTATTAAATGTAGCCTTAGAAATAAGGTTAATGAAATCAATAACTTGCTAACATCAGATAACATTGATATATTAGCCATTTCTGAGACTCACTTAATAATCAAGATAATTCATTTGATGATACAGCAGTAGCAATACAAGGATGTAACATCTATAGAAGCGACAGAAATGCTTATGGGGGAGATGTTGCTGTATATATTCAGAGCCATATCCCTGTAATGCTTAGAGAAGGTCTTATGTCAAGTGGTGTTGTGGTTGCAGGTTCACTTGGCACATCTAAAGCCTTTTCTTTTGGGATGTTGCTATAGGCAATCAAGTGCTAACAGTCAGTATCTAAATAATATGTGTGAAATGCTTGATAGTGTATGTGATGTAAACAGAGATGTCTACTTTCTTGGGGACCTGAATATTGACTGGTTTTCATCAAGCTGTCCGCTCAAGAGGAAGCTTCTCACTGTAACCAGTGCCTGTAATCTGGTTCAGGTTATTAATCAACCTACCAGGGTGTTTAAAAACACTACAGGAACAAGATCATCCACATGTATCGATCACATTTTTACTAATACTGTAGAACTTTGTTCTAAAGCTGTATCCGTACGCATTGGATGCAGTGATCACTATAGTGGCTATATCCAGGAAAGCCAAAGTTCCAAAAGCTGGGCCTAAAATTGTGTATAAGAGATCATACAAAAGATTTTGCTGTGACTCTTATGTGGATGATGTTACAAATATTTGTTGGTCTGATGTGATTAATAAGGAGCATCCAAACGCTGCACTTGAGGAATTTGTGAAATTGCTTTTTCCAATTATTGATAAACATGCACCTCTTAAGAAACTGACTGTTAGAACTGTTAAGGCTCCATGGATTGATGAGGAATTGAAAAACGGTATGGTTGAAAGAGATGGGGCAAAATGAGTGGCTAATAAGTCTGGCTGCACATCTGACTGGCTGATTTACTGCAAATTAAGAAATTATGTGACTAAACAAAAAGAAGAAGAAATTGTATTATGAAGCCAAGATCAATAATATAAAGAATGATGGAAAAAAAGTACTTTTAATGAAAATATGGGCAGAAAGACAAATTCAACTCCATATTTCATCGAATCAGATGGCTTATTCATCACAAAACCATTTGATTTTGCCAATTATTTTAATGATTACTTCATTGGCAAAGTGGGCAAACTTAGGCAGGAAATGCCAACAACGAACAGTGAGCTATTGTATTCATGCATAAAAAAAACAAATAATGAAAGAAAAGCATTGCAAGTTTGAATTTGTAAAGTTAGTGTGACAACCCTCCTGGCATTGACAACTTAGATGGAAAGCTACTGAGGATGGTAGCTGACTCAAAAGCCACTCTTATCTGTCATATCTTTAATCTGAGCCTAGAAGAAAGTATTTGTCCTCAGGGCTGGAGGGAAGCCAAAGTAATTCCGCTACCCAAGAGTGGTAAAGCGGCCTTTACTGGTTCTAACAGCAGACCTATAAGCTTGCTGCCAGCTCTTAGCAAACTGTTGGGAAAAATTGTGTTTGACCAAATACAATGCTATTTCTCTGTAAACAAATTAACAACAGACTTTCAATATGCTTATAGAGAAGGGCACTCAACATGTACTGCACTGACACAAATGACTGATCATTGGTTGAAAGAAATTGATAATAATAAGATTGTGGGAGCTGTACTGTTAGATTTCAGTGCAGCCTTTGATATTATTGAGCATAACCTGTTGTTGAGAACTTGTGTTATGGTTTTTCAACCTCAGCTCCGAATCCACGATATGGCAATCTATCTAATAGCACTCAAAGGGTTTTAGTTAATGGAAGCTTCTCTAATGTCAAACATGTCAAGTGTGGTGTACCACAGGGCAGCTCTCTAAACACTCTACTCTTTTCTATTTTTACCAATGACCTGCCACTGGCATTAAACAAAGCATGTGTGTCCATGTATGGTGATGATTCAACCATATACACATCAGCAACCACAGCTAATGCAGTCACTTAAACCCTTAACAAAGAGTTGCAGTCTGTTTTGGAATGGGTGGCCAGTAATAAACTGGTCCTGAACATCTCTAAAACTAAGAGCATTGTATTTGGTACAAATCATTCCCTAAGTTCTAGATCTCAGCTGAATCTGGTAATGAATGGTGTGGCTGTTGAACAAGTTGAGGAGACTAAATTACTTGGCGTTACCTTAGATTGTAAACTGTCATGGTCAAAACATATAGATTAAATGGTTGTAAAGATGGGGAGAGGTATGTCCGTAATAAAGAGCTGCTCTGCTTTTTTGACACCACACTCCAAAAAGCAAGTCCTGCAGACTCTAGTTTATTCTTATCTTGATTATTGTCCAGTCGTGTGGTCGAGTGCTGCAAGGAAAGTCCTAGTTAAGCTGCAGCTGGCCCAGAACAGAGCGGCACGTCTTGCTCTTCATTGTAATCAGAGGGCTGATATAAATACTATGCATGCCAGTCTCTCTTGGCTAAAAGTTGAGGAGAGACTGACTGCATCACTTCTTCTTTTTATAAGAAACATTAATGTGTTGAAAATCCCAAATTGTTTGCATAGTCAACTTACACACAGCTCTGACACACACACTTACCCCACCAGACATGCCACCAGGGATCTTTTCACAGTCCCCAAATCCAGAACAAATGCAAGAATGCCTTCAGTATTATATAGAGCCATTATTGCATGGAACTCCGTTCCATCTCATATTGCTCAAGTGAAAAAAACGGATAACGCAACACCTCATTGGACAACGCCTCTCCCCATTTCACCTAGATAGTTTGTGTGTATGTATTGATATGTAGGCTACGTGTGCCTTTAACATTTTTTACAATTAATTGATGTAGTTCTGTCCTTGAGCTGTTGTCTATTAATGTTCTGTATTTTGTGTGGACACCAGGAAGAGTAGCTGCTGCTTTTGCAACAGCTAATGGGGATCCTAATAAAATACAAAATACCAATTCTAACGGTGTGTGTTGCAGTGCGGCGGTGGAGAGTACAGGGGCAGCCAAGGCAGAGGCCCAGTCCAGAGCAGAGGCAGCCCGTATCCAGGGAGAGGCGGCAGTCAACGAGGCTAAACTGAAGGCTGAGGCCCTGAGGACTGAGGCTGTACGTATCCTCCCGCTCTCGCTATGCTGTGTGTGCATGTGTATGGTTGAAAGTGTTGTACATTGTGTAATTCTGAATGGTACATAACCAGTAGTTTACCTGTAATTGCTGACCTGTGTGTGTGTGTGTGTGTGTAGGTCTGTTTTGTTTGAAGGTGTTCTACATTGTGTAATGCTGAAAGGTTCACATACGATGTGTAGCTGACCTGTAATTATGTGTGCAGGAGGGCGAGCTGGACCGTCTGTCCAAGGCGAGGGAGCAGGAGCTAAGCTATAAGTCTGAGATGGATCGTTTGGAAGTGGATAAACAGCAGAAGCTGGCTGACATAGAGAGCAACCGCTTTAAAAAGCTGGTGGAAAGTATCGGAGCTGACACCCTGAAGGAGATGGCCAGAGCCGGGCCCGAGCTACAGGTACATAACTCCTTACATACATAACACCGTCATATTTGTGCTACACAATACATTTGTCTGAATAAAAATGGCACCTGGAGAATCCTTAAGCTCTTGCTCAGGTCAGAATCATTCTGTAATGTTTTACTTTACTGTAATGTTTCACAGAGCAGGTCTGTCTTTCTCCCACCCAATCTCAATTTAATTAAATTAGCTATATTAGCGTGACAAGACATTATAAGATACTGTTTAGGATATTGGAACTGGAACACAGGATCTTATTCAATCAGTTATAACGGAAAGGATAAATTATCATATTAAATGAATAATCTCTCCCTTTCTGTCCATCCCTCCCCTCTTTTCCCCGCTCCCTCCCTTTCTCCCCCACCCTCTCCCAGGTCAAGCTGCTCCAGTCTCTGGGTTTGAACTCCACCCTGATCACAGACGGCTCTTCTCCCATCAACCTCTTCAGCACGGCCAACGGCCTTCTGGGAGCTCTATCTCAGAGCCAGAGCCAGGGCCAGTGAGAGGAGGAAGAGAATAGGAAAAGGAGGAGGGGAAAAAAAGGAGGAGAATGTTTATGCACTGTCTGACGTAGTAACTGACAATTAGGGATATGATATGGATGACTGTACTGTGGTGATTATTCTGACGTGTGTGTGTACACATAGATGTGTGTCTGACTAAAGACGTCCAAGTGAACGTTCCCTTGGTTTACATGCCTTTTTTACGAATCTGTTTGGTGCCGTTGATGCCCTATAAAGTGCTGTCCACTCCATGTGTTGCATATCTATACTAACTAGAATCCTGGATAGTAAGGAATCTTTTCTTGTTCTCCTTTTGAGGTTGATGCAAATTTCTTTAATTCATTTATTGATCCATTTATCAAAGAAATTAAAGCATTAATTTTCCGCAAAACCTTAATCAGTGTCAATGTCTGTTTGTATCCATGGTCTGTCTTTACACACATTGTGGGGATCTATTTTCTTATAACTAGATGTGATGCCTAGCTTAGAAAGAATACATTAATGATTAAACATAATAGGTTTGTACTATACTGATATATATTGTTTAATATAACAAGCTGTGATTAATGTGGGGAACCGTTAGGGGGTAGGATGAGATAAGACTTGTGACTCACATACACACACACACTGCCTCTTTGTTAAACCGCTCAAGGACATGTGTTCTGCTACAGTGGAGAGGAACAGACTATGTCTGAGGTTGCTGACTCGAGACAAGTTGTGGAGATAACAACTAATGCCTGGCAACAGTGAAGCGCCAAGGGGCTGGGACCAGCCTGTGCGCCAACGATAGGCTGAGTAAGTCTAAACCACGCTCAGTCTCTACTCTGATAGGCCTGCATGGAGCAGGAACTATCTCTGTCAGAGTATTTAAAGAAGAACTTATAACAATGGCTCAGTTCTCTGACTGCCCTGCGTGGTTATTCAGTGGGCCCGTATATACGAACATCATATTTACCAATTCAAGTGTTTGCATTAATTAAAATAATAGTCTATTTTAGAAGACGTGTATTGACCTCTTTTTGTTCCTATACCAGATTTGAATTGACGCAACTTAACGACATCAACAAACACTGGATGAAGTGTCTCAATCCATTTGAATAAACCATATTTTTGCAATAACCACCATGAATCGAACTCTTCATCTGACTCTTTTGTGTGTAGCTCATGCAGTAGTGAGTAATAAAATAACATTAAGCAACATGCTCCGGCCTGGTTTATTTATGACACAATCTTCTATTGGTTTCTCAGCCAAATGGCTGCCCCACCACATAGTTTGCTAGAAAGCTGAGGGATGGCAAGAGCTTGAGAAATTCATCAACTCTCAAATTGTATAATATCAATGTATATCATTAATTGAAATGACCATTGGACAGCATTACAAATATTACTGATTGCACCTTTAATCAATGATTTGATACTGGTTAAATTTTTATTAGAAGACCACTGGATATTTTAGCACAGATTTTTCCTCGATTTGATAGTCTATTCGACCATCCCAATGTATATTTGACCATGTAAAATACGTAGAACAAAATGTGGTTTAGTTGCAGGTAGCTGGTAACGTGATGAATGTTTTGTTTGTCCAAAGAGTAAACAGAATCACTATAACTTGGCCTACATACAGGAGGTAGGTCCCTTGTGTAACTCTACTGTATTTTTTATGTTTGTGTTGCGTGTACGATTTATGTCCACAGGACGTCGCTAGCATACAACACTTCGCTAAAGTATCCCTCATGGCTCGGCCTGGCTGGTACTGTATATCTCCACCTCAGGTGCCATGAGCAAAGTTGGGACAGAAATGACCAAATAATAGCCAAGCATGCACTGTCTTTTCAATTGCTGGTGAATACTGTCAACAATATTGCCCACATGATTACAGGAATAAACATAGGCCTACATAAATCGGTCAGTGCACCAGCTACAAAGGAATGCTTGAGGCGGTATGGCTAGCTAAATTGGTATGGGGACGGCGCAAGTGGCGCGTTGGTCTACTATTTGCCCCATCAGCGAAATAGAGCCTGAAAGAAAAAAAATAAGGGAAAGCAGGGTGAGAGAGAAAAGCGAGCGAAAGCATTCTATTGCATGTGCTGCGTTGACTTCTCCCTCTCTCGCCTCCTTTCTACCCGCCTCTGGGCATACGAGTTTCCTGTCTCCCCCTCCCAGCCTCCCCCTCCCTCTCCTCAATCTTGCAGCGCCGTTGAACAAGAGAGAGAGAGAGAGAGAGAGAGAGAGAGAGAGAGAGAGAGAGAGAGAGAGAGAGAGAGAGAGAGAGAGAGAGAGAGAGAGAGAGAGAGAGAGAGAGAGAGAGAGAGAGAGAGAGAGAGAGAGAGAGAGAGAGAGAGAGAGAGAGAGAGAGAGAGAGAGAGAGAGAGAGAGAGAGAGAGAGAGAGAGAGATGATGAGGTAGCAACATAGCAAGCACAAGAGCGCAATCTGACATCCCAGCGCGTGGTCTGTAGCATAATTCTACCGTTACCGTTTACTATAGCCTGTATCAAAAGAAAAAGAGAATTCGACGAATTCTGGGTGCAGATTTTAATCGTAGTCTACTGAACTTGTCATATTTTCTATTTTTTACTACACGTTGCTTTTTCTGTAATATTTGGAATTGTGATCAAGAAAAGCAAAATATGAAGGATAATGTTTAATGTCACTCAATAAGATCAGGTAGGTGGATAGCATGCGGTTTCTATGTGATTTAGTTCATATGTTGCTATCTATAGTGTACAGTAGCCTATCTGTAGTGTACAGTATGCACTGCATGTGCGGTTTAAAGTGGGTGTGTCATCATTGTGTGTGCATGCAGACTATGGCGTGTGAGAGAGAGAATGCACCAGTAATTTGTCCATTCTGCATTTTACACCTGTACATGAGAGAAAAAGAGATGGAGGGCAGGGAGAGGAGAGCATGTCAAAAAGAAAAAGAAAAAGCCATATCTCAGACTGCCCATCTTAATCTTTTCTTTTTATTGGCCAGTCTGAGATATGGCTTTTTCTTTGCAACTCTGCCTAGAAGGTCTGCATCCGGAGTCGCCTCTTCACTGTTGACGTTGAGACTGGTGTTTTGCTGGTGCTATTTAATGAAGCTGCCAGTTGAGGACCTGTGAGGCGCCTGTTTCTCAAACTAGACACTCTAATGTATTTGTCCTGTTGCTCAGTTGTGCACCGGGGCTTCCCACTCATCTTTCTATTCTGGTTAGAGCCAGTTTGTGCTGTTCTGTGAAGGGAGTAGTACACAGCGTTGTACGAGATCTTCAGTTTCTTGCCAATTTCTCGCATAGAATAGCCTTCATTTCTCAGAACAAGAATAGACTGACGAGTTTCAGAAGAAAGTTATTTGTTTCTGGCCATTTTGAGCCTGTAAACGAACCCACAATTGCTGATGCTCCAGATACTCAACTAGACCGGGAGACCCATGGGGCGGCGCACAATTGGCCCAGCGTCGTCCAGGGTAGGGGAGGTAATGGCCGGCAGGGGATGTAGCTCAGTTGGTAGAGCATGGCGTTTGCAACGCCAGGGTTGTGGGTTCGATAAAATAATGTATGCGCTAACTGTAAGTCGCTCTGGATAAGAGCGTCTGCTAAATGACTAAAATGTAAATGTAAAATGTAGTCTCAAGAAGGCCAGTTTTATTGCTTCTTTAATCAGCACAACAGTTTTCAGCTGTGCTAACATAATTGCAAAATGGTTTTCTAATGATCAATTAGCCTTTTAAAATGATAAACTTGGATTAGTAAACACAACGTGCCATTGGAACACAGGACTGATGGTTGCTGATAATGGGCCTCTGTACGCCTATGTAGATATTCCATTAAGAATCAGCCGTTTCCAGCTACAATAGCCATTTACAACATTAACAATGTCTATACTGTATTTCTGATCAATTTTAATTTATTTTAATGGACAAAAAAATAGCTTTACTTTCAAAAACAAGGACATTTTTAAGTGACCCCAAACTTTTGAACAGTAGTGTATATCGAAACCGAAAACCGTGAATTTGTAAGTCGCTCTG
The DNA here is from genome assembly GCF_964263955.1 of Coregonus lavaretus. NCBI lineage: Eukaryota > Metazoa > Chordata > Actinopteri > Salmoniformes > Salmonidae > Coregonus > Coregonus lavaretus. The sequence goes on along the minus strand of NC_140015.1, from coordinate 3,354,339 downwards.
AATAAGAGCGTCTGCTAAATGATGTAAATGTAAATGTAAATTATATTAAAAAAAGAAAGAACCCGAACCGACCTCAAAAAGCACTAATCTCTGATATTTTATCCTCCGATTTCTTAGGCTATTTTTGCGCATTTCGATCTTGCCTAGGCCGGCAAAATTGCTGTGATCGGGGCTGCAAAGCAAGCTATGTAACATACACCTAAAATAACATTGCAGGACTGTGGTCAGTTCCTGCGGAAGCGGGTGGTAGCAGGCGGGTGCGGTATGAAAAGCAGAAGGGGCGGGATGAAGAAATCAGACCTGCACAAAGCTTTTATTTAAGCTTAAGCCAAAATCCACAGTGTTTACCGTGAATGTGATCTCCACAAGCGTCTGGAACATTGCCTTTAAGAGGTGCATTGTCAACAGTGCAATGCGCTTGTCTACAACGTACCTTTAACATTTTACTGCAGTGGGCTAAATCAGGGTCACACAGAGTGTTTCTTGGTAGTCTTGAACAAATCTAGTTTGAAACAAAAGTATACACCTCACACAAATGGTTATGGGCTTAAAAAAGAAGAAGATACCTGTACCATGTCAGATATAGAGTTGAAATGTATTACATTTGGAGTTTGCAATATTACAGTTTATATACTGTACATCACAGAAAACTGAAATATAACAAAACTGTTTGACATAGAAACACCCAATTTATGAATATAAATAATATAAATAATTGTAAAATATTAATAACATTCCACCCATTAGGCCACTCTGCCATTTGACTGCAGGGAAGGGCTAATTAAATCCCTGCCTAATTAAGGAAGTGAGGGAAGGTGTGTAAGTTTGTCTTGTAGACAAGATGTAAGAGCCAGGTTAGGTTGATTGCTTGGGGAATTCAAACCATCCCCACCCTAAACTGTGTTTATAATAATTATAATTTCATTAAGAGTTTGGACTCAATTCAATCAAACCCGCATTGCAGTATTTACGCAGTAGCTCTTTTTCCAATGGTCAAATGAACTCACAGACTGGTCCTGGGTACTGTCTAAAAAACCTACAACTACTACCAGCCCACTGGACACAGACGTCAATTTCATTGAAATGATATGGAAACAACATTGATTCAACCAGTGTGCACTTTTCATAATTAGTAGTGTGTGTACAGGATGAATATTGTCAATAAAGACACTGCCATGGTGGGTTATTTCTATATTTTTATGAGGGGGGTAGATCAGCTTTAATATTGCATATAGATTATGGCTTCTATCAATGTAATTGTCTGCATCATTTCCAATATTTACATTTTAGTCATTTAGCAGACACTCTTATCCAGAGCGACTTACAGGAACAATTAGGGTTAAGCGCCTTGCTCAAGGGCACATCGACAGATTTTTCACCTAGTCGGCTCGGAGATTAGAACCAGCGACCTTTACGGTTACTGGCACTACGCTCTTAACCACTAAGCTACCTGCCAATACCCCATAAATATATTTTTGTAAATATAAATACATTTAAAAAATATATATTTTCCTTATTTATTATTTTCCCCTAACCCTACCACCCCATACTATATACAGTGGGGAAAAAAAGTATTTAGTCAGCCACCAATTGTGCAAGTTCTCCCACTTAAAAAGATGAGAGAGGCCTGTAATTTTCATCATAGGTACACGTCAACTATGACAGACAAAATGAGGAAAAGTATGTTACTGATGGTAGGCTTTGTTACTTTGGTCCCAGCTCTCTGCAGGTCATTCACTAGGTCCCCCCGTGTGGTTCTGGGATTTTTGCTCACCGTTCTTGTGATCATTTTGACCCCACGGGGTGAGATCTTGCGTGGAGCCCCAGATCGAGGGAGATTATCAGTGGTTTTGTATGTCTTCCATTTCCTAATAATTGCTCCCACAGTTGATTTCTTCAAACCAAGCTGCTTACCTATTGCAGATTCAGTCTTCCCAGCCTGGTGCAGGTCTACAATTTTGTTTCTGGTGTCCTTTGACAGCTCTTTGGTCTTGGCCATAGTGGAGTTTGGAGTGTGACTGTTTGATGTTGTGGACAGGTGTCTTTTATACTGATAACAAGTTCAAACAGGTGCCATTAATACAGGTAACAAGTGGAGGACAGAGGAGCCTCTTAAAGAAGAAGTTACAGGTCTGTGAGAGCCAGAAATCTTGCTTGTTTGTAGGTGACCAAATACTTATTTTCCACCATAATTTGCAAATAAATTCATAAAAAATCCTACAATGTGATTTTCTGGATTTTTTTTCCTCAATTTGTCTGTCATAGTTGACGTGTACCTATGATGAAAATTACAGGCCTCTCTCATATTTTTAAGTGGGAGAACTTGCACAATTGGTGGCTGACTAAATACTTTTTTTCCCCACTGTACATTTTACGGACACAGTATATTTTACATATTTTTGTTTGTTTTTAGTCCCAGCCTTCAGCTACCCTCAACCCCTCCCATCTATATCTGAAGACCATCCAGTTTTGATTTCTAGCTGCCATATACTTTTCCACTGTGCTGTGATGTTTCACAAAAGTTCTGAACATTTCTATTCTCATAGTTTCTACAGATTGTAAATTAAAGATACCATTTTTTTGCTAAGAGTATTATTATACTGAACAAAACTATAAATGCAACAAGCAACAATTTCAACATTTTTACTGAGTTACAGTTCATAGAAGGAAATCAGTCAATTGAAATAAATAAATTATGCCCTTATCTATGGATTTCACATGACTGGGCAGGGGCGCAGCCATGGGTGGGCCTGAGAGAGCATAGGCCCACCCACTCGGGAGCTAGGCCCAGCCAATCAGAATGAGTTCTTCCCCACAAAAGGGCTTTATTACAGACAGAAATACTCCTCAGTTTCATCAGCTGTCCGGGTGGCTGGTCTCAGATGATCCCCCAGGTGAAGAAGCCGGATGTGGAGGTCCTGGCCTGGTGTGGTTACACGTGGTCTGCGGTTGTAAGGCCGGTTCTCTAAAATGACATTGGAGGCGGCTTATGGTAGAGAAATTAACATTTAATTATCTGGCAACAGCTCTGGTGGACATTTCTGCAGTCAGCATGCCAATTGCCCGCTCCCTCAAAACTTGAGACATCTGTGGCATTGTGTTGTGTGACAAAACTGCACATTTTAAAGTGGCCTTTTATTGTCCCCAGCACGAGGTGCACCTGTGTAATGATCATGCTGTTTAATCAGCTTCTTGATGTATGGATTATCTTGACAAAGGATAAATGCTCACTAATAGGGATGTTAACAAATTTGTGCACAAAATATGAGAGAAATAAGCTTTTTTTTGGTGGGGGGGATCTTCTATTTCAGCTCATGAAACATGGGACCAGCACTTTACATGTTCCGTTTATATTTTTGTTCAGTATATATTATTGATCGATTGACTATGACTTTTCAAATCACCCAGCATGCTAGTTGCAGAGTTAGCTCCAAGTAAATGTTGCAGTTCTTCAGCAATTCCTGAATCTGAGACCAAAAACCAAAACAAGTGATCCAATGATTCTGTCTCTATGGCGGGTTGGAATGAATCCCAACCTTTCTCTGTTCGATACTGACTAATCCTTATTCAAAATGATAAGAGGGTTGACAGAATTTTCTTATGTCAGATTTGGTCAGTCAAGTGACTGTGATATGTGGTTGTCTAACTTAGTTAACTTAGGTTGTGTAACTTATGTAAGGGACTAGCACTACGTAGGTGTGACGTCACCTGTCAGAAGACTTTGGTTGCGTTCCAGGCCGACTACATTGCAGATGTTGTGTTTCACCAACCAATGGCTGCGTGCCACATCATCGACTGCGCATTCAGGCATCAGGTTGCTCGATCATATGATGTGGTTAGCAGATATTTAAAACACCTATCCAGGCGTTGTGAGACCTTGTCAGGCGTCTGAAATGTAGTCAGCCTGGAACGCGACCAAAGGCTGAGAGAGGTGTGCAGATAGGAGGGGTGTGGCATAAAGGTTAGAGGGGTGGGGCTTGTCTTAAGGAGGAATCAGATACTTAATATAATAATATGCCATTTAGCAGACGCTTATTCAAAGCGACTTACAGTCATGCATGGTCCCGGGGATCGAACCCACTACCTTGGCGTTACAAGCACCGTGCTCTACCAGCTGAGCTACAGAGGACCACATGACATCCTACAAGGGAACCTATATATATGTATATAATAATAATAATAATAATATGCCATTTAGCAGACGCTTTTATCCAAAGCGACTTACAGTCATGCGTGCATACATTTTTGTGTATGGGTGGTCCCGGGGATCGAACCCACTACCTTGGCGTTACAAGCGCCGTGCTCTACCAGCTGAGCTACAGAGGACCACAATATATATATACAGTACCAGTCAAAAGTTTGGACACACATACTCATTCCAGGGATTTTCTTTATTTTTACTATTTTCTACATTGTAGAATAATAGTGAAGACATCAAAACTATGAAATAACACATATGGAATCATGTAGTAACCAAAAAAGGGTTAAATTATTCAAAATATATTTTATATTTGAGATTCTTCAAATAGCCACCCATTGCCTTGATGACAGCTTTGCACACTCTTGGCATTCTCTCAACCAGCTTCATGAGGTAGTCACCTCAGCTTTTTGACATGTTTCAAGTGTTTGCAGAAGGGAAAAGCCAAGATGTCCAAGGTGTGGAAAAGATCATATCATGTGTTTTAAAAGTGATGAAAATGTGACATGTTGCAATTGTGTTGGGAACCATGAAGCCACGTCTTTGGAATGCCCGACAAGGGTGAAAGAGAATGAGGTGGCCAAATAGATATCATTGTGGATGCGGCAGAGCCGGTTCCTGGGACTGAAACATTTCTTGGCGGAGGAGTTGCATGGAGTATTGTCACAAGCCGTACCATCCTCTTAGGCCCTAGAGCCTGAGAAGGGAGATATGGAGATTTTAATGAAAGAAGAAGTGGGAGTTTTGGTTTGGTTTTGTCAATGTACCATTTTTTTGGGGGGGGGTGGATGAAGTTATTTTTCCCTATCTTGTATGGATTTTTTTTTTTACCCGTTTGGGTTCTGTTCCTCAAATAATGTCCTTATTTTCCGGTTCTGTTCCCTTAACCGGTTCCAACCCTTGATTATAACACAGACTAGTTATAAGAGAAGTGCCTTTTCCTCTGCCATTTACTCTGTCTAACATTGCAGGTCTTCAGCCATAGCCTACTCCTTGCTGTGTTATTGCTTTTTTTGTATTGCATAGTTGTAACAAACGTGTTCTCTTAAAAAAATGTCATCTCTTTGAAGAACATCTATTACATTCCCAGAGGCTGTCATACCTACACTGCATTCGGAGAGTATTCAGACCCCTTCACTTTTTCCACATTTTGTTACGTTACAGCCTTGTATAAAAAAAAAAAAAGTATCAGTCTACACACAATACCACATAATGACAAAGCGAAAACAGAAATACCTTATTAAAAATAAAAAACAGAAATACCTTATTTACATAAGTATTCAGACCCTTTGCTATGAGACTTGAAATTGAGCTCAGGTGCATCCTGTTTCCATTGATCATCCTTGAGATGTTTCTACAACTTGACTGGAGTCAACCTGTGGTCAATTCAATTGATTGGACATGATTTGGAAAGGCACACACCTGGTCCCACAGTTGACAGGCGGCAGGTAGCTTAGTGGGTAAGAGCGTTGTGCCAGTAACCGAAAGGTCGCTGGTTCTAATCCCCGAGCCGACTAGGTGAAAAATCTGTCGATGTGCCCTTGAGCAAGGCACTTAACCCTAATTGCTCCTGTAAGTCGCTCTGGATAAGAGCGTCTGCTAAATGACTAAAATGTAAATGTAAAAAATGTCAGAACAAAAACCAAGCCATGAGGTCGAAGGAATTGTCCGTAGAGTGCCGAGACAGGATTGTGTCGAGGCACAGATCTGATTGTGTCGAGGCACACAATACCTGATAATGACAAAGTGAAAACATGTTTTTAGAAATGTTTGCTAATTTATTGAAAATGAAATACAGAAATATCTCATTAACATAAGTATTCACACCCCTGAGTCAATACTTTGTAGAAGCACCTTTGGCAGCAATTACAGCTGTGAGTCTTTCTTTGTAAGTCTGTAAGAGCTTTCCACACCTGGATTGTGCAACATTTGGCCATTATTTTTTTCTGAATTCTTCAAGCTCTGTCAAATTGGTTGTTGATCATTGCTAGACAACCATTTTCAGGTCTTACCATAGATTTTCAAGTAGATTTAAGTCAAAACTGCATCTTCTTGGTAAGCAACTCCAGTGTAGATTTGGCCTTGTGTTTTATGTTATTGTCCTGCTGAAAGGTGAATTCATCTCCCAGTGTCTGATGGAAAGCAGGTTTTCCTCTAGGATTTTGCTTGTGCTTAGCTCCATTCCGTTTCTTTTTTATCCTGAAAAACTCCCCAACAATTACAAGAATACCCATAATATGATGCAGCCACCACGATGCTTGAAAATATGGAGAGTGGTACTCAGAAATGTGTTATATTGGATTTGCCCCAAACATAACACTTTGTCTTCAGGACAAAAAGTGAATTGCTTTGCCACATTTTTTGTAGTATTACTTTGGTTCCTTGTTGAAAACAGGATGCATGTTTTGGAATATTTGTATTCTGTACAGGCTTCCGTCTTTTCACTAAGGTTAGTATTGTGGAGTAACTACAATGACGATCCATCCTCAGTTTTCTCCTATCACAGCCAATAAACTCTGTAACTGTTATAAAGTCACCGTTGGCCTCATGGTGAAATCCCTGAGCAGTTTCCTTCCTATATGGTCCCTGGATGTTGCTGACCTGCCCCTCAGAGGGTTAGCTGACTATGATTTGGTAAAATGTCAAGTTTCATCTAAGCAGTCCCCCAATGAAGAAAGCCATAGATTGCTGGCTGGTCCCTGGTATACCTGTATAAAATGTTTAGAAATGCTGGACTATAGTAAACTGTATGGTTGATCAGAACATTGCAGGAGCTGTAAGACTTCCATACTAACGAACTGGTAATTCAATAACACCACAATGCAAGTAACTGTAAAATTAATTATGTTCTCTATTTCCCCCGTTCATTTCAGTTGAAGAAGATCAAAAGTCCAATCAAGACCAATCATCAAAAAGACCCAAACTACCAGTGACAACAACATCGTCCACATTCCGCCATGGCTTCCAACACCATCGCTGTCCCCAGTGGAGCGGAGGGAGAACAGCAGCCGGAGCAGACCATCACCTTACAGCCAACCAGAGCTGAGCACCAAGAGACAGCCCCTGACTCCAGCCAATCGGAATCCAAAGACCACTTGGCAGTAATCAGTGAGAAGATGGAAACCAGTAAATCAATATTAGACAACCTCTACCCTATCCTCCTCCACCCCCCCTCCCTCTCCCTCTCCTTCTCCTCCCCCCATCCACCCCAACTTCAAATTAACACCCCTCTCAACACTTTGAGCTCAACTCTGTTTTTGTGATCTACGAATCTATGAATGTTTGTGTTCTAGAGATGTCCCCTCACTTCCCCTTCTAATTTCCCTGAGTGTGTTGCCCTCTCTGTCCGGGAATCACTGAAGACAGATGCATGATTTACAGATAGCCTTCTCTTCTCTTCAGCACCCTTTATTTTTTCAATGACTCAATCCCAAACCCCCCCCCCCCCCCCCCCCAAGGGGTTTCAGTGCCTCTTTCTAGGCCTACCTGCACTCACCTGCGCTATCTAGACTGCCTCATTAATTACTGTTGTTGTCAGGTTGTGCGGCATAATTCAACAAGTGTGTCAATAACAGGATACCCTCGGATTAAAAATCAACACGCTTGGCTCTAGATTACACTTATCTATACATCAGTGGCGGTCAGTGCCGTTTAAGATGAGGGAGGACGATTATTTATTTTCATGAGCATGGCCTTATTTCTATTACATTCTATTGTCATTCATATTCCATTAACCCAGTTCAATGTAACAGCGATAGGTTTAGGCTACTACATGATACTCGAATTTTCACTATACCCATCATTAGGTTTCTACAACCTAGCCTATGAATTAAAGTTTACAATGTAGGTGCGCACAGGTCGAGAGAAAAATTTGAGGAGACAGACAGTGACACATGGACAGACAGTGACACATTCAATACAGCCTTGCACACTCTTGCCTGCATCTAGCTGATGTAGGGTGTAATCATTAGTCCAACAGTTGCAAATGAGAGTTTCTATTGGACAAATTCAGGTACGTTTATCCCCATTTTGTTCCGTTTGCTTCCGTTTAAGAAATGTTTTTCAACAGAATTTGCGGAATGAATACACCCCTGATCACTTTCATAGCAGCCACGTTGTATTCCTTCTCGCATCTATTCGCTGTCCTCCTCTCACCTTTTCCCTTCGCTTGTGGACTTCAATCCACAACACATCAGCTGTATGTGCCCAGGCGAAAAAACCTTTCCAAGCCAAACCATATCATAACCGCTACACACAGCCTACATCGTGGTCACCATATTAGCTAAAGTAACATCATAGTCAACATAGCTAATATAACTAACGTGTTAGTAAACCCGCTACAATCATGCAGTAACGTTACAGTGTACAGTCAGTAAGCAGTTTAGCACTTACACCGGCGGGACCCGGTGGCAATAAATTAGTAAAACCAAAAGCGTACCTTGACTTGGAAGAGTTCCAGTGTTGTGTTGGATAGTCATAGCCAGCTAGCTAACATAACATCCCTCTGTTTGAACAGGGTGTTTGAGTAGGCTAAACTAATTAGCTGAATTTGCTAGCTAAGTAAGTGAAACTGAAAGTGAAAAAAAATGACGAAATCTCTCTCTTGCTTCTGGAAGAAATTAATTTGTTCAAAACTGTTCAACTATTGTCTTTCTCTTTGAGTCAACTACTCACCACATTTTATGCACTGCAGTGCTAGCTAGTTGTAGTTTATGCTTTCAGTACTAGATTAATTCTCTGACCCTTTGATTGGGTGGACAACATGTCAGTTCATGCTGCAAGAGCTCTGATAGGTTGGAGGACGTCCTCCGGAAGTTGTCATAATTACTGAGTAAGTCTATGGAAGGGCGTGAAAACCATGAGCCTCCTAGGTTTTGTATTGAAGTCAATGTACCCAGAGGAGGACGGAAGCTTGCTGTCCTCCGGCTACACCATGGTGCTACCCTACAGAGTTCTGTTGAGGCTATTGTAGACCTTCATTGCAAAATAGTGTGTTTTAATCAATTATTTGGTGAGATGCGATTATATTTAGTATAGTTTTATCTAAAAATTATAACTTTTTTATGTCCTCCCCTTTCTCCTCTGAGGAGCCTCCACTGCTATACATACTTTACATTGCTTGCGAGATCAAACACAATATCACTATAATCCGCGTGTTCATTTTTGGAAGTTGCTTTCATTTCAGCGCATTTCATTTGTTAAAATTTCAACTGCAGCAAATTATTACTTTTTTCTATTCCACAAAAAATGAACAGCCATCAAAACAAAGTTATCTTTATTCTCGTTCTTGTGATGTGTCGAGATGTGTTAAATCTCAGACGAAGCTTTAGCGTTCTTATAGATGCAACGGAAAGACAATGTTTTCCATTGAGCCCATTACCGGGGTGTTTGACAGGTCATTACAAACATTTCTGCCGTCGTAATGTTAATGGGAAAAAATGACAGGCACAAGCAACAGTATGAAAGAGTCACAGGAGTAAAATGAAAGCAATCAATCCAGCGAGATTGAAGTGACAAGTGGATTTTGCACCACTCAAAACACAGGAAATAGATGGCTGAAAAAGACAGATCCTCAGGTGGGCGGGGCATGCGCGTTGCTAATGGCAGCTTATTGTCATTGCTGCTAGTTATCTGACCGTTCAGAATCATAATAACGCACACCTTCCAGCCACATTTATATGCGCGCATAGTTTTCGTGACGTTGTCAGCCAACCCGTCTATAGATGTTGAATCATGTCTGTATTCCCGATTTTGGTGATGAAACGATGAGGACATTCTCTCGTTCCTTCTTCCTCCCTTCTTCCCTCTCGTTGCCTCCCTCTACCACCCTACTACAGGTAATGGAATGTGTGCTGCCGACTCCTCGCCCACATCTTCCATCTCATCCCCCAAGCGACTGCAACACGCCAAACCAACCAACGGCCGGGTGCGGAAAGGAAGCCGCTCTGGGTCCCTGCTGGGTCATGGGGCAGGGTCTCCCAGGCCTTCCATCAGCCGTCACCCCAGCACCGTGCCAGAGGAGGACGACGGCAAGCCCCCTAGAGACTACCTGATCCTGGCCATCCTGTCCTGCTTCTGCCCCTTGTGGCCCATCAACATTGTGGGTCTCGTCTTCTCTGTTATGGTGAGTATTTGACATGGGGGTTTGTAAGTGTTGTCTGTGATGGAATGCGTGCGTGTGATATCTAAGAAACACCACAAAGATGAACAGCTGAAAGCAGTGGGAGGCCGTGGTGTGTTAGTGATCACCTGCTGGGAAATGAACAGAAAATGATGGCCGATGTTCTGATCAGAAGAGATAGGAGTGCCACCCACTACTTTTAACCTTTTGTCTTCACAGTGTGTTTTGCCTGTGTGTCTGTCTCTCTGTCTGTCTGTCTGTCTGTCTGACTGCATGCATGGGTCTATTTGTGTGTGTATGTTGAAGCAGGGGTATGTGAATGATTTACTGTGTGTATTTATTGTCATGTCTGTGTTCCTCATGCAGTGGTCCCTTTATATTTACCAACTAGGGTCCCAAAATCCCCAGGTTTTCCAGAAATCCCAGATTGCAAATTCCTGGATTTCCTGTTTATTCCCTCCTGATTCCAGGAGTCTTCCAACCAGGATTTCTGGACAACCTGGGAATTCTGGGAAACTTACCAGCATTTTGTAACCTAATCAATAACATTTCTCCCCATTCTCCAGTCGAGGAAAAGCCTACAGCTGGGGAACGTTGACGGGGCGCGGCGTCTGGGCCGGAACGCAATGGTGCTGTCTATCGTCTCGCTAGTTGGCGGGGTCATCATCATCATCGCGGCCATCGTCTTAAACTGGGGAAGTGAGTGGCCAAAGTGGCTGAGCTCTCGAGTTCTTGTTGCAGTGCCGTTTTGTGTCTGTCGTTATGTGCAGCTTTTGTTTGTTTGTTTGTGTGTTCTATCCTGCTTTTGGTCACGTCTGTGTTTGTGCTTGATTTTTGGTGGTGGGTTAGGTTACTGCCCGTTGTTGTACTTATTATTATTTTTATTTTTTCTTGGCCGGGATTCAATCTGATTGCGTTGTCAACAATGCGCCATTTAAAGGTAATTTCTGATTGAGTTGACATATAGTGCATTTGGAAAGTATTCAGACCCCTTCACTTTGATTGGACATGATTTGGAAAGGCACACACCTGTCTATATAAAGGTCCCACAGTTGACAGTGCATGTCAGAGCAAAAACCAAGCCATGAGGTCGAAGGAATTGTCCGTAGAGCTCCGAGACAGGATTGTGTCGAGGCACAGATCTGGGGAAGGGTAGCAAAAACAATTCTGCAGCATTGAAGGTCCCCAAGAACACAGTGGCTTGCATCATTCTTAAATGGAAAAAGTTTGGAACCACCAAGACTCTTCCTAGAGCTGGCCGCCCGGCCAAACTGAGCAATAGGGGGAGAAGGACCTTGGTCAGGGAGGTGACCAATAACCCAATGGTCACTCTGACAGAGCTGCAGAGTTCCTCTGTGGAGATGGAAGAACCTTCCAGAAGAACAACCATTTCTGTAGCACTCCACCAATCAGGCTTATGGTAGAGTGGCCAGACGGAAGCCACTCCTCAGTAAAAGGCACATGATAGCCCGCTTGGAGTTTGCCAAAAGGCACCTAAAGGACTCTCAGACCATGAGAAACAAGATTCTCTGGTTTGATGAAACCAAGATTTAACTCTTTGGCCTGAAGAGCACCAGCTGTTCCGGATGACTATGTTATCACGCTCTCCGTAGCCGATGTGAGTAAGACTTTTAAGCAGGTCAACATTCACAAGGCCGCAGGGCCAGACGGATTACCAGGACGTGTACACTGAGCATGTGCTGAACAACTGGCAAGTGTCTTCACTGACAATTTCAACACGTCCCTGACTGAGTCTGTAATACCAACATGTTTCAAGCAGACCACCATAGTCCCTGTGCCCAAGGACACTAAGATAACCTGCCTAAATGACTACCGACCCGTAGCACTCACATCTGTAGCCATGAAGTGCTTTGAAAGGCTGGTCATGGCTCACATCAACACCATTATCCCAGAAACCCTAGACCCACTCCAATTTGCATACCGCCCCAACAGATCCACAGATGATGCAATCTCTATTGCACTCCACACTGCCCTTTCCTTCCTGGACAAGAGGAACACCTACGTGAGAATGCTGTTCATTGACTACAGCTCAGCGTTCAACACCATAGTGCCCTCAAAGCTCATCACTAAGCTAAGGATCCTGGGACTAAACATCTCCCCCTGCAACTGGATCCTGGACTTCCTGACGGGCCGCCCCAGGTGGTAAGGGTAGGTAACAACACATCTGCCACGCTGATCCTCAACACGGGGGCCCCTCAGGGGTGCGTGCTCAGTCCCCTCCTGTACTCCCTGTTCACCCATGACTGCATGGCCAGGCACGACTCCAACACCATCATTAAGTTAGCTGACGACACAACAGTGGTAGGCCTGATTACCGACAACGATGAGACAGCCTATAGGGAGGAGGTCCGAGACCTGGCCGTGTGGTGCCAGGATAACAACCTCTCCCTCAACGTGATCATGACAAAGGAGATGATTGTGGACTACAGGAAAAAAAAGAGGACTGAGCACGCCCCCATTCTCATCAACGGGGCTGTAGTGGAACAGGTTGAGAGCTTCAAGTTCCTTGGTGTCCACATCACCAACGAACTATCATGGTCAAAACACACCAAGACAGTTGTGAAGAGGGCACGACAAAGCCTATTCCCCCTCAGGAGACTGAAAAGATTTGGCATGGGTCCTCAGATCCTCAAAAAGTTCTACAGCTGCACCATCGAGAGCATCCTGACTGGTTGCATCACCGCCTGGTATGGCAACTGCTCGGCCTCCGACCGCAAGGCACTACAGAGGGTAGTGCTTACGGCCCAGTACATCACTGTTGCCAAGCTTCCTGCCATCCAGGACCTCTATACCAGGCGGTGTCAGAGGAAGGCCCCGAAAATTGTCAAAGACTCCAGCCACCCTAGTCATAGACTGTTCTCTCTGCTACCGCATGGCAAGCGGTACTGGAGCGCCAAGTCTAGGTCCAAAAGGCTTCTCAACAGCTTCTACCCCCAAGCCATAAGACTCCTGAACAGCTAATCATTGCTACCCGGACTATTTGCACTGCCCCCCCACCCCCCTCTTTTACGCTGCTGCTACTCCGTCTATTATTTATGCATAGTCACTTTAACTCTACCCACATGTACATATTACCTCAATGACCTCGACTAGCCGGTGCCCCCGCACATTGACTCTGCACCGGTACCCCCCTGTATATAGCCTCCCTACTGTTATTTTATTTTACTGCTGCTCTTTAGTTATTTGCTTTTATTTATTTTACTTAACACTTAACAACAAAAACATCTTTAAAAAATGCATTGTTGGTTAAGGGCTTGTAAGTAAGCATTTCACTGTAATATCTACACCTGTTGTATTCGGCGCATGTGGCAAATACAATTTGATTTGATTTTAATGCCAAGCGTCACGTCTGAAGGAAACCTGGCACCATCCCTACGGTGAAGCATGGTCGTGGCAGCATCATGCTGTGGGATGTTTTTCAGTGGCAGGGACTGGGAGACTAGTCAGGATCGAGGGAAAGATGAACGGAGCAAGGTACAGAGAGATCCTTGATGAAAACCTGCTCCAGAGCACTCAGAACCTTAGACTGGGGCCAAGGTTCACCTTCCAATAGGACAACAACTCTAAGCACACAGCCAAGACAACGCAGGAGTGGCTTCGGGACAAGTCTCTGAATGTCCTTAAGTGACCCAGCCAGAGCCTGGACTTGAACCCGATCAAACATCTCTGGAGAGACCTGAAGACTTGAACCCGATCAAACATCTCTGGAGAGACCTGAAAATCGCAGTGCAGCGTCGCTCCCCATCCAACCTGACAGAGCTTGAGAGGATCTGCAGAGAAGAATGGGAGAAACTCCCCAAATACAGGTGTGCCAAGCTAGTAGCGTCATACCCAAGAAGACTCGAGGCTGTAATCATTGCCCAAGGTGCTTCAACAAAGTACTGAGTAAAGGGTCTGAATATTTATGTAAATGTGATATTTTCGCTTTGTCATTATGGGGTATTGTGTGTGTAGATTAATGAGGGGAAAAAACAATTTCATCAACTTTAGAATAAGGCTGTAATGTAACAAAATGTGGAAAAAGTAAAGGGGTCTGAATACTTTCCGTGAATGCAGTCTTCGCGAACAGCCTTTAAAAGCTGCATTGTCTACAAACGCGATCGGATCGAATCACGGACATTGTAGCTCTGTTAACATCTGTTTTTGTTTTTCTGTTTGTCTGTTTGTTGTGCAGGTTGAAATATATTGGGAGGAATCTTGTCCTGGAGGCAGAGCTGTGCTGTTTCTGCTAGATGGACTAGCCGCAATGTCAATATTGGCTGTATCGTAAAAAAAAAATAGAAAACAAAAATTTGCTTTTTGGTCTTAATTTAATGTTAGTCTTAGGCATAAGGTTAGCAGTGTGGTTAAGGTTAGGGTTAAGGTTAGGGCAGGGCCGGCTTACAGAACGGGCACACTGGGCATAAAGTCAGATTTTAAACCCACACCCAAGAACGAACTACCGCATTTGGGGCCCCTGGGCACCAACCTCCAGGGGGCCCCCAACCAAATTATTATTATTTCTTATTTTATTTTTGATTGGGGGTCCCACAAATTATTGGGAGGGGTGGGGGGGGGCCCTGGAGGTCGGTGCCCAGGGGCCCCAAATGCGGTAGTTCGTTCTTGGGTGTGGGTTTAAAATCACCCTGCAGAGCTGCCTCTAGGTGAGAATTTACGTGGCGCCGACGAACATGGCGGCCTCGCGACTAGCTCTTAGGAAACTTGCAGTATACTTGCAGTATTTTGTTTTTTTATGTATTATTTTTTACATTATTAGCTCAGAAAGTGTTTTGTATCATTACATACAGCCGGGGAAAACTATTGGATATCAGAGCGGCGGTAACTCACCAGCATTACGACCAGGAATAAGTCTTTCCCGAAGCAGATCCTTTGTTTGCTCTCCCCAGGGCAACTGAACTGATTCCAGCGGCTGACCCAAAACATCGCCGGCGGAGGAGAGGCACTCAGAGCGGCCTGCTGGTTCGACTTAGGAGGCGCACACACCACCCACCGCTTCCAAGTATACTACTCGCTAATGTTCAGTCTTTGGTTAACAAGATCGATGAACTTCGGGCAAGGATTTCTTTCCAGAGAGACATCGAGGCCTGTAACATACTTTGTTTCACGGAAACATGGCTCTCTTGGGATATTCTGTCGAAAAAGATCCAGCCAGAGGGGTTCTCAGTTCATCGCGCAGACAGGAATAAATATCTTTCCGGGAAGCAGAAGGGCGGAGGTGTGTGTTTCATGATTAACGACTCATGGTGTAATTGTAGTAACATACAGGAACTCGAGTCCTTTTGTTCACCCGACCTAGAATATCTCACAATCAAATGCCGACCGTATTATCTCCCAAGAGAATTTTCTTTGGTTATAGTCACGGCCGTGTATATCCCCCCTCAAGCCGATACCACAACGGCACTCAAGGAACTTCACTGGACTTTATGCAAACTGGAAACCACATATCCTGAGGCTGCATTTATTGTAGCCGGGGATATTAACAAAGCAAATTTGAGGACTAGGCTGGCGAAGTTCTATCAACATATCAACTGCTGTACTCGCGCTGCCAAAATCCTCGACCATTGCTATTCGAACTTCCGGGATGGTTATAAGGCCCTCCCCCGCCCTCCTTTCGGCAAATCTGACCACGACTCCATTTTGCTCCACCCTTCCTATAGGCAGAAACTCAAACAGGAAATACCCGTGCTAAGGACTATTCAACGCTGGTCTGACCAATCGGAATCCACGCTTCAAGATTGTTTTGATCACGCGGACTGGGATATGTTCCGGGTAGCTTCCGAAAATAATTTAGACGAATACACTGAAACGGTGACTGAGTTTATCAGGAAGTGTATAGGTGATGTTGTGCCCACTGTGACTATTAAAACCTACCCTAACCAGAAACCGTGGATAGATGGCAGCATTCGCGCCAATCTGAAAGTGCGAACCACCGCATTCAACCATGGCAAGGTGACTGGGAATATGGCAGAATACAAACAGTGTAGCTACTCACACCGCAAGGCAATTAAACTGGCAACACATCAGTATAGAGACAAAGTGGAGTCGCAATTCAACGGCTCAGACACGAGACGTATGTGGCAGGGTCTACAGACAATCACAGACTACAAAGGGAAAACCAGCCACGTCGCCGACACCGACGTCTCGCTTCCAGACAAGCTAAACACCTTCTTCGCCCGCTTTGAGGATAACACAGTGCCACTGACGAGGCCCACTACCAAGGACTGTGGCCTCTCCTTCTCCGTGGCCGACGTGATTAAGACATTTAAGCATGTTAACCCCCGCAAGGCAGTCGGCCCAGACGGCATCCCAAGCCGCGTCCTCAGAGCATGCGCAGACTAGCTGGCTGGTGTGTTTATGGACATATTCAATCTCTCCCTTTCCCAGTCTGCTGTTCCCACATGCTTCAAGATGGCCACCATTGTTCCTGTACCCAAGAAAGCAAAGGTAACTGAACTAAATGACTATCGCCCTGTAAGCACTCACCTCTGTCATCATGAAGTGCTTTGAGAGACTAGTCAAGGATCATATCACCTCTACCTTACCTGTCACCCTAGACCCACTTCAATTTGCTTACCGCCTCAATAGATCCACAGACGATGCAATTGCATCACACTGCACACTGCCCTATGTAAGAATCCTGTTCATTGACTATAGCTCAGCATTCAACACCATAGTACCCTCCAAGCTCATCATCAAGCTCGAGGCCCTGGGTCTGAATCCCGCCCTGTGCAACTGGGTCCTGGACTTCCTGACGGGCCGCCCCCAGGTGGTGAAGGTAGGAAACAACATCTCCACTTCGCTGATCCTCAACACTGGGGCCCCACAAGGGTGCGTGCTCAGCCCCCTCCTGTACTCCCTGTTCACCCATGACTGCGTGGCCAATCACGCCTCCAACTCAATCATCAAGTTTGCAGACGACACAACAGTAGTAGGCTTGATTACCAACAATGATGAGACCGCCTACAGGGAGGAGGGGAGGGCTCTGGGAGTGTGGTGCCAGGAAAATAACCTCTCACTCAACGTCAACAAAACAAAGGAGATGATCGTGGACTTCAGGAAACAGCAGAGGGTGCACCCCCCTATCCACATCGACGGGACTGCAGTGGAGAAGGTGGAAAGCTTCAAGTTCCTTGGCGTACACATCACCGACAAACTGAAATGGTCCACCCACGCAGACAGTGTGGTGAAGAAGATGCAACAGAGTCTTTTCAACCTCAGGAGGCTGAAGAAATTCGGCTTGGCACCTAAAACCCTCACAAACTTTTACAGATGCACAATTGAGAGCATCCTCTTGGGCTGTATCACCATCTGATACGGCAACCGCAGGGCTCTCCAGAGGGTGGTGCGGTCTGCCGAACGCATTATCGGGGGGAAACTACCCGCCCTCCAAAACACATACAGCATCCGATGTCACAGGAAGGCCAAAAAGATCATCAAGGACATCAACCACCCGAGCCACTGCCTGTTCACCCCGCTATCATCTAGAAGGCGAGGTCAGTACAGGTGCATCAAAGCTGGGACCGAGAGAATGAAAAACAGCTTCTATCTCAAGGCTGTTAAATAGCCATCACTAGCACATTAGAGGCTGCTGCTGCCTATTGAAATCACTGGCCACTTTAAGAAAGGGAACACTAGTCACTTTAATAATGTTTACAGTCACTTTAATAATGTTTACATATCTTGCACTACTCATCTCATATGTATATACTGCATTCTACTCTATAATATTCTACTGTATCTTAGTCCATGCCGCTCTGTCATTGCTTGTCCATATATGTATATTTTCTTAAATTCCATTCCTTACTAGTTTTGTGTGTATTAGGTATATGTTGTGAAATTGTTAGATATTACTTGTTAGATATTACTGCACTGTCGGAGCTAGAAGCACAAGCATTTCGCTACACCCGCTATAACATCTGCTAAACACGTGTATGTGACAAATAACATTTTATTTTATTTGATTTGATTTAGGACAAGATTTATCCCAATAAATGCCAACCTGCGTTTGATGTGTCTGGTTCTATCTGTGGCTGGTTTGAGTCCGACCGTTTTCAGTGTTTGTTCTTCATAACATTATTGATGACATCTTTGCAAACACCCTTGTGTTTTCTCTTTATTATTAGGTATAATAAAATCCTGAGGGTCACCATGGACACCAGGAGCAAGATCGCAAGACAGCACACCAACAACCATCCCAACCAGACTTTTCCCCTTTCCTACAATCAAAACACTATTCTACAAAAGCGCCTGCAACCTACAGTATACCCCCGTGTCCCCTTTTTTGCTGCACGAGCATGTATGGCCTGTAATATGTTATCTGAAATAGATAGACAAGTCCCTCACCTCTAACTCCTACACCACGGACCCCAACGCTGCCACCAGTGGTGTAGTGCAGGGTAAACATATGTAAACGCCGTTTACGCACCTTTTTAATTTTGCTCGAGTGTTTATCCACCTTTTGCAGATAAATGCATTGAAAGTATAGGGGCCGTTACTTTATTGACTGCGAACGGTGATCTGGAGTTACCCACCTATTTTTTGACCACTCGTCACTGGCTGCCACCATCACTCAGAAAGTAGAAGGCGTCGTGTAGAACAACACTGAGGTAGGATAGACAGTGACAACCAGACTGGTTCCTCTGAATGAGAGAGACGCGTCTAACGAGTCTAACTCTGGTCAACGATGCCATGATCTCCTGCAATGGTTGCCTGAGTCTCTCAGACTGTATTTAAAGTCTGCATGGTTTTCCGGGACCAGGCTGCTCCTCCCAGGCTGTTCCAACGTGACAAAACACGGAGTGTCTCCATTGTCGCCGGAAAGGACATCTGCTTTTCTCTGTAATGGGATTATTTCCTTCCACTGTATCATTAATCTCCAGTCAGTCCACACCACTGTAACGCAACCAAGGGATCCTTTTAACTGTGACGCCAAAACCATCTCACCCTATATAGGATAATGTTAAAGATGGCAAAGGAAGAGTTAAGGAGGGAGGTGACAGGGATTGGAATTGATCTTTGATCAATGTGATGATGTTGATGGGGGGGGCTTTGTGTTCTGAATTTGTTCCAGATCGTTCTTTAATGTGAAGGGAGGGAGGAGTTATAGACAGATTGGACCATCTGCAGTTTGATTTAAGGAAAAACCCATCTATCTTTGCTTCATCGTCTTCGTTTAAAAATAACTGGAATCTGGGGAGAATGAGCCACTCTGAGTTTGGGATTGAGGCAGGGCTGGTAAATCACATGCACTCTCAAACACACTAGCTACACCCCCCTGCGCACACACACGCACACACACACAAACATCCATACACACAGAGTGTAAGAGAAGACAGATGTACGCAGGTACAGAGACACGGGCAGGCACACCCATACGGCTGAATGACTGATTCTCATTGGCTGAGAGAAAGAGGGAGATAAAAACCAGGAGAGGAGAAGAGGGAGAGAGGGAGGGGAGGATTGGGGATAGCTGCATGGGCTGCAGTCCTTTGTTTGGCACAGATAGAGGCAAAGAGGATGTGTGTGTGTGTGTGTGTGTGTGTGTGTGTGTGTGTGTGTGTGTGTGTGTGTGTGTGTGTGTGTGTGTGTGTGTGTGTGTGTGTGTGAGAGAGAGAGAGAGAGAGAGAGAGAGAGAGAGAGAGAGAGAGAGAGAGAGAGAGAGAGAGAGAGAGAGATAGATGGTGTGGTGCTTGTTACTGATGCAGGATAAAAAGTCAGAGAATATACTAGACTGGAAGAACACAGACTGAGCAGAGCTGTTATAGAATGAACACAAAAGACAGGCGGTCATTTTTATGTTGTTGCTTACTCTTCATTTCCCCCTCTTCTATCTACCTCCATATCATCTATCCCTTATTGGTAACTTATTTATTCATTTTACCTTTATTTTAACAGGGAGTCCTATTGAGACCAAGGTCTCTTTTGCAAGGGAGCCATGCATCTTACTTACACAACAACAATGTTCTGAAAGTCTGCTTGACAGTATTTAGACAATTCTAAACATAGTTTGAATCCATTCCTCTCTCTTCAGTATTGCAAATGTATTGCCCACTTTACCTCTCAAAGTATGTAGTCATTATCTTTGATTGTTGCCTCTTTTGTTAAAATTCTATGCAAATGTGCTTAGTGTTTGCCCTTGTCTGGTTGTTATTCACAGAGCATAATGACCTCTCCTCCCTCTGGGAGTCAGTCAGTGTGTCACTGTGTGCCAAAGCCTGGAATGTGAGCCAAGCCACATACAGTAGGGGCAAGGCAGTCTTTGGCTTGACTCTGGCTAAGTGCTCTGTCGGTGTATGTGTGTGTGTGTGTGTGTGTGTGTGAGTGTGTGAGAGAGAGAGAGAGAGAGAGAGAGAGAGAGAGATAGAGAGAGAGAGAGAGAGAGCGCAAGAGAGCGAAAGAGTGTGAGAGAGAGAGAGCGCAAGAGAGCGAAAGAGTGTGAGAGAAATGCAGTGTAACACTTACAGTATTTGTACGGTGTATGGCTGTGTGTGTGTGTGTGTGTGTGTGTGTGTGTGTAAGATAGTCTTTAAGAGTGTGTGTGTTTGCGTGTGAGTGTCTGCCCCCGGATGCTGTGTTTAGGGAGAAGCAGTTGAGTCAGTCCCCTCCCACTCAGTTTAAAGGTGTCATTCTACATGGAAACCACACTCCCTTCACTTCCTGAGACCAGTCCCCTGTGCATGTTTACAATATCGTTTACAGTGTGTTTATAATTAAGAGTTTTTAATGGAGGATGGGTTAACTCTAATGTTTTTACACCAAGGACCTCTTTATGTAGCTGAGAGGCTCGTTGACTTGAGCAGCGCGTTGTAAATAAATAATATGCATATTTATTTGCCATGACGACACATGATATTCACGTCCAAAGTTTACTTTTTCACTTCGATTTGTTTGAGCAGAATAATCTATGTCAACTTGTTTTTTTGGAGACTCTGCTCCACCCTACCTTTTGAAGCACTTCCTCTGAACCACCCTTGAGGTCTAGACTAGCTACCATAGGGTGAAAACCAAAGGAGAAGGTTTCCAATTGGGAATGACGAATGAGGATGTTCCACTCTGACAACGTCAGGGTTTGAGAGGGGCTGCGTCCCAATAATATCTCCTTTCTCCTGAAGTGTACACTCGTTCACTACTTCCCACAAATCTAAAAGCATTGGATTGGAGGAGGCATGGGCTAGAGGGAGGGTGGCGAAATTCACTTTTTGGTCCACCAGTCGTGGATGCCCAAATTTTACCAGTCACAAAGAAAATGAAGATAAATCACAGAAAACGCATGCACATGTTTTGACACACACACACTCAAATATGTGGGCTTTGTATTAAAAAAATCAATGCTCCCAAATGCTCTGTGTGATCACCCGCCAATGTGGATAGGAATAGACATTCTACCAGCTAATGCCAAAATCTACCAGCGTTTGGAGGCATTGGCTAGAGGGAGTTTCTACAATATTTATTGTACAAGTTATTTATTTTCGAATCAGGGAAGTTAACAAGTGCGCACTTTGGGAGGAAGGAGAGATAATTAGGACATTGCCCAAGTCTCCTGTAACCCCATTCACGCCAAAGTGTAGCATGTCTGTTTGTACTAACCACATATGCAAAAACATTTTCAGCTGAAAGTGAATGCTGACTTTTGGCTTCTTTTATTTCCATATCTCAATGGTTGTGCACAACTATGGATATTTAACCTGCTTGCACTATATTGTAGATGTAGTTCACAGAGCTGTATATATATACAGTACCAGTCAAAAGTTTGGACACCTACTCATTTCAGGGTTTTTCTTTATTTTTACTATTTTCTACATTGTAGAATAATAGTGAAGACATCAAAACTATGAAATAACACATGGAATCATGTAGTAACCAAATAAGTGTTTTATTTTTGAGATTCTTCAAATAGCCACCCTTTGCCTTGATGACAGCTTTGCACACTCTTGGCATTCTCTCAACCAGCTTCACCTGGAATGCTATTCCAACAGTCTTGAAGGAGTTCCCACATATGCTGAGCACTTGTTGGCTGCTTTTCCTTCACTCTGCCGTCCGACTCATCCCAAACCATCTCAATTGGGTTGAGGTTGGGGGATTGTGGAGGCCAGGTCATCTGATGCAGCACTCCATCACTCTCCTTCTTGGTAAAATAGCCCTTACACAGCCTGGAGGTGTGTTGTGTCATTGTCCTGTTGAAAAACAAATGATAGTCCCACTAAGCCCAAACCAGATGGGATGGCGTATCGCTGCAGAATACTGTGTTAGCCATGCTGGTTAAGTGTGCCTTGAATTCTAAATCAATCACAGACAGTGTCACCAGCAAAGCACCCCCACACCATAACACCTCCTCCTCCATGCTTTACGGTGGGAACTACACATGCGGAGATCATCCGTTCACCCACACCGATTCTCACAAAGACACGGCGGTTTAAACCAAATACTCCAATTTGGACTCCAGACCAAAGGACAAATTTCCATCGGTCTAATGTCCATTGCTCGTGTTTCTTGGCCCAAGCAAGTCTCTTCTTATTATTGGTGTCCTTTAGTAGTGGTTTCTTTGCAGCAATTCGACCAGGAAGGCCTGATTCACACAGTCCCTTCTGAACAGTTGATGTTGAGATGTGTCTGTTACTTGAACTCTGTGAAGCATTTAATTTGGGCTGCAATTTCTGAGGCTGGTAAATCTAATGAATTTATCCTCTGCAGCAGAGTTAACTCCGGGTCTTCCATTCCTGTGGCGGTCCTCATGAGAGCCAGTTTCATCATAGCGCTTGATGGTTTTTGCGACTGCACTTGAAGAAACTTTCAAAGTCCTTGAAATGTTCCGTATTGACTTACCTTCATGTCTTAAAGTAATGATGGACTGTCGTTTCTCTTTGCTTATTTGAGCTGCTCTTGCCATAATATGGACTTGGTCTTTTACCAAATAGGTCTATCTTCTGTATACCCCCCCCCCCCCCCTACCTTGTCACAACACAACTGATTGGCTCAAATGCATTACGAAGGAAATAAATTCCACAAATTAACTTTTAAGAAGGCACACCTGTTAATTGAAATGCATTCCAGGGGACTATCTCATGAAGCTGGTTGAGAGAATGCCAAGAGTGTGCAAAGCTGTCATCAAGGCAAAGGGTGGCTATTTGAAGAATCTCAAATAGAAAATATATTTTGATTTGTTTAACACTCTTTTGGTTACTACATGATTTCATATGTGTTATTTAATGTCTTCACTATTATTCTACAATGTAAAAAAATAGTACAAATAAAGAAAAACCGTTGAATGAGTAGGTGTGTCCAAACTTTTGACTGGTAGTTTATATATATATATGACTGTGTATGTATATATTTATTTATATAACTGATTATGCCTTTGGTTTGATATTGACTGTTATTGAGCTATTAGTGCTATTATTTGTATTTTTCCATTATTATCATCACTAGTATTACTATTGTCATTATTATGGTTACTATTTCTATTTCCACTGTTATTTCTATTAGCATTGTTGTTCTCTTTATGACATTACAATAGAACAGCACAACACAAAGAAAACAATATTCTACAATGGCCTTCACTGTTATTCAACTGGTTGATTCTGAGCTTCCTTGACAAGAAAACTGCCCTAAAAAAGCATGTTTACAGTTAGTTAGTTACACAATTCATATGCTTCGAAGATAGATACCTTATTTGATTACAACGATGATGACCAACCAGTTCATGAGATAATTTATACACACACACACACACACATAGATGTCTTTCAAGCCACCAGCTGAGTTATCACCATCTTTTCTTCATGTCTTCTTAGTAATTTCCTATTAATCTCTCAGGTCTTTCTTTCTCCCACTAATTCATTAATTAAGAACAGATTTATTCCCAACTAATTAATGTTCTTCTTCTCCTTCTATTTTCTTATTATATTATTAAATGCTATTTAGCAGACGCTTTTATCCAAAGCGACTTAGTCATGTGTGCATACATTTTTACATATGGTTGGTCCTGGGAATCGAACCTTCAAGCGCCATGCTCTACCAGCTGAGCAATACAGGATCACTTTAAAATTATCTATTTGATCCCGTTTCCTGTTTCTTATAAGCTACTTCCTCTCCTATATAATCTATATCCTGTTTGATATATTATCTCTTTGGAAGAGGGTTCTTGGATGACTCCCAAATGGCACCCTACTCCCTTTATAGTGCACTACTTTTGACCAGGGCCCATAGGGCTCTGGTCAAAAGTAGTGCACTATACAGGCAATATGGTGCCATTTGGGAGGTAACCACAGACTGCAGCACCGGTGGTTCCAGACCATCAGCCCACTTAGTTAATCAGTGTTGTTCTTCTTATTGTCGTTGGTTACGGATCTATACTATAATCCTGAATCAGACATCTGTGCAGACTTGCCTGACTGTGCATGCCTTAATTGACTGCTTTATAAACAGACAGTATGAGTATGTATGTACACTACTATGTTAATGCAAGATATTGATAAAGCACTCTGTATTGATCTTGATCCTGTTCTGATTATTTCTGATTATTGATCAAGTTTGAAAGGAACCTTGTGAATAAACCCTAGTTGAGTACGAGCTCTGTTTCACATGGTACATTGCTACACTGAACAAAAATATAAACGCAACATGCAACAATTTCTAAGATTTTACAGTTCATATAAGGAAAGAGTTACAGTTCATACAAGGAAATCAGTCAATTGAAATTAATTTATTAGGCCCTAATCCATGGATTTCACATGACTGGGAATACAGATATGCATCTGTTAGTCACAGATACCTTAAAAAAAAAAGGCAGGGCGTGGATCAGAAAACCAGTCAGTATCTGCTGTGACCGCCATTTGCCTCATGCAGCGCAACACATCTCCTTCACATAGAGTTGACCTTGCAACACGGGCTGTGTATTATCATGCTGAAACATGAGGTGATGGCGGCGGATGAATGGCACGACAATGGGCCTCAGGATCTCGTCACAGTATCTCTGTGCATTCAAATTAACATCGATAAAACGCAATTGTGTTCATTGTCCGTAGCTTATGCCTGCCTGCCCATGCCATAACCCCACTGCCACCATGGGGCATTCTGTTTACAACGTTAACAGCAGCAAACCGCTCGCCCACACGACGCCATACACGCTGTCTGCCATCTGCCTGGTACAGTTGAAACAGGAATTCATCTGTGAAGAGCACACTTCCCCAGCGTGCCAGTGGCCATCGAAGGTGAGCATTTGCCCACTGAAGTTGGTTACGACGCTAAACTGCAGTCAGGTCAAGACCCTGGTGAGGACGACGAGCACGCAGATCAGCTTCCCTGAGACGGTTTTTGACAGTTTGTGCAGAAATTATTCGGTTGTGCAAACCCACAGTTTCATCAGCTTTCCGGGTGGCTGGTCTCAGACGATCCCGCAGGTGAAGAAACCAGATGTGGAGGTCCTTGGCTGGCGTGGTTACACGTGGTCTGCGGGTTGGGAAGCCGGTTGGACGTACTGCCAAATTCTCTAAAACGATGTTGGAGGCGGATTATGGTAGAGAAAGGAACATTCAATTCTCTGGCAACAGCTCTGGTGGACATTCCTGCAGTCAGCATGCCAATTGCACGCTCCCTCAAAACTTGAGACATCTGTGGCATTGAGTTGTGTGACAAAACTGCACATTTTAGAGTGGCCTTTTATTGTCCCCAGCACAAGGTGCACCTGTGTAATGATCATGCTGTTTATTCAGCTTCTTGATATGCCCCACCTGTCAGGTGGATGGATTATCTTGGCAAAGGCAAAATGCTCACTAACTGGTATGTAAACAAATGTGTGCACAGAATTTGAGAGAAATAAGCTTTTTGTGCGTATAGAACATTTCCGGGACCTTTTATTTCATCTCAAGAAACATGGGACCAACACTTTATGTTGCATTTATATTTATGTTCAGTAATACATCTCCCTACATGTTAGTCCTGAACTGCGTCAGACTCGCTCTCCTTCCATCGTTTTCCCTACCTTAAGAATGTGCTTGAGATAGGGTATCCGAGAAACCCACTCGTCTTGTGTGTGTGTGTGAATTTCTGTTATGTGTTTCTAGGATGTTGCGGTTGTCAAGGCAACGGTTGGCAGGGAGGGAGAGCAACCGGAGAAGCGGGGATAGAGCAGGGAGGGAGTGAGGTCTGACTTCTCATTTACATTTTAAATCCATATGAATTATTAAAAGATTCTGCCACCGTGCCTGGAATAAAGGAGAGAGAGAAAACGATGGGGCTGTAGAGAAAGAGGGATAGGGTGGATAGATAAAAAGGAAGGGAGAGAGTGGTGGGGGGGGGGGGAGCACCACACGTTGGGGAGGATGGCTACTGGAGATGGCAGTAGAAAGAAAAGGTGATGGAGGTAAACCAAAATAAATGGGGTAGCTACAAATCGCTGACAAGTGGGGAAAAAAACAAGGCATTATCAGACAGATAATGAGATGGATGGACTTGTTCTGTTTGTAAGGAGGGGTGGGGTGGGGTGGGGGAGGCAGAGAGCAGAGTGGGAGTACAGATGGCGAGAGAGAGAGATAGAAAGAGAGGGAGATAAAGAAAACAGGTAGGATGACACAAAAGCAGAAAAGGAAGGAACTAGAGAGACAGATACAGGTAAACATAAAGGTAGACATATCGAGCAACAACAAAAATATTCGGTGAAAAAATGCAGTTGAACACAGAGAGGAAAGGGGGAGAGGGAGGGGTAAAAAGGTTTGGTGTAATAGAGGGAGAGAAGGAGAGAAACAAAACGAGAAATAGTGTCCTGTATGTGCTGTGCTTTTGATGTTCTGAACCAAGAGCCATGAAAAAAACACACACACACGTGTTAGTAGAGTTCAAAGGAGGATGTGTGTGTATGTAGGGCACAGGATCCGAGCAGCAGTAAGGAGGGATTGGTGTGTCTCCAGACTTAACTCTGTGAGAAGATAGATTCTGACTTGCCGGTTTTAGCAGATGGAGAGAAAGAACGCAGTGTGCTACAGAGGACAGGGGAAAGGAAGGGAGAGGAGATCTCTTGGGAGATAGCATTTGGGACTTAAAGTGAGGGAGGGAACGACACCGGCTGCTACACTCCATATTCTGTAAAATGATTTTTTTCCATTGAATGCAACGCTTTATCGAAATCCTCCCCCCTTGAATGTAACACAGACCCTCCCTGTACAGCCGACCCGGGATTCCATCCCACCTCAACAACACTGTGCTCCAGAAGCTAGCGTGCTAACTTCACAATGTACATTGTCAAATGTTAAATGGTCCAAATCTAAATTAATCCAGGTAAATAACTATTTCAGAAATTTTCTAAAATGGCTGATTCAAAGCGTCTTTCAGTTCAGGCTGATGATGCAGTATCTAGCCTTTTAACCTCCTAGCAGAATCAGTATTCAATTAATTGCAGATAGTGGCCTTCCAGATAGTCAGATATTTCATATTTTAAAAGTGTGTTTGATTTGTCAAGCAGCTTTTCGTGGATGGAGGGAGTCAATTCAATTCCATTCCATTCAATTCAAAACACTTGGTTTATCCCACAGGGGCCAATAATATTGTCAGTAGTGTAGATACGTTAAACCCACATAACATTAACATACGACATGATCACAGCAACAACAACACCACCAATATGATTTGGAAAGGGGCAGACCTGTGTTGACGTGACCTGTTCAGCTCTGATGACCACCGTATCTATAACCTTTCTATATAGAGTGTGAACTCCCTTCATCACCCAGGACACATTGCTGTGCGAATGAAATGCACTTCTGAGAGCGCTATAGATCCGAAAATCCACTATCTGCAATCTGACTCCTGGGGGGGGGGGGGGGGGGGGGGGATGGTGACACAGTGGCAAAACATGAAACCACACGCCCCAGAAACTAAACAGTAAAGAATTTATCAAAAACCTTCAACTCAGGCCAAAATCCTATTATTCAGTAGTTCTCAACTCTACAGCTAAACATTTAATAACTCACCTGCAAACATTCTAACTCAACCTTTAACCATAAGATTCTGTCAGTACAAGATGCATATTTTCTACCCCTTTTCCTGGTTCACCAATAAGAGAAAGAAACAGAGAGGAAGCGAGAGAGATTATGATTGCATACTCCTCACGTCATCTCTCCTCGTCTCCTTCTCAAAACCAATTGAATGAGAAAGCAAAAGGTCCCGCCCCTCACACCTTCTCCTCCAATGGGGTTTGAGAAGGAGACGCGGACAGAGGACGTGAGGAGTATGCAATTGGCAATTGAGATCGTCCCAGAGAGAAGGAGAGAAGTAGAGGGAGAGAGCGACAGAGAGAGAAGTAGAGAGACAGGGACAGCGTTAAAGAGAGTAAAGGAGATATTTAGAGAGGGTTACAGTTAACCTTCAGGGATTTCTTTTGCTTCTCTGACTGAATTATCTCATCGTTAAATCTGAATGAATTATCTAATCAATAAATCAGATTAAGGGACTGCAGCCTCTCCCACACAATCTGCATCTCCTCTCCTGCATGGAGGACGGCAGTGGGCAGTCCAGTCCAGTCCAGAGGATCACGCACCTCTTCGTCTCCCGATAAAGCCCTGATGTTGATACCACAGGAGGATAAGAGGCAGACCTGGGATGCGTCCCAAATGGCACCCTATTCCCTATATAGTGCCGTTGGGCCCTGGTCAAAATCAGTGAATATGGAATAGGGTGCCATTTGGGATGCAAACCCAGACGACCAATCCCAGTCCCAAGCGCTTTGGTGGAGGACCTAGGCTGGCAGTGGCTCGCTCTGTCCAATTACCAGTGTCTGAATTCTCTTGGGCGTATTTCTTAAAATGTAGCTACTGTTATTAACCTTTCTTAGACACTAGACACTTTATTTTGTACTTACCTGTAATTTCCCAGGAGAGCCACCACCTGCAACGACCCGGGGAAGAGTTGCAGAGGAGTTGAGAGTTAGTTGATGTTGATATAGCCTCCTCCTACAGGAAATATACTGGAAGAAAGGTAAAACCCGCACTCACTGAAATATTCTTTAAGTTTAAATGTCTTATTTTTTAGCAGCAGTGATCAAAACAAACGGATGCGTTTCTTTCTTCCAGTATATGCCTTTGGTACCCAGCACCCAAATAATTTTCTGGACTACAAAACGTTTGAGCTGAGCACGCCAATTTCTCTTTCAAAGATAAAGAGATCCCATCTTTAATCACCTTGACCTGTAATTCAATTGAGTTTCATTAAATATGCCTACTACGTTTGTGTGATGAGTAACCTTGCCTGAGACCTGAAGACTTGAAAGTATTTGAAAGCCAAGTTAACAAACAGATCACCGTCCATTTCGAATCCCACCGTACCTTCTCTGCTATGCAATCTAGTTTCCGAGCTGGTCATGGGTGCACCTCAGCCACGCTAAAGGTCCTAAACGATATTATAACCGCGATCGATAAAAGACAGTACTGTGCAGCCGTCTTCATCGACCTGGCCAAGGCTTTCGACTCTGTCAATCACCGCATTCTTATTGGCAGACTAAATAGCCTTGGTTTCTCAAATGACTGTCTCGCCTGATTCACCAACTACTTCTCAGATAGAGTTCAATGTGTCAAATCAGAGGGCCTGTTGGCTGGACCTCTGGCAGTCTCTATGGGGGTGCCACAGGGTTCAATTCTCGAGCCGACTCTATTCTCTGTGTATATCAATGATGTCGCTCTTGCTGCTGGTGACTCTCAGATCCACCTCTACGCAGACGACACCATTTTGTATACATCTGGCCCTTCATTGGACACTGTGTTAAAAAACCTCCAAACGATCTTCAATGCCATACACTCCTTCCGTAGCCTCTAACTGCTCTTAAACACTAGTAAAACTAAATGCATGCTCTTCAATCGAACGCTGCTTGCACCCGCCTGCCCGACTAGAATCACTAATCTCAGCGGGTCTGACTTAGAATATGTGGACAACTACAAATACCTAGGTGTCTGGTTAGACTGTAAACTCTCCTTCCAGACTCACATTAAGCATCTCCAATCCAAAGTTAAATCTAGAATCAGCTTCCTATTTCGCAAAACAAAGCCTCCTTCACTCATGCTGCCAAACATGCCCTCGTTAAACTGACTATCCTACCGATCCTTGACTTCGGCGATGTCATTTACAAAATAGCCTCCAACACTCTACTCAGCAAATTGGATGTAGTCTATCACAGTGCCATCCGTTTTGTCACCAAAGCCCCATATACTACCCACCACTGTGACCTGTACGCTCTCGTTGGCTGGCCCTCACTACATATTCGTTGCCAAACCCACTGGCTCCAGGTCATCTATAAATCACTGCTAGGCAAATCCCCGCCTTATCTTAGCTCATTGGTCACCATAGCAACACCCACCTGTAGTATGCGCTCCAGCAGGTATATCTCAAAAAACCTACACTCGATCCCTCCGATGTCAACAACTACAGACCAGTATCCCTTCTTTCTTTTCTCTCCAAAACTCTTGAGCGTGCCGTCTTTAGCCAACTCTCTTGTTATCTCTCAGAATGACCTTCTTGATCCAGACCAGTCAGGTTTCAAGACTGGTCATTCAACTGAGACTGCTCTTCTCTGTGTCACGGAGGCTCTCCGCACTGCTAAAGCTAACTCTCTCTCCTCTGCTCTCATCCTTCTAGACATATCTGCTGCCTTTGATACTGTGAACCATCAGATCCTCCTCTCCACCCTCTCCGAGTTGGGCATCTCCGGCGCGGCTCACTCTTGGATTGCGTCCTACCTCACAGGTCGCTCCTACCAGGTGGCGTGGTGAGAATCTGTCTCCGCATCACGTGCTCTCACCACTGGTGTCCCCCAGGGCTCAGTTCTAGGCCCTCTCCTATTCTCTCTATACACCAAGTCACTTGGCTCTGTCATATCCTCACATGGTCTCTCCTATCATTGCTACGCAGACGACACACAATTAATCTTCTCCTTTCCCCCTTCTGATAACCAGGTGGCGAATCGCATCTCTGCATGTCTGGCAGACATATCAGTGTGGATGACGGATCACCACCTCAAGCTGAACCTCGGCAAGACGGAGCTGCTCTTCCTCCCGGGGAAGGACTGCCCGCTCCATGATCTCGCCATCACGGTTGACAACTCCGTTGTGTCCTCCTCCCAGAGTGCAAAGAACCTTTGCGTGACCCTGGACAACACCCTGTCGTTCTCCGCTAACATCAAAGCGGTGACCCGATCCTGTAGGTTCATGCTCTACAACATTCGCAGAGTACGACCCTACCTTACACAGGAAGCGGCACAGGTCCTAATCCAGGCACTTGTCATCTCCCGTCTGGATTACTGCAACTCGCTGTTGGCTGGTCTCCCTGCCTGTGCCATTAAACCCCTACAACTCATCCAGAACGATGCAGCCTGTCTGGTGTTCAACCTTCCCAAGTTCTTTCACGTCACCCCGCTCCTCTGCACACTCCACTGGCTTCCAGTTGAAGCCTGCATCTGCTACAAGACCATGGTGCTTGCCTACGGAGCTGTGAGGGGAACGGCACCTCCGTACCTTCAGGCTCTGATCAGTCCCTACACCCAAACGAGGGCATTGCGTTCATTCACCTCTGGCCTGCTGGCCCCCCTACCTCTACGGAAGCACAGTTCCCGCTCAGCCCAGTCAAAACTGTTCGCTGCTCTGGCACCCCAATGGAGGAACAAGCTCCCTCACGATGCCAGGACAGTGGAGTCACTCACCACCTTCCGGAGACACTTCAAACCCCACCTCTTTAAGGAATACCTGGGATAGGATAAAAGTAATCCTTCTACCCTCCCTCTACCCCACCCCCCAAAAAAATATATATATATTGTAAAGTGGTTGTCCCACTGGCTATCATAAGGTGAATGCACCAATTTGTAAGTCGCTCTGGATAAGAGCGTCTGCTAAATGACGAAAATGTAAATGTAATCTCACTGGACATCCCCAAAGCCAACACCTCCTTTGGCCGTCATTCCTTCCAGTTCTCTGCTGCTAATGACTGGAACGAACTGAAAAAATCTCTGAAGCTGGAGACTCTTATCTCCCACACTAACTTTAAGCATCAGTTGTCAGAGCAGCTTACCGATCACTGCACCTGTACACAGCCCATCTGTAATTAGCCCACCGAACTACCTCATCCCCATATTGTTATTTATTTTGCTCATTTGCACTCCGGTATCTCTATTTGCACATCTTCTTCTGCACATCTATCACTCCAGTGTTAATACTAAATTGTAATTATTTTGCACTATGGCCTATTTATTGCCTTACCTCCATAACTTACTACATTTGCACACACTGTATATAGATGTTCTATTGTGTTATTGACTGTATGTTTTGTTTTATCCCATGTGTAACTCTGTGTTGTTGTTGTTTTTATCGCACTGCTTTGCTTTATCTTGGCCAGGTCGCAGTTGTAAATGAGAACTTGTTCTCAACTGGCTTCCCTGGTTAAATAAAGGTTAAATAAAAAATATAAAAAATATAAAAAGACTTGCCTTAGTTCCCCAAGATAAATCGCTTTAGCTCAGCGAGATAAACACAGTCTTGTGGCACCCCAGCAACCTGTGTTTGAATACTGTAGGTCACATAAACCTTAATTTGTGCTAATTTAATATTTATTTGATAAATCACCCACCGTGCACATTGGCCTGACCCCAAAAACCACATATTAGCCTATTGGGGTGGTATATCTGCTGGCTTCACTAGGTCTGTCTATTTAGTGTTATTTGTGTTTGGGGCTTACCTCTTTGATTAAGGGCTGAATGATAAATTAGTTGAGTAGTTGAATCAGATGTTGTTGGGATGGACCAGGATTGACGGATCGTGTTATAAAACTACTGATGCAGAGGAAATTATGCAGGGTTGCACTGCCCCCTTGTAGCTCAAAACAAGACAGCCATTTCACTTCCCAAACAGCAGGTGGCGATAAAACACATACACACTTCCTATTCACCCAACTACCAACAAGCGAAGAGTAAAATCACAACATCAGCTGAGAGAGAGACGAGACATTATTCTGCACTATTTTATGTGTTTAAAATGACCAAACTACAGCTGTTGAATGCTTACCTGACAGAACGTTTAACGGTAGTGGTGCGGGAGATTCTGGACGTGGTCGGGGACACAGTGGCGGAGTACGGAGAAGAGACGGCTAGGACGAAGAGAGAGAATGAAAGCGCGAAGAGAGAAAATGAAAGCCTGCAGCGACAGCTCCGGGACATCCTACTCTTGGCGGAGACAGACTGGCGTAAGAACATTTTGTTGGATTATACTAATTTAATGATCATGCAGAAATGAGTTGGAAACCTGTCAACTAGCTAGCTACTTTGGGTGACGTCTTTCTGTTTGTCTGACGACGATTGACAGTAACTTTACGTTGGCTCGCGATAAGTGGCCGAATTCCAAATATCCCTCGCAGCAAACATGAACAAATAATAGTAGTACATGATTAATTACATATTTACTCAATTTCTTAATTATTTAGTGACTGCACTTTGTCTTTGCACCCTCTTTCTATGCAGGATCCACCACCCTTTCTCTCTCTGGACAGCAGCAACTCTGTGAGCAAGAGTGGCGCTCCAGTCAGGAACAGGACCCAGAGCCCCTGCAGCAGAGCCAGGTCAACAGACGAGGGCTACAGGCACAGACCCAGGTAGCGTTGGGTCAGGATGGGGGTCTCACAGGACCAAACCATGGACACACTGAAGCGGTCCGAGTAGAAGAGAAGTCCAGTCCAGGAGAGGCAATCCCAAAGTCTGAGCTCAACTCAGACCCAGAACCCAAGGGTTTTGGAAACACCTCGTCCTTGGCCCCGTCTCCATTCTCCTCCAATGCCCACTGTGCCACAACAACGGGAGCAGCCAACGCTGAAGTGCCAGTCCTTAGGACAGAGAGAAAGAGGTCTTCTCCCATCGACCCAATCCAGGGAAGGATCAAAATGGAACCCAAGGAATGCGACGTCACAGTGAACCTCACCAACCATGAACCTCAATCCAGTTCAGGCTACACAGGTCATCCTATAATACTACTACCCCACAACCATGAACTCTCAGGCGACGCTGGCTTCAAAGACCTTCCAGATATGGACATCTCAGAGCTCCATAACACACCTGTACATGAAACACATGAAACAGAGCCTGGGCCCAAGGACGGGGTGTTGACATACAACGAGAGTAACAACTTCACCCCCACCGACCACCAGGAGGGGCGCCCACACCGCTGCACCCGCTGTGGGGAGAGTTTCAGCCAGGCGGCCAGCCTCGACCTCCACCTGCAGTACAAGAAGCCCTACGCCTGTGACTGGTGCTGTAAATCCTTCGCCCAGTCGGCTGACCTGCGGCGCCACCACCGCATCCACACGGGGGAGAGGCCCCACCGCTGCTCCTGGTGCTCCAAAAGCTTTACCCAGAGAGGCAACCTGAGACGACACCTGAGGTTGGCATACATTAATATGTTGTATTATTATACAGTGAGCTCCAAAAGTATTGGGACAGTGACACATTTTGTTGTTTTGGCTCTGTACTCCAGCACTTTGGATTTGAAGTGATACAATGACTATGAGGTTACACTGCAGACTGTCAGCTTTAATTTAAGGGTATATTCATCCATATTGGGTGAACCATTTAGAAATTACAGCACTTTTTGTACATAGTCCCCATTTTAGGGGACCAAAAGTATTGGGACAAATTCACTTATGTGTATTAAAGTAGTCAACATTTTAGTATTTGGTCCCATATTCCTAGCACGCAATGATTACATCAAGCTTGTGACTCTACAAACTTGTTGGATGTATTTGCTGTTTGTTTTCATTTTTGTTTCAGATTATTTTGTGCCCAATAGAAATGAATGGTAAATAATGGATTGTGTCATTTTGGAGGCCAAATATTTTTTGGTCAATAAGAATAGAATATGTTTCTAAACAGCCGTCTATCTTTACATAAAAGCTAAGTACTGACTCTGTGGCTGGGTCATGGGCATTGGGCAGGTATGGCAGTATGTGCTATATAGGTTGTAGGCCTATGACAACTTGTCCTCCATTAAATGTTGATCACCTGGTTCATCCCTATCACCAGGGCCGGCTCCAGGCATAAGCAACATAAGCACCACAGTTGGGGTCTCAACTTACTATTGAGAGTTAGAATAGTAGAATACATAAGGTGCAAGTGGTTGTGCATCAGCAATTTGTCTCTTGTATGTCATCACTGACAGTCACTCAATTAGCCATGTCAGCTAACCATTTTTAGATTGGTAAATTAGTCTAGCAAGCTATCTAAACTTGTAGTAATCATGGCCGACTACCGACCGGCCACGCAGGGCACGTGCCCAGGGGCCCTGACCTCCAGGTGGCCCCCATTGATTTTGTTAGTCACTCTCACTCAGATATCATTAACATTGCATAAGTCATGGCATAATGTGTAGAATTGCAGGAAATGTACTTTAAAACTGAAAACAATTATCTCCATCACATGGCAAAAGGAGTAGAATTTAAGCAAATTTGCTGTAAAACTGGAGAAAAAAAATATCTTTGCCCCGTGGCAAAAGGAGTAGAATTCATGTGGATGCTACTGTAATCATTAATGTAGAAGTGTTTAGAAACGTATTATATTCTTATTTACAATAAGTGACTCAAAAAACAACACAATACATTACCATTCATTTCTATTGGCCACAAAATTATCTGACACACAACCAAAACAAAGAGCAAATGCATCCAACAAGTTTGTAGAGTCACAAGCTTGCTGTAGTCATTGCGTGCTAGGAATATGGGACCAAATACTAAACTTGACTACTTTAATACACATAAGTGAATTTGTCCCAATACTTTTGGTCCCC
Organism: Coregonus lavaretus; assembly: GCF_964263955.1. Lineage (NCBI taxonomy): Eukaryota > Metazoa > Chordata > Actinopteri > Salmoniformes > Salmonidae > Coregonus > Coregonus lavaretus. The sequence goes on along the minus strand of NC_140015.1, from coordinate 3,318,209 downwards.
TAAAATGGGGGGACTATGTACAGAAAGTACTGTAATTTCTAAACGGTTCACCCGATATGGATGAAAATACCCTCCAATTAAAAGCTGACAGTCGACACTTTAACCTCAGTCATTGTAGTGCTGGAGTACAGAGCCAAAACAACAAAAAATGTGTCACTGTCCCAATAGTTTTGTAGCTCACTGTATATTGTAGTGAATTTAGGCGGTAGCCCTGACTAGCGACTGTCAATCCAACACCTTAGCCATTACGCCAAAAAAGCCAAACCTCTTGACGAGGTTGCTAGGTGTTGGGTTAAAGTCTCTTCACTCCATTTATATATGATTATTTTTTAAATTTTTTGAAAAACGTATTATATATTATAGGATCCACACCGGTGAGAGACCCTACAGCTGCCCCTACTGCCAAAGGACCTTCAGCGACGGAGACACCATGAAGAAGCACAAACGGACTCACTCTGGGGAGAAACCCTATCGCTGTGTCCAGTGTCCCAAGAGCTTTACCGTGGCCAGCGGCCTGCGGGTACACCTGAACACACACCTGACAGATGCAGGGCAGCTCATCACATGAGGAGGACAATGCGCTAACTAATCAGCTGCTACTGAATCAGCTACACCTTTTCAAACACACGAGGACATGAAGGGATTGTGAAACGTTGAAGTGTTTTAGCCATAGGAATATTTCCTAAATGTATTTATTGGGATGAATAAGAAGAGTGCAGTAGAAAACTAATGGATAATGTCATCTTGACTGATGTTTCCAGCTTGATTGAAGAGTGTGTGTCTGTGAAAATGAATTTAATCAGTCCATCACCTACCGAGTGGCGCAGTGGTCTAAGGCACTGCATCGCAGTGCTAGCTGTGCCACTAGAGATCCTGGTTCGAATCCAGGCTCTGTCGTAGCCGGCCTCGACCGGGAGACCCATGGGGCGGCGCACAATTGGCCCAGCGTCGTCCAGGGTAGGGGAGGGAATGGCCGGCAGGGATGTAGCTCAGTTGGTAGAGCATGGTGTTTGCAACGCCATGGTTGTGGGTTTGTTTCCACCGGGGGGCCAGTATGAAAAATAAAAAATAATGTTTGCACTCACTAACTGTAAGTCGCTCTGGATAAGAGCGTCTGTGGGTTCGTTTCCACCGGGGGGGCAGTATGAAAAATAGCTAAATGACTAAAATCAATCATTGAATTATTAAAATCACATGTCTGATTCTGTATTTATTTTGTGTTAAAGTTTAACCATCTTTCAGGTTCTTTATTTCCAAAAGGAAGATGCCAGATGCTTTTCTCACATCACCTTCACTCAAGATATTTATTAATATACTCATTAATAAGGGTGCAAAACTAACAGTAGATCTTAAGTAGAAAACCCCTTTAATAAAACTCTTGCCTCCCCTTTTTCATGAATTACGGTAGCGTTTTTATCACATGACCAAGGAGCGTTAAAGAACCAGGAAGTGAATGCTTTCGCGGAGATGTTTACAAAACAGTCTAGCTTGGGTCGTTACTAGGCAGATTTCATTGGATTTTAACAAATATTTTGGGCATGCTAATTTCTGGAAAATGGCTAAACTACAGCTTTTGAATGCTTACCTCACCGAGCGGTTAATGGTGGCTGTAGATGAGATACTGGAGGTGGTCGGGGGGACAGTGTCAGAATTCGAGGAGGAGACTGCCCGGACGAAGAGAGAGAATGAACTCTTAAAACGAAGGCTACGAGAAGTTGGACTCGACACGGGAACGGAGTGTTCAGCAGGTGATAATGCTAATGGCTCTTTGTCTATTGTCTGAAAAATGTAACCTCTCCTCATCTCTCCTTTATTTGCACTCATCTGGGAAAAAAAAAAAAAAGACCAAGTGAAAGCCAGATGATCTCTGCTCCCCATACTGTTTTCACCTGTCAAGTCTTTCACTCAGTGTAGATAAAGGGGAGGAGACGCAGGTTTTTCTAGAAGATTATGATATGGGGCATTTGGACAGGCTCAAGCCCAGTAGATAACCACATTACCCAAACAATCTCATCCTACAGAATGCTTGAAAACTAATGTCTGGGTCGTTGCTTGTGTAGTTGTTTGAACTTAATCAAGCTGATTTCTCTCTATTTTCTGTCTGTTTGACGGTCTGTCTGTCCATCCAGTCTCGACCAGGCCTGTTTCTCTCTCTGTGTCTGGGCAGCACCAGTGGAGCTCCGACCAGAGTCCAGACCCTGAGTCTACACAGACCCAGAACCACATGGTAATGAGCCAAGATGAGATGCCTGCCACACATAGCCAGCTACCCACAGACTGCACCGAGTGGAAGAGTCTGTGTAGCTCTCCACGTACCCTGTCCTTGCAACAGACCGATACATCAGCTACCACCCCAGTAGTAGCTCCATTGACTTCAGCGTCTGTGAAAAGGGACTTGGACGAAGAAGACGACCAGCATCTCCTTCCCTCTGCAAATCCCTTGAGCAGCACATCATGCCCCGTGGACAGAGTGGTTTTACACTATAACTCTGAGGGCATCAAAACAGAGCCTAGTGAAGCTAGCCCTACTGACTTGGGGTCAGTATCTGCTCAGATGGGGTATGGTGAACTAAACCCCAGTTCGGACCCTGGACCAGCCACTGTTGAAACCAGATACACTGTCTCAGACCTGAGTGCTGACTTGGAGTCAGTGGTTGCAGAGAGCAGACGATATGGTGCCTCCACTGCCTCGGGCGTCCCCACTGACCTGGTATCAGCTAGTGCTGCCATGATACCAGACGGCTTTTTCCGTCAGATTGGCAGCGATGGTTGTGTAACAACAGGGACAGAACTAGACTTTGGAGACGCCACCACCACCGGTACCGTAGGTCCCTTGATATCCCTGTTCTACCCGGGTCAAATCAGACGTCAACCACAAACAAATAGATCAACAAATAGGGGTCATCAACAATTAAACAGGTCCACAAACAACAGGGGTCAACAACAAACAAACAACAGGGGGGATCAGAGGTCCCACCCGTGCCCTCAGTGTGGTAAGATATTCAGTCACGTCTCACGTCTCAAGATCCACCTCCGCATTCACACAGGGGAGAAGCCATACGTTTGTGCACTGTGTGGCAAGCGATTCAACAACGATGGCACACTGAGGAACCACCGACGCGTTCACACGGAGCTGCGGCTGTATGGCTGCCCTGTCTGCGGCATGAGCTTCAAGGACGCCTACACGTGTAGGAAGCACCAGCGCGTTCATAATGGAATGCAGCCTGCCGGAGGCGGGGCCCACACCTGAAGCTTGTGTGGCAAGGCTTTCAGTGAGGAGGCTAAGCTGGCCAAACACATCAGGACTCATGTGTCAGACATTGGATGATGGCTGTACAACCTATAAAGGCTTTTTATAGCATACATAAAGACTTTATAAGCACTATATAAATGCTTCACAAATAATCTATAAGCGTATGTCCTACGCTATAAATGGTGTATAACGGGTGACATAACAATTCCCACTGTAGGGTGTATTGCCAAATGTAAGTTCATACACCATTTATAGATTATGACATATGCTTATGATTTGTAAAGCGTTTAAGTAGTGCTATATAAAGCCTTTATAAGTTGTACTTTGCAACGGAGCTCCCGAGTGGCGCATCCTGCTAAGGCACTTCACCCGAAGTGCAGAAGGGCGTCACTACAGCCTGCCGTGAGCAGGAATTCCAAGGGCGGTGCACAATTGGCCTAGCACTGTCCGGGTTAGGGGAGGGTAGGGTTGGCAGGGGATTCCTTGTCTTAACTTGCTGTAGCGTCTTCTTGTGGTGGACTGGGCGCCTGCAAGCTGACTAGGGTCATCAGTCGAACGGTGTCCCCTCCAACACATTGGTCCAGCTGACTTCCGGGTGTGTATGAGAAGCTGCGTGTTTGTCCAATCCTCACCTCTCCCGAGCCCGTTGGGGAGTTGCCGCATTGAAACACAATTGGAATCCACAAAAAATGTTTAATTTCTAAACGGTAAAACAGATAAGAATAAAAATCTCAAATCCAAAATGAGTATAGAGACATTTTTTAGCTTCACTGTCCAAATACATATGGAGGGGTGTGTATGACCATAGCTGCACCGGTTTCAACGGGACAGGCCAAAGTGTGCTCTGTCTGTGGCAGACAGTGTGCATCCCGGATCTGATTATACAGTCATCAGTGAACCCACAAGCAGTAGTTGAAGTCATCATCAGATGTGATGGACTACCTTAAGCAAGCAGCAAATGTGTGTAGACGTATTTATTTTTACTGTGCGTGTGTGTTTTATTTTACTGTATGCGTGCAGTGCATGTATGTTTGTGCACCAGCCCGTCCAAAGGGCAGCGGGGCCCAGTCTGTTACAGGGAGGTTATTGACTTTTGCCGTATTGTAGTATTGATCCACTTCCTGCTTGTAACTCAGGGGATGGAGCCTGCTGACCTTAGAGACTGCAGAGGATGAACCATGGGTTGAAGACACTGGTGTCAAACACAATTCCTTTAGAGCCGCAGTCAGTGTCTGCTTGTTTTCGGTCTTTAAAAAAAAAAGTTTTAAGGATCTAGACCTGCAAGAAAAAAACGGGGTCGTGTTCACTTGGCATGAAACTGAAGAAAACGGAAAGGAAGTGAAACTTTTTGAACTTGTCCATTAAGAAACACTGATTAATTAATTAAAAGGGAGGAATCAATACCAACAGACACTGCAGTGCTGAATCTAAGGACTGGAGTTTTACTCATGTGGTTTAGGAGTTCAAAAACGCATTCCTTACCCCAGGATACTTCATAAGGTGACTCTCCAGTAAAATTAAAGGAAAAGGAGAGCCCCGTGTCTGCACTGATCTGATCATTTTATTTAGGGAGACACAAACCGGCTTAGGATGCCTTCATTAGAGTCTCATCATGGTCTCTCGTTATGTCTCCCGAGTGGCGCAGTGGTCTAAGGCACTGCATTGCAGTGCTAGCTGTGCCACTAGAGATCCTGGTTAGAATCCAGGCTCTGTCGTAGCCGGCCGCGACCGGGAGACCCATAGGGCGGCGCACAATTGGCTCAGCGTCGTCCAGGGTAGGGGAGGGAATGACCGGCAGGGATGTAGCTCAGTTGGTAGAGCATGGCGTTTGCAACGCCAGGGTTGTGGGTTCGATTCCCATGGGGGGCCAGTATAAAAAATGATGTATGCACTCACTAACTGTAAGTCGCTCTGGATAAGAGCGTCTGCTAAATGACTAAAATGTAATATAAATGTCTCTCATAGCAAGTGCTCAGACTTCAAGAGTTACTGTGGCGCTGATAGTTCAGAGCCTTATGTACAGTAAATGGGATTCTTTTAAAATGTGTGTTGTTGTATTCATGTTGCCTTTAATTTAAAAGTTTGTCACATAAAAAAAAAAGCGTCTTATTGATTCTTGCTTGAAACTTCTGGGGAGTTGAAAATTGGTTAGTGCTATCCGGGATCTTTGGGATGTCCCTAACCCTAACTTTAACCCTTACCTAATCGGAAGCATTGTAAAGTTAAACTTCAATAAGGTAACGTCAGAGTTGGGACGTCCCAAGGATGCAGGATAGCAAGGACCGTTGAACATGGTCAGAGGGTTAGCTAAATTACTAATATGTGAAAACGTGTAATGTATTCATTGAACCACCAGGGGGTAGTGAGCTATTTTACTGTTCAGTAGCACTGAGTGAGTACTGGATTACCCTCAGCCAAGCCGTCTCACAAAATAGAAACCAAGTCAGACTTATACAGTAGTGCATTCCAAATGTATTTTCATATTGTACACAAAACACCTGATATAAATGTAAGAACAACAATTGTTAAAAGCACAACAAGATAATCGTATATAGCCATTGAAACGTCAGTAAAAACCCACATTCACACATTCAGTCGTGCATTAAGAGACAAATATAAGAAACATGACAGAAAACAAACATAACAATACAGGGAAATCACCTCAATAATAAATAAAGTAATAATAATTATACTTTTTTTAATCAAATACTTTTTTGGGGCAGGGGATAGTTATATTAGGGAGGGGACAACTTTTTTTTGTCAATACTGTATTGCATCATGCAACAACATGGAAGAACTTCTGTATTCAAAATATTATCAGTGTATGTCATGTTTGGGATGCAGTGAATGTGTTTGTCCCAAATGGAACCCTATTCCCTATGTAGTGCACTACTTTTGACCAAGGCCCATAGGGCTTTGGTCAAAAGTAGTGCATTACATAGGGAATAGGGTTCCATTTGGGTTCAAATGACAACAATACAAACAGGATATCTGATGTTAGATATTTGTGTGCCGGTATTGGTGTAGCATAGGCATATTATTACCAACATAGATCTCAATTTGTTATTAAAATAACCATGAAAGACATGGAAATCAATCAAATCAGCTGAACAAGAGAAGTAAAAGAGCCCGTAGACTAAAACGTGCAGATGAAATCAGATAAAATCAGAGGTATGATGTTGAGTTGTGACAAGAGGCCATAAGGCAACAAGAACCACATTCCCCATCCCACTGACAAACGTCTCCATCTAACTCAGCGTTTCCCAAACTCGGTCCTAGGGGTGCACATTTTGGTTTTTGCCCTAGCACTACTCAGCTGATTCCAATAATCAAAGAAACCCTGATCTAACTTGAAGGGACCATCTACACCATCACTAGTCTATTCCATAGCATAATGGAGATGTGCTTAATAACATCCAGGCCTTGTATTGTACAGTGGGGAAAAAAGTATTTAGTCAGCCACCAATTGTGCAAGTTCTCCCACTTAAAAAGATGAGAGAGGCCTGTAATTTTCATCATAGGTACACGTCAACTATGACAGACAAAATGAGAAAAATAAATCCAGAAAATCACATTGTAGGATTTTTAATGAATTTATTTGCAAATTATGGTGGAAAATAAGTATTTGGTCAATAACAAAAGTTTCTCAATACTTTGTTATATACCCTTTGTTGGCAATGACACAGGTCAAACGTTTTCTGTAAGTCTTCACAAGGTTTTCACACACTGTTGCTGGTATTTTGGCCCATTCCTCCATGCAGATCTCCTCTAGAGCAGTGATGTTTTGGGGCTGTCGCTGGGCAACACGGACTTTCAACTCCCTCCAAAGATTTTCTATGGGGTTGAGATCTGGAGACTGGCTAGGCCACTCCAGGACCTTGAAATGCTTCTTACGAAGCCACTCCTTCGTTGCCCGGGCGGTGTGTTTGGGATCATTGTCATGCTGAAAGACCCAGCCACATTTCATCTTCAATGCCCTTGCTGATGGAAGGAGGTTTTCACTCAAAATCTCACAATACATGGCCCCATTCATTCTTCCCTTTACACGGATCAGTCGTCCTGGTCCCTTTGCAGAAAAACAGCCCCAAAGCATGATGTTTCCCCCCCCATGCTTCACAGTAGGTATGGTGTTATTTGGATGCAACTCAGCATTCTTTGTCCTCCAAACACGACGAGTTGAGTTTTTACCAAAACGTTCTATGTTGGTTTCATCTGACCATATGACATTCTCTCAATCCTCTTCTGGATCATCCAAATGCACTCTAGCAAACTTCAGACGGGCCTGGACATGTACTGGCTTAAGCAGGGGGACACGTCTGGCACTGCAGGATTTGAGTCCCTGGCGGCGTAGTGTGTTACTGATGGTAGGCTTTGTTACTTTGGTCCCAGCTCTCTGCAGGTCATTCACTAGGTCCCCCCGTGTGGTTCTGTGATTTTTGCTCACCATTCTTGTGATCATTTTGACCCCACGGGGTGAGATCTTGCGTGGAGCCCCAGATCGAGGGAGATTATCAGTGGTCTTGTATGTCTTCCATTTCCTAATAATTGCTCCCACAGTTGATTTCTTCAAACCAAGCTGCTTACCTATTATCCCAGCCTGGTGCAGGTCTACAATTTTGTTTCTGGTGTCCTTTGACAGCTCTTTGGTCTTGGCCATAGTGGAGTTTGGAGTGTGACTGTTTGAGGTTGTGGACAGGTGTCTTTTATACTGATAACAAGTTCAAACAGGTGCCATTAATGCAGGTAACGAGTGGAGGACAGAGGAGCCTCTTAAAGAAGAAGTTACAGGTCTGTGAGAGCCAGAAATCTTTGGAGGGAGTTGAAAGTCCGTGTTGCCCAGTGACAGCCCCAAAACATCACTGCTCTAGAGGAGATCTGCATGGAGGAATGGGCCAAAATACCAGCAACAGTGTGTGAAAACCTTGTGAAGACTTACAGAAAACGTTTGACCTGTGTCATTGCCAACAAAGGGTATATAACAAAGTATTGAGAAACTTTTGTTATTGACCAAATACTTATTTTCCACCATAATTTGCAAATAAATTCATTAAAAATCCTACAATGTGATTTTCTGGATTTTTTTTCTCATTTTGTCTGTCATAGTTGACGTGTACCTATGATGAAAATTACAGGCCTCTCTCATCTTTTTAAGTGGGAGAACTTGCACAATTGGTGGCTGACTAAATACATTTTTTCCCCACTGTATATGACTTGTATTCAGCATGTGTCATCTCAATGGTGTGTTATGGTGTGTTGGTTTGAATCACCCTTATACACATAGAAACATACCGGTAGTGCATCCTATCCTGTGGCAAGTCATCCCCATTTATACCTGGTGCTAACATGTGTCCTTTGTCCTGATCCTGTCCACATTTGGATTGTGCCCACATTTTTAGACAGACGATTAAAATACGCATTGTTATCTGATTGTGATCAGATCTTATAAGTGTAAACAGTCAAGATCAGGAAAATATCAGGAAGAGGGAAGCACGTTAGAACCAGGTATAAACAGGGCTCTAGAGAGCCTAGACATGCTGCATGTTCGCTGAGTTCCAAATCGACCCCTACCCTCTACCACCTCGGCACTACGGTAGATCTGAAAGGTTTAGATAGGATCCAGATCAATATGGTCATTGCTTCCCCCTTGCTTTCTGATAAGCTAGGTGGAGTTCCCTCCACATTTCTGGACTATCCAATCCTCTCAGATCTCCAGGAATGCCTAGGTGGTAGGGGGCTAGAGGGATGATTTGATCTGTGTCCTGATTCTCCACACTTCTCCCAAAGTGTGCATTTGCACACTCCCCATCATGGATTTAAAAGCACTGGATCGATGTAAGCATTGCCTTGAGGGAGTTTCCACTATTGATATATCCATGACTGGAAGTCTGCAAGTGCACACTTTGGGAGAAGGGTGAAGAATTGGGACTCAGCCTTGTGTCTCAGTAGATGTGTGGCCTTACTCATGACATACGGATCTTGGGAGCTCATTGGTCAGTATGTGCCAGCGCTCCACCCTCTGTCCCTTGTTCTTAAGGCAGTCCATCCAATGGCAGAGGGGGTCTCCCTGTGAGTGACAGCTCAGGCACACTCCACCTGTAAACATGACAAACAGTGTCACCATGGGAACCTTTCAGGAGTTCAAAGTCCCAATGGAATATCTGCACAAAAGTTTGGCTTCTGTGGGCAGAGGGATGTGTGAAGTCGGGATTTGACTCTCTCGCCATCTCTCTCGCTCTGTGTGTGTATGCGTGCGTGCGTGCAAAGTGAAGTCTCACCTATGAAGTCATTGGAGCGTCCCAAGTCGTAGTCCCAGACAGTGACCTCCAGAGTCTTATTGGACAGCTCTGACATGGAGATCTCATAAAAGAACTCCTGTAGGGTGCGAGGGAACCACAGGAGAGCCCATTCAGTAGGAGTAGGAGGAGGTTACCACTGGACACTGATCTATGGTCAGCTTTAGTGTTTCCCCTGTAATAACTAAAGTTAGGATTTGTGAAGGGCAAGCTGATCCCAGATCTGTGCCTAAGAGTAACTTCTACTCGTAGCTGTGACATTACTTACAGAAGTACTGTAAATCTAAATGGGAAAAAACTAAACCACACACAAAAACAGGGCCCGTATTCACAAAGCGTCTCAGAGTAGCAGTGCTAAAGCTATGAACAGACGGAATTTGATCCTAGATCATCACTCCTACTCCAATACCTATACTCCAAGCAACTTTATGAATACTGAACCTGATGTCCCTTGTTATGCAAAACGCTTCCAATGTTGATACAACTACTCCTTGGTCGCATGACAGGGAGATGTATGGGAGGTCATTGAGAAATAGGTGACGTCACGGCCATAGCTTTAGCAATAAGTGATCTGGAGACATACAGTACAGTATATCCCATCCATTAACAACCAGATATGAGCGGGAGCACTATCATCAGACGGGCCTATAACTCAGCCTTATATTGTCTCCACTTGCAGTTGAATTTAGGCAGTTATAGGTTTCAGACTAGCTACAACCCTGCAATTATATCAATGCCCCATCATAGTGTACATTACTTCTGAGTGAATAGAAATAAAAGGCTTGGTGTTATTACTTCTCAATGCCCACGCTGTAGAATGAGGGGGACAGAGAGGGAGGGAGGTAGGGAGGGAGGGAGGGAGGGAGGGAGGGAGAGAGGGAGGGAGGGAGGGAGGGAGGGAGGGAGGGAGGGAGGGAGGGAGGGAGGGGGGGAAATAAATATATAGATGAGAGAGCCAACCAAAGGACCTTCCTGATATGCTTTCTGTAAGTCTTTGTCAACACATTGATGTGTCAGTTGTAAAAGTGTTCAGACGATTGCAAATTATTATCAATTGTTATAATTCAATTCAGAGGAAAGGGGATGTAGTACTGATAGAGAGAGAATGAGGGAGAGAGAGAGATTTGTCTATGAAAAGGGAAGAGGGTAGATGAGGTGATGAATACTGTATACTAGAGGAGGGAGAGCGAGAGAGAGACAGAGAGAGGATGACAGATGAGGAGAGTGTGGGATATTGGACTGGACATCTCATTAGCATTGACATTAACATTGACCCCCAGAAAGAGGATTGTGCCAGTCTCCCCTGGAGACCCAGCAGGGATATACCTCATTGAATTCAGGGTTAAGGGTCTTTTTAATCACAGCCGTTTTGTGTTTGGATTTCTTCTGTGTGTCGGGCTTCAGATATCTGAAAGAGTGAGAGATAGAGGGGTAGGGGAGAGAGAGGGAGGGAGGGAGGGAGGGAGGGGAGTGAGAGAGGGGAAAAAGAGGGTAGGAGGGACAGTATCATAGATTGACGCACAAACACTCAATCCCTCAAATGCATGCACACAGGTGTGTCTCTCAGGCCTTTGTGGTGACATCCCACTGACTGCTGATAAAATGTTGATATGTTTCCTAAACAGTGGGTAGCACACATACACACACACACATAAATACACAAACACACTCGCACACACATCAATACTCACTAACATGTACTTGTACACACACACTGTCACTTGCATAAAAAACACACACGCACAGTGAGAGACTTAGCTTTGATCTGTGTGAGAGACAGAGTGTGGGTGACAGTGTGTGTGTGTGTGTGTGTGTGTGTTTCTGTGTGTGACAGAGTCTATGCATGTGTGTGTGACAGAGTGTGTGTGCGGGGGCGGGGCGATAGTGAACTGAGCTCTCGTCTGTTCCTGTGCCATTTTGCCTAGGGAGGAATAAATGCTTTGGAACATTTTACTGAGATGACACAAGGAAAACATTTAAGAGGAACATGAATGCTACATTTAAGAGAAACATGCTCTATTCCTTTCTCTTTATCACACTGATGCTCTCTTGCCACCCACACCAAGTGATGGTCTTCTTGGGCCCCATTCAATTTCAGTCTCTTGGTGCTTCCAAATCTGATAGAACTGGAAATTGTAGTTGGTCTAGATTCAAGTAACATGGTGATGCTCCAGCTAGCCTTCCAACAGGACAATAAAAGCTTCCACTGTATTGATTTCCCGACCAACCAATGCCAAAAAGGAAGGAGTTAGGAGAAGGTGAAAGGAATCCTAATGGAACTAGGCCCAGGTCATCTCTCCTACCCATATTCATTCCTCTCTCTTCACTCTTTAACCTATTCAAACTCTCCTCTCCTTTCATCTGAAAACCCAGTACCTTCTTTCTCTGTCTCGTTCTCGCTTCCTCGCTCTTTCTCTCTCTCTTTGATTTTCAATGCTGCCAGCCACATGGTTTGAACACTTTACTTCTGTCTGCATTTGGGCTCAATTAGGGCTGGTTCACCACCCATCTTATCCAATTTTCTTGACAATAAGACTTTGCTGCGTTTGATATATTATACTGTTAACTTGTCCTTTATACCCTCCTCTCAATCTCCAGCTTCCTTAATTCCTGCTTGGCTTGAATAATAATGCCTAAAGCTGAAGTAAAACTAACCCCCTCCTTCTAGTCAGACATCGTTGAGAGCCAGAATGAAGATATTAGGATGGAAAGGAGAACGGATATTTAAGAATATATATTTTTTCTAAAGTCGAGGTCGGTTGTCAGTCATCTCTAGTGTGCAGTGTTTATTGTTTAGTGTTGACGTTTTGGCAGCGAGGCCTTTTTCAAGACTATAGGGCTCTATTCAATCCGTAGTGCTGAAGATCCACTTTATAGCGTGATTGACAGTTAAAGGCTATGTTCCCACGTTCGCGGAGACTGCATTCACAGTAAACGCTGCATGTCGACTCAATCGGAAATTACCTTTACATTTTTATGAGGATCTTCGGTGATACGGATTGAATCCAGCCCTTAGTCTCACAACAACTTCCTGCAATGACATCTAACAGTCTATTATCTTCTCCGTGATCCTTGGTTTTTCTGTAGTACGTTACAGGAGATTCACTGCTATTTCTTATTTCTTTAAGAGTCTATTGACGTACCCATGCGTCAATCTAAGTAACATAATAAAAAAATCCCAACCAAAATCTATCAATTTAAACTAGAGATATCAGGTTTTCAATCCATCACATCTGCCTATGTGAGCCTTCCGCATCTGGTTTGTCAGACCATGAGACATCAAAAACGCCTGTAGTGTCCGAACTGTTTGGCCTATAAACTAAAATGAGTTAAGTCGTACAGATATAGCCGTAGCAGTAATGCCTTTCCTTCATGATGTAACAACTCATGTCTGATTTGTATAGTTTTTGACGTGGACACACACAAACACAAAGACAGACACACGCTTACGTTTTGACGTAGGGGTCTGAGAAGCCGTTGACGTCCATGGCGGCCAGGTGAGCGCAGCGCTGCACACCGACACACAACCCCTCTCCTCTCCGCCCCCCTCCTCCCTCCTCGCCCGCGTCTAGCGGGGGAAGGAACTGCAGGGAGAGGAGCAACCGACCCCTCTCCTCCAGACTGTGGAGCTGCTCGTTCTCCCACTGCTTGAAGAGGGAAGAAAAAAGAAGGGGAGGGTAAGGGCAGAATGTTTGACTCTTTACTTCTCCTCCTCTCTTCTTCTCTGAGTAAAGGATTAGTCAGACAAGGTTAGAAGGTGGTTAGGAGGAGGAGGATGGTTTCATATGAGAGCTAGTCCTGGTAGCTTCGTCGCGAACCAGGCTTAAGGAGGCGTGACAACGACGTGATTTTAGAGGTATGGCAACGCGAGAGTAATGTCCTGGTAATAGCCTATATGAGTACAGTAGGCTACTTGTTATGAGTAGTGAGTACAGGACTTGTACGAAGGACGACGTTAAGCCTCTCCAGTCTCCACTCAACAGTAATGAGCAGCATAGCAGCAGCATAGCACAACTCAACCAGTAGACGAGCACCAGACCCACAGTTACACCACACACAGTGTTAATGAATTAACCCTCATCACTATGAAAAGGTCAATTACTAGATACATCTGACACGTCATTAATATAGATAGAAAGCCCCCCCCCCCCCCCACCCCCCCAGACAGAGGAGAGGAGAGGATCAATAGTATAAGCCTGGCTCCCTTCCCCTCGTCTCTCTCTCTCTTTGTCCTCTGAACGAATGCTCGCCCACTCTCACCCACCCACTGTTTGGCTCACACCACATTATGTTCCTCTCCATCATTCTGTCTCTCGCTCCCACTCTCTCTCTCACACACACAGTGATTCCCCCCCCCCACACACATATATATACACACAAGTCCTCACTATGATGGATCCTCTGTTGATAGCAGTCGGAACATTGAATTTACCACCAATCAGACTCTCTCTCTCTCTCTCTCTCTCTCTCTCTCTCCCCCCATCTAATTCTCGCAGTATGCAGGCTTGTTCCATCCTAATAAAATGTTCAAATCAATGCCTTTGCATGTTGTGTTTCTAAAGTAAAACCCCATCCTATTTTCTGTAAATCCTTGAAGCTAGCTAGTGCAATGTTTAGAAAATTCAGAGGTAGCCAAAGTTCTATTTAAATGGTAATGAGTTGACAGGGAGGCAGGGACAGAGCGAGTGCACATTCATCCACATTGCTGTGAAAACCAAGGACCTTACCTTCTGACTAAGCCAGCAAGTCTAGTGTGTTGATGGTCCTTTGTGACTCAGTTGCTAAAAGCGTGGCACTAGCATTAAGGTCGTGGGTTCAAATCAAATACTAACACTGTATGGGACTCACTACTGTAAGTTGCATTGGATAAAAGTGTTTGCTGCTAAGTGGCATATACACTGAGTATACCAAACATTAGGAACAACTTCCTAATCTTGAGTTGCACCCCTCCCTTTTGCCCTCAGAACAGCCTAAATTTGTCGGGGGCATGGACTCTACAAGGTGTTGAAAGCGTTCCACAGGGATGCTGGCCCATGTTGACTCCAACGCTTCCCACAGTTGTGTCAAGATGGCTGAATGTCCTTTGGGTGGTGGACCATTCTTGATACACACGGAAAATGTTGAGCGTGAACAACCCAGCAGCGTTGCAGTTCTTGACACAAACCGGTGCGCCTGGCACCTACTACAATACCACATTCAAAGGCATTTCACATGTAAAAATGTGTTTTTGGAACACTTCACATATAACATTTCACATGTGAAATCATGTGAGAACATGGGTAAGTGAAATTGCATGTGTGTAGTTTCATATTTGCATCCCCATGTGTCACATTTATTTCACAAGATCATGTTTTCACGTGTTCACATGTTGTAACATACGTAGTTTCATGTTATCACATGTTCCTTCACATGTGAAACACGTGAAATTCATGTGGTTTTTCCATAAGGGTGAGGACCATTTGTTTTACCGGTCGTCAGGACGTCACGTAATGGTCCCAGATTGTCCCAAACCATCCAAAACTATTCTAAGTAAAGTAATAAAATTGTGATTTTAAAGTAAGCGGTACGCTGTTCAGCTAAAATCAAATCAAATCAAATCAAATCAAATTTTATTGGTCACATGCGCCGAATACAACAGGTGCAGACATTACAGTGAAATGCTTACTTAAAATATGACCCCACCTGGGATCTGAACTCACAACGTCTGGAGTTGAGGTGCATAGATTATCCTGCTGTGCCACAAAGTCTGTAGCAGTCCCCTACACATTCCTTACTGTTATGATGAGTTTATCTGGTATCAAGGAATTCAATATGCAAGAAGATACTTGAATACTTAGATGGAGAGTTGATACATGTATTTAATATATGGTACTGGATTCAACATGACAAGCTGCACGTGAGTTGCCACTTGTCATTTGAATGATATACATAGAAAATCTCTCAGTTTATATACTGCTTTGCAAGCTAATTCCATCCAACAGTTGCCAACCATTATTGGGTGTCACTCCCAACTACAATAGTATCATCTTGCACCCCAGTCAGGACATTCCATCACATACTCATTCTAAGATTAACATCAGTGGCCCCCAAGCCTTCTTTGGCACGCAGACCTTCCTCATCCTCAAAATCATATGCAGCACGTAATATCAAAAACATGAACAAATCCTGTATAAAACACGTCATATCAATGACCTATAATATATCTCTGCACTTAGCAAGATAATGCCATATGCACTGCTATTTTATACTGAACAAAAATATAAACGTAACGTAAAGTGTTGGTCCCATTTTTCATGAGCTGAAATAAAAGATCCCAGAAACTTTCCATAAAAAAGCTTATTTCACTCACATTTTGTGCACAAATTTGTTTATATCCCTGTTAGTGAGCATTTATCCTTTGCCAAGATAATCCATCCACCTGACAGGTGTGGCATATCAAGAAGTTGATTAAACAGCATGATAATTATACAGGTGCACCTTGTGCTGGGGACAATAAAAGGCCACTCTAAAATGTGCAGTTTTGTCACACAACACAATGCCACAGATGTCTCAAGTTTTGAGGGAGTGTGCAATTGGCATGCTGACTGCATGAATGTCCGCAAGAGCTGTTGCTAGATAATTTAATGTTAATTTCTCTACCATAAGCCAACTCCGACGTCGTTTTAGAGAATTTCGCAGTACGTCCAACCGGCTTCACAACTGCAGGCCACTTGTAACCACGCCAGCCCAGGACCTCCACATCGGGCTTCTTCACCTGCGGGATTGTCTGAGACCAGCCACCTGGACAGCTGATGAAATTGAGGAGTATTTCTGTTTGTAATAAAGCCCTTTTGTGGGGAAATACTCATTCTGATTGGCTGGGCCTGGCTCCTCAGTGGGTGGACCTGGCTCCCAAGTGGGTGGGCCTATGCCTTCCCAGGTCCACCCATGGCTACGCCCCTGCCCAGTCATGTGAAATCAATAGATTAGGGTCTAATGAATTTATTTCAATTGACTGATTTCCTTATATGAACTGTAACTCAGTAAAATCGTTGAAATTGTTGCATGTTGCGTTTATATTTTTGTTCAGTTTAGTTATCAGTTAATCTGACTATTCTCTCATCATTGATTTCATTTACTTATTTCAGTAATTTTAGGGTTTTCTATATAGTTGTCTAATGTTGGTGGGGCATTTTATTCTGTTTTAATATTACTCCTGAATAACTATGATAAATATAATAGTTTTTCTTGAGTGTATTTTTTAACAAAGCTGAGATCCAAAGTGTAGAAATACAGGTGAAAGCAGTTATTGACAGACGTAATGTCATAGCAGAAAGATTGGAATGCAGTGAACCAAGAGGTTGTGAGTTCAAATCCCAGGTGAGGACACATTGAATAATAATTACTGTATCAATAAACATACACAATGTAGTCAAAGTGTGTAAGTTAAAAGCACTGTGTGTGTGTATCATAATGACCAATTTTTGTTTTCACATGAGAAGTGTTCCAAAAACATGTTTTCACATGTGAAATCATGTGATTTTCTACATGTGAAATCTTGTGGTTTTTCCCTAAGGGTCAAGCCAGGCCCTACGCTCTCCTCTGCAAATAGTTTCAGTGCACTCAGCCCCTGTGACGTTAAGAATACATCAATCCAACCCAGACAGGACGCGGAGGCTAGCTGTCAGTTTAACCAGAGATCTCTGGTTAGTTGAAAGGCTCCAGCCATTATAGAAAACAACTCCACACGCTGAGTCAAAAACTGCCACAATGGCCATCAACAATAACAAAATGCCAGAGCGACCTGAGACAAGACAGAGAGCGAGACAGAGATAGAGAGACACAACGTCACTATGACTCATCACTGACCATGAAGGCTTAACATGGACAGTAAATGAAACGTAAGCAAGGTACTACAATTTCTTTCTATTGCAATCAGTTTCTTCATTATTCCTGTCTTTGTCAGGAGATTGCACGCAATTAGTGGGTATACAGCACAGAACTCTATTCAATGCTATCTGATTAGTTTGACATTGTTCACCCACAGTATGACGACTTGAACGAAGGTTCACATGCGACATACAGTGCCTTCAGAAAGTATTTATACCCCTTGACTTATTCAAAATGTTGTTGTGTTACAGCCTGAATTCAAAATGGATTAAATAGATTTTATTTCACACCCATGTACACACAATACCCCATAATGACAAAGTGAAAACATGTTTTTTGAAATTTTAGCAAATTTATTGAAAATGAAATATATAATTTACAAAAGTATTCACACCCCTGAGTCAATACTTTGTAGAAGCACCTTTGGCGCCGATTACAGCTTTGAGTCGTCTTGTGTATGTCTGTATCAGCTTTGCACATCTGGATTTGGGGATTTTCTCCCATTCTTCCTTGCAGATTTTCTCAAGCTCTGTTAAATTAGATGGGGAATGGCGGTGAACAGCAATCTTCAAGTCTTTCCACTGATTTTCAATGGGATTCAAGTCTGGGCTTTGGCTGGGCCACTCAAGGACTTTCACATTCTTGTTCTGAAGCCATTCCAGCGTTGTTTTAGCTGTATGCTTGGGGTCATTGTCCTGTTGGAACGTAAATCTTCGTCCCAGTCTTAAAGTTGTTTGCACTCTGAAGCAGGTTCTCATCAAGGATTTGCCTGTATTTGGCTCCATTCATTGTTCCCTCTATCCCATTGATTGTTCTCTCCAAGATGGCGTAGTAGTGCAGTCCTGTTTTTGTCGTGTGTCTGTAAATAGCCTGTAAATACCCTGTTTTTTTGTATTTTTCGTACATATTTCCCTATCAGACTTTTCATCCTTCTACAAAATATACTTTCCTGCAACCCGCCTCACTCAATGTGGAACGGATTCTATTATTGACTTACCTTTTATCTAGAATCTCCAGTTGAAACTAGCTAGCCAGCTAACTAGCTACTTGCTATTAGCCACAGTTAGCGGTGTTTCACCCAGAACATTGGATTTTTCTGCGGGAATAATTTAATCACTGGACATTAATCACCGGATCGCAACTAGCTAGCCGCAACCGAATGGATGTTGCTGTCTGGCTAATCACCACTGCCCCCAATGCAAGCACCAGTTAGCCTCGAGCTAGCCTAGAGCCAGGCTCATATCTACCTCTAGGTCTACCGGACGGGAGTAGCCAGCTAACTAGCTACTTGCTATCAGCTACCGTTAGCGGTTTTTCACCATTGTCCGTGGCCTGCACCACCCACCAGCCAGCTCTAGTCTGGACTATTATTCGGCCAGTCTGCACTGTCTGCACAGCGCGTTATCGACCCAGAACATATCAGTTTTTCTGCCGGAATCACTGAATCACTGGACCTTTAACTCCGGATTCATCGCTACCAGCTAGCTGCAACAAAATGGACGTTGTGGTCTGGCTAATCATCCTGAGCTAGGCCCATCTCCCGGCTATCTACCTCTCTGTCAACCGGACGGGACCACCTAGTGTTGACACGGAGCCCCGCCGATCCTACACGACTGGTCTGCCGACGAAATCGTCTGATGTGGTTTCAACAGGCTTCCCGTTATGACGTCGACCACGAAGATTCCATCTGCTAGCCCCGGCCCGCTAGCACACGCTAGCCATGGCCTCTTGCTCGCTAGTGCTTTAGCAGCCCCCGAACTACCTCCGAACTATCCTATTGCTGTTCACCGGACCTTAGGATAACTCAGCTGTACAGCTGATGTCTGCTGGACTGTTCCTTTTTACGGTACCGCATCCTGTTTATGTTTAGCCTCAGCCCAAACTGTGTCGTCATTACCAGCTGTTGTCTTAGCTCTCTCAAATTACACCTGTGATTGCTTTATGCCTCTCTCCCATCTCAATATGGTTAGCTTATTGTTGTTTCGGTTATTTCTAATTGTACTATTTCACTGTAGATCCCCCAGCCCAGCTAAACCTGCCTTAGATAGCTCCTTTGTCCCACCCCCATACACGCGGAGACCGACTCAATTGGTGCCTCCAGTGATGCTATCTCTTTCATTGTTACCCAACGCTTAGGTTTACCTCCACTTTACTCATATCCTTCCATATCGTTGTCTTTACATAATGCCCTGAATCTTTTCTACAACGCCCAGAAATCTGCCCCCTTTATTCTATGTACCCAACGCACTAGAAGACCAGTTCTTAAAGCCTTTAGCCGTATCCTTATTCTAGTCCTCCTCTGTTCCTCCGGTGATGTAGAGGCTAACCCAGGCCCTGCAGCCCTCAGTATCACTCCTACTCCCCAGGCGCTATCATTTGCTGACTTCTGTAATCGCAAAAGCCTTGGTTTCCTGCATGTAAATATCAGAAGTCTACTTCCTAAGTTTGAGTTATTCACTGCGTTAGCACACTCCGCCAACCCTGATGTTCTAGCAGTGTCTGAATCCTGGCTTAGGAAGGCCACCAAAAATTCTGAAATGTCCATCCCCAACTATGACATTTTCCGTCTAGATAGAACTGCCAAAGGGGGTGGAGTTGCAATCTACTGTAGAGATAGCCTGCAGAGCTCTATCATACTATCCAGGTCTGTGCCCAAACAATTTGAGCTTCTACTTCTAAAAATCCACCTTTCCAGAAATAAGTCTCTCACTGTTGCTGCTTGCTACAGACCCCCCTCAGCCCCCAGCTGTGCCCTGGACACCATTTGTGAATTGATTGCCCCCCATTTATCCTCAGAGTTCGTACTGCTTGGTGACCTAAATTGGGATATGCTTAATACCCCGGCCATCCTACAATCCAAACTAGATGCCCTCAATCTCACGCAAATTATCAATGAACCTACCAGGTACAACCCTAAATCCGTAAACATGGGTACCCTCATAGATATCATCCTGACTAACTTACCCTCTAAATACACCTCCGCTGTCTTCAACCAGGATCTCAGCGATCACTGCCTTATTGCCTGCGTCCGTAACGGGTCCGCGGTCAAACGACCACCCCTCATCACTGTCAAACGCTCCCTAAAACACTTTAGTGAGCAGGCCTTCCTAATTGACCTGGCCCAGGTATCCTGGATGGATATAGATCTCATTCCGTCAGTAGAGGATGCCTGGTTGTTCTTTAAAAGTAATTTCCTCTCAATCTTAAATAAACATGCCCCATTCAAAAAATACAGAACTAAGAACAGATATAGCCCCTGGTTCTCCTCAGACTTGACTGCCCTTGACCAGCACAAAAACATCCTGTGGCGTACTGCATTAGCATCAAATAGCCCCCGCGATATGCAACTTTTCAGGGAAGTTAGGAACCAATATACACAAGCAGTCAGGAAAGCAAAGGCTAACTTTTTCAAACAGAAATTTGCATCCTGTAGCACTAACTCCAAAAAGTTTTGGGACACTGTAAAGTCCATGGAGAATAAGAGCACTTCCTCCCAGCTGCCCACTGCACTGAGGCTAGGAAACACTATCACCACCGATAAATCTACAATAATCGAGAATTTCAACAAGCATTTTGCTACGGCCGGCCATGCTTTCCACCTGGCTACCACTACCCCGGCCACCAACTCTGCACCCTCCGCTGCAACTTGCCCATGCCCCCCCCGCTTCTCCTTCACACAAATTCAGACAGCTGATGTTCTGAAAGAGCTGCAAAATCTGGACCCCTACAAATCAGCTGGGCTAGACAATCTGGACCCTTTCTTTCTAAAACTAGCCGCCAAAATTGTCGCAACCCCTATTACTAGTCTGTTCAACCTCTCTTTCGTAACGTCTGAGATCCCCAGAGATTGGAAAGATGCCGCGGTCATCCCCCTCTTCAAAGGGGGCGACACTCTAGATCCAAACTGTTACAGACCTATATCCATCCTGCCCTGCCTTTCGAAAGTATTTGAAAGCCAAGTTAACAAACAGATCACCAACCATTTCGAATCCCACCGTACCTTCTCCGCTTTGCAATCCGGTTTCCGAGCTGGTCATGGGTGCACTTCAGCCACGCTCAAGGTCCTAAACTATATTATAACCGCGATCGATAATAGACAGTACTGTGCAGCCGTCTTCATCGACCTGGCCAAGGCTTTCCACTCTGTCAACCACCGCATTCTTATTGGCAGACTAAATAGCCTTGGTTTCTCAAATGACTGCCTCGACTGGTTCACCAACTACTTCTCAGATAGAGTTCAGTGTGTCAAATCGGAGGGCCTGTTGTCTGGACCTATGGCAGTCTCTATGGGGGTGCCACAGGGTTCAATTCTTGGGCCGACTCTTTTCTCAGTGTATATCAATGATGTCGCTCTTGCTGCTGGTGACTCTCAGATCCACCTCTACGCAGACGACACCATTTTGTATACATCTGGCCCTTCATTGGACACTGTGTTAACAAACCTCCAAACGAGCTTCAATGCCATACAACACTCCTTCAGTAGCCTCCAACTGCTCTTAAATCATTTACATTTAAATTTACGTCATTTAGCAGACGCTCTTATCCAGAGCGACTTACAGTTAGTGAGTGCATACATTAATGTAACTTTAGTTTTTTTTGGGTTTTTATTTTGTAATTATATATATATATTTTTTTATATATAATATTTTTTTTTAAACACTAGTAAAACTAAATGCATGCTCTTCAATCGAACGCTGCTGGCACCCGCCCACCCGACTAGAATCACCACTCTCGACGGGTCTGACCTAGAGTATGTGGACAACTACAAATACCTAGGTGTCTGGTTAGACTGTAAACTCTCCTTCCAGACTCACATTAAGAATCTCCAATCCAAAGTTAAATCTAGAATCGGCTTCCTATTTCGCAACAAAGCCTCCTTCACTCATGCTGCCAAACATGCCCTCGTAAAACGGACTATCCTACCGATCCTTGACTTCGGCGATGTCATTTACAAAATAGCCTCCAACACTCTACTCACAGTGCCATCCGTTTTGTCTCCAAAGCCCCATACACTACCCACCACTGTGACCTGTACGCTCTTGTTGGCTGGTCCTCACTACATGTTCGTCGTCAAACCCACTGGCTCCAGGCCATCTATAAATCACTGCTAGGCAAATCCCCGCCTTATCTTAGCTCATTGGTCACCATAGCAGCACCCACCCGTAGTCTGCGCTCCAGTAGGTATATCTCACTGGTCATTCCCAAAGCCAACACCTCCTTTGGCCGCCATTCCTTCCAGTTCTCTTCTGCCAATGACTGGAACGAATTGCAAAAATCTCTGAAGCTGGAGACTCTTATCTCCCTCACTAACTTTAAGCATCAGTTGTCAGAGCACCTTACCGATCACTGCACCTGTACACAGCCCATCTGAAATTAGCCCACCCAACTACCTCATCCCTATATTGTTATTTATTTTGCTCTTTTGCACCCCAGTATCTCTATTTGCACATAATCTCTTGCACATCTAGCATTCCAGTGTTAATACTAATTGTAATTATTTTGCTCTATAGCCTATTTATTGCCTTACCTCCATAACTTGCTACATTTGCACACACTGTATATATATTTTCTGTTGTATTTTTTGACTTTATGTTTTTTTACCCCATATGTAACTCTGTGTTGTTGTTTTTATCGCACTGCTATGCTTTATCTTGGCCAGGTCGCAGTTGTAAATGAGAACTTGTTCTCAACTGCTTACCTGGTTAAATAAAGGTGAAATAAATAAAAAATATATATATCCTTTCCAGTCTCCCAGTCCCTGCCGCTGAAAAGCATCCTCATAGCATGATGCTGCCACCACCATGCTTCACGGTAGGGATGGTGTTAGACGGATGAAGAGCTGTGCCTGGTTTTCTCCAGACATAGCGCTTTGCATTCAGGCCAAATAGTTACATTTCTGTCTCATCAAACCACAGAATCTTTTGCCTTATGTTCTCAGTCTTTCATGTGCCTTTTTGCAAACTCCAGGCGTGCTGTCATGTGCCTTTGTCTCAGAAGTGCCTTCCGTCTGGCCACTCTCCCATGAAGCCCAGATTGGCGAAGTGCTGTAGAGTCTGTTGTCCTTCTGGCAGGTTCTCCCATATCAGCCAAGGAACTCTGTAGTTCTGTCAGAGTGGTCCTTCTTGCCCAGTTGCTCAGTTTGGTCGGACGGCCAGCTCTAGGCAGAGTCTGGGTAATTCCATATTTGTATTTATTTCCCAATGATGGAGACCACTATGCTCTTGGAAACTTTCAACACTCTAGAAATTGTTCTAGAAATTGTTTTATACCCTTCCCCAGATATATCGGAGATATCTCAGAGAACTACGGACAGTTCCTTGGAATTCATGGTATAGTTTCTGCTCTGACATGCACTGTCAACTGTGGGACCTTTTATAGACAGGTGTGTTTCCTTCTTAATAATGTCCAAACAATTGAATCCAATCAAGTTGTAGTGGCATCTCAAGGATGATCAAAGGAAATTGGATGCACCTGAGCTCAATTTGGAGTGTCATAGCAAAGGGCTGTGAATACTTATGTAAATTAGATATTTCTGTATTTCATTTCCAATAAATTTGAAAACATTTCTAAAAACATGTTTTCACTTTTTCATTATGGGGTATTGTGTGTAGATGGGCGATTCTTTTTTTTATTGAATCCATTTTGAATTCAGGCTGTGACACGACAAAATGTGGAATAAGTCAAGGGGTACTAATACTTTCTGAAGGCGGTGTATGTGTGCTTTGCGTTCGCTGACACGTGCATGCACACGCACATACACCCTCCTCCCCTAATGAGCAGGTAAACACACAGAGCCGTGCAGGTCAGGTGGGCTGGACAGGAATGCAAATGGCTGTCTGTCTGAGGCACTGTGCTAGCTAGCTTGCATATTCAGATGTATCTGATTAAACCACAGATGGCCATCCATCACAGCTATCACGGCCACACACACATACACAAGCGCGCGCACACAGATGTACAAAACCACTCAAGTGCACGCACGAACGCACGCAAGAACACTTACAAGAACGCACGCACGACTGGCCTCCATCCAATCTATCTGAATTAAGAGTTTAAAATAAACCCCATCGCCTCAAGCTGTCCAAGACAATCGAGACACAAAACCCTCCCACTTTCTTTTCAGCCTCTCTCCTTTTCCTTTCTCTTTCTCTCTCTTGCTTTGATCCCTCCTTCCAAAAACCATCCATATCAATCGGATTCAGTCTCTAGTCTTAACTTCACCTACTTTATTCACATGCATTTGGACAGCTATTTATTCTACCGCAGACTATGTGCTGCAGGTGTACCACTGATGCAATGTATTGACTTCAATAACTGTGATGCCCTAGCTAGCACATTTGGTTCCTTGGAAGTTGTGGGAACTTATTTTTTTGGTTTCACATTGGTTGTGTGAATGAAACCATACATTTCCTGACTGGTAAGACTGAATGTTTTATTAGCGTTCTGAGAACAGAACTGAACATTTTGCCTGTTCTGGGAATGTTTATTTTTAGGTTGCAGGGAGGTTCTGAGAGCGTTTTACTCTGATTCCTTGAAAGCTTTCCTGGGAGGTTTTATTAACGCTCTAAGAACGAAAATTCTAGGTTATTTTGAGGTTTTTGAATAAGTTCCTTAAAACTTTAATTAACACTGCTAGCTTATTTTGGGTTAACTTTTGTTTTACTTCAAGCACAGATAGGACACATGGAAATTCATTTCCTTAAATTCATTTTTATTGTGACATGGCATCAGTGAGATTCGAACCAATAATTGTATGTTTTCTATCAATGGAATTAGTCCACTGCGCCACCAGGATGGAGTTAGCATATCATATATTTCTACGCATACAAAGCTGTTCATTTTAGTCTATTCAAACAGACCCCATTTCAAAGGAAACAAGCACTCATTAAGATCAGGTGTGGCCAAATAGTGGGTGCGGCCAACACACTTAACAAGATAGAGGATAGAAAGAGTTTTGTTGAGAACGGAATGTATATGTTTTTTAAATAACAGTCTTAGAACATTCTCTGAACATTAATAAAGTTTTGTTGTGGTTTTTATGGCAAGTTTTCTTCACGTTCTGAGAATGGAATGTATGTTTTTAAATAACATTCTTAGAATGTTCTCTGAATGTTACTAAAGTTTGCCTGTGGTTTTTCTGGATTGTTTTCTTAATGTTCTTGGAACAATTTGAGAACATTACTTTAAATAGAACCATGAGGAAACATGTAGGAAACGTTATGCTGAAGCACTGAAATTCCCACAGAAGAACGTTGCTTCTTAATGTTCTCTGAACTATTTGAGAACATTCCCAATGTCAAACCAGTTGGAGAACATTCCTAGAACATTACCAAAATGGAAATTAAATGTAACCATGTTTGAACTTTTAGGAAACGTTCTGCAAAAGTAATGAAATATCAAGAAAATAAAACATTTTTGTCAAGTACCTTAAATGTGCTGAGAATGTTCCAAAGCCAAACAACTATCCTGCACCATTCCCAGAAAGTTGTGGGAAGGTTGTATACAAAATAACCATAGAACAACCACGCTCTCACCAACCTCTAAGAAACATATGGTTCTCAGAACATTATGTGCTAGCTGGGGCATCTCTTTTTGCAAAAGCTTCAAAATGTGATGCTTATAAACTGATACCAAGCTGAGTTGTTTGCCCTTTCCTATGTATCACTGCCTTGTGTTTTGGATACATTTAGAGTTTTAAAAAACCAACCAGAATTGATCATATTCATACTCTGTTCTGTCTACATTATCTCTCTCCTCTCCTCCCATCTTTAAAAGCTGATTTCTTTTCCCCTCTCATATTCCCCACATCTCATTTAAGTATCTAAGTAACTAAGGAAGGAAATAAGGTCGATAATGACTTATAATCAGTCTGCACAAAGTGGCTCCTATTGAAATTCACATTTAGTTGGCAGCACCCGGTTTGACCATTCTGCCTGCCCTGACCCTGAGCCTGCCTGCCGTTCTGTACCTTGTCACACCACCCTGGATTATTGACCTCTGCCTGCCCTGACCCTGAGACTGCCTGCTGTTCTCTAGCTTTTGGACTCTGATCTGGATTACTGACCTCTGACTGCCCTTGACCTGTCGTTTGCCTGCCCCCTGTTTTTGTAATAAACCTTTGTTACTTCGACACTGTCTGCATCTGGGTCTTCTCTTGAAACGTGATATACGGAAAAAGAAGGAACAGCACATCAGAAATCAGCTCAATGTAATTGAAGAATCCATAGACTCTAACCACTTTTGGGAAAATTGGAAAACCTCAAACAAACAACAACACAAAGAGTTATCTATCCAAAACTGAGATGTATGGGTAAACCACTTCTCCAATCTTTTTGGCCCCAGAACAAAGAACAAACAGCAAAAACGAATAAACTCAGAAAAAAAACATCCCTTTTTCAGGACCCTGTCTTTCAAAGATAATTCGTAAAAATCCAAATAACTTCACAGATCTTCATTGTAAAGGGTTTAAACCAGGGGTGTCAAACTCATTTTAGCTCAGGGGCCACATGGAGGAAAATCTATTCCCAAGTGGGCCGGACCGGTAAAATCATGGTATATATAACTTAAAAACAACAACTTCAGATTGTTTTCTTTGTTTTAATACTATCAACATAAAACATAAAGCTGGAGCCTGAGGACAGTGTGTCCAAAATAGTACAAGCACAACATCACTATTAATCATAAAACACCTGAAGTTTATTTGAAAATTCTAAAGAAAAAGAACACACAAACACACAATGCCTCAGTGATTCACATAACTGTTTCACAGATCACAGAACTATATCCGGGTGTCATTTCTCAGGCAGAAATGTAGATACAAATAATGAAATCCTGTTCCCCAAACAAGTGCAAGAACCACAGAGTCAAGAATAGGTTAAATATACAAATAAAATAAAATCAATTAAAAACAATAGCACATCAACATAAAAACATATAAACATAAAGCTGGAGCCTGAGGACAGTGTGTCCAAAAGCACAACATCACTATTAATCATAAAACACCTCAAGTTATTTGAAATTCTGAGGACAAACAACACACAAACACACAATGCCTCAGTAATTCACAGAAGTATATCACAGATCACAGAACTATATCAGGGTGTCTCATGCAGCACTTTAAGTGGGGTTGCATAGTTTATTTGACTCCTGATACCTGGCATCTTTTAGCTTTCACCAGCGCATCAATTTCAGGCGTCACATCCTGAGTGGCAGCCAACTTCAGGATGTGATTCAAGTGCTTGTGCGTGAGCCTTGAGCGCAGCTTTGTTTTATTCATGACGTTATCCATCTTTAATGACTTGCAACACAAAGCCTCCTGGTGCAAAATACAGTAAAAAGTCCAAAAATCACGTCCTCCATTTGCAGATTGCACTTTCTCTCTGAACTTTGTCACAACGCCTGCTTTTTTCCCGATAATTGAGGGAGCACCATCTGTAGCCAGGCTGACAGCGCGGGACCAGTCCACTCCGACCCTGTCCAGCGCGCCGACGAGTGCAGTGAAAATATCAGCTGCTGTCGTTGTATCTGTCATCGGCACCAACTCCACGAACTCCTCGGTGACGGTCAATGTGTCATCAACTCCGCGGATGAAAATGGCCAGTTGTGCAACATCTGTAATGTCCGTGTTTCATCAATTGCAACCGAAAACGCAATAAATGACTTTACTTTTTGCTTCAACTGGCTGTCCAAATCCACTGAAAGATCGGAAATCCTGTCTGCAACTGTGTTTCTTGTCAGGCTGATATTTGCAAAAGCCTGGTGCTTTTCAGGGCACACAATCTCTTCAGCATGCATGTTTTTACAAATTCACCCTCACTAAATGGTTTTGAAGCCACTGCGATTTCATTAGCAATGAGGTAGCTAGCTTTCACTGCAGCGTCACTGATGTCTCGGCTGTGAGTAAACACAGACTGCTGTTTCTTCAGACCCACCAACAGTTCATTCACCTTCTCTCTTCTCCGCTGTCCTTGAAAGTTGTCATATTTGTCGGCATGAAGACTCACATAGTGGCGACGAAGGTTATATTCTTTCAGCACTGCAACATGCTGTGAACACACCAAACATACAGCTTTCCCATTCAATTCCGTGAATAAATAGAAGGATGACAATTTTTCTTGGAACACTCTGCACTCTGCGTCCACTTTTCTCTTTTTTGACAGAGACATATTGGGGCAATGAGGGTGCCAAAGCACATAATGTTAAAAGTAGAAGCCGTAATAAATATCGCGGGCAAAACAAAGTAGCTCATCCGGACTGGCTGCACTTGCTTGACCTATTTGCTCTGCCCCGGTATAAACAGTTTGCTTGCTTAACACAATTGCTATTGCGCCATCCAGTGGACACAATTGGAACAGCAGTTTATTTTATTGAAAAATTGCAGCTCATTTTTATACTTTACAAAATCATCTCGCGGGCCGGATTAAACCCGTTTGCGGGCCTGATCCGGCCCGCGGGCCAGATGTTTGACACCCCTGGTTTAAACACTGTTTCCCATGGTTGTTCAATTAACCATAAACAATTAATGAACATGCACCTGTGGAACGGTCGTTAAGACACTAACAGCTTACAGACGGTAGGCAATTAAGGTCACAGTTATGAAAACTTAGGACACTAAAGAGGCCTTTCTACTGACTCTGAAAAACACCAAAATAAAGATGCCCAGGGTCCCTGCTCATCTGCGTGAACGTGCCTTAGGCATGCTGCAAGGAGGCATGAGGACTGTAGATGTGGCCAGGGCAATAAATTGCAATGTCCGTACTGTGAGACGCCTAAGACAGCGCTACAGGGAGACAGGATGGACAGCTGATCGTCCTTGCAGTGGCAGACCACATGTAACAACACCTGCACAGGATCGGTACATCCAAACATCACACCTGCGGGACAGGTACAGGATGGCAACAACAACTGCCCGAGTTACACCAGGAATGCACAATCCCTCCATCAGTGCTCAGACTGTCCGCAATAGGCTGAGAGAGGCTGGACTGAGGGCTTGTAGGCCTGTTGTACGGCAGGTCCTCATCACCGGCAACAACGTCGCCTATGGGCACAAACCCACCATCGCTGGACCAGACAGGACTGGCAAAAAGTGCTCTACACTGACGAGTCACGGTTTTGTCTCACCAGGGGTGATGGTCGGATTCGCGTTTATCGTCGAAGAAATGAGCGTTACACCGAGGCCTGTACTCTGGAGCGGGATCGATTTGGAGGTGGAGGGTCCGTCATGGTCTGGGGCGGTGTGTCACAGCATAATCGGACTGAGCTTGTTGTCATTGCAGGCAATCTCAACGCTGTGCGTTACAGGGAAGACATTCTCCTCCCTCATGTGGTACCCTTCCTGCAGGCTCATCCTGACATGATCCTCCAGCATGACAATGCCACCAGCCATACTGCTCGTTCTGTGCGTGATTTCCTGCAAGACAGGAATGTCAGTGTTCTGCCATGGCCAGCAAAGAGATGCACTGCAGTACTTAATGCAGCTGGTACTGACTGTTACTTTTGATTTTGACCCCCCCTTTGTTCATGGACACATTATTCCATTTCTGTTAGTCACATGTCTGTGGAACTTGTTCAGTTTATGTCTCAGTTGTTAAATCTTGTTCTGTTCATACAAATATTTACACATGTTAAGTTTGCTGAAAATAAACACAGTTGACAGTGAGAGGACGTTTCATTTTTTGCTGAGTTTACATGATCAAATACAATCTTAGAATCAACTATTAAAAACTCCCAGAACCCATTGGATTCTCCAATTACATTGAATGAACTACAGGACAAAATACAAACCCTCCAACCCAAAAATTCCTGTGGTGTTGATGGTATCCTCAATGAAATTATAAAAATACAGACCACAAATTCCAATTGGCTATACTTAAACTCTTTAACATCATCTTTAGCTCTGGCATCTTCCCCAATATTTGGAACCAAAGACTGATCACCCCAATCCACAAAAGTGGAGACAAATTTGACCCCAATAACTACCGTGGGATATGCGTCAACAGCAACCTTGGGAAAATCCTCTGCATTAACATTAACAGCAGACTCATACATTTCCTCAGTGAAAAGAATGTACTGAGCAAATGTCAAATTGTCTTTTTACCAAATTACTGTACGACAGACCGCGTATTCACCCTGCACACCCTAATTGACAAACAAACAAACCAAAACAAAGGCAAAGTCTTCTCATGCTTTGTTGATTTGATTTCAAAAAAGCTTTTGACTCAATTTGGCATGAGGGTCTGCTATACAAATTGATGGAAAGTGGTGTTGGGGAAAACATACAACATTATAAAATCCATGTACACAAACAACAAGTGTGCGGTAAAAATGGGCAAAAAACACACACATTTCTTTCCACAGGGCCATGGGATGAGACAGGGATGCAGCTTCAGCTCCACCCTCTTCAACATATATATCAACGAATTGGCAAGGGCACTAGAACAGTCTGCAGCACCCGGCCTCACCCTACTAGAATCTGAAGTCAAATGTCTAATGTTTGCTGATGATCTGGTGCTTCTGTCCCCAACCAATGATGGCCTACAGCAGCACCTAGATCTTCTGCACAGATTCTGTCAGACCTGGGCCCTGACAGTAAATCTCAGTAAGACAAAGATAATGCTGTTCCAAAAAAGGTCCAGTTGTCAGGACCACACAAATACAAATTCCATCTAGACGCCGTTGCCCTAGAGCACACAAAAAACTATACATACCTCGGCCTAAACATCAGCGCCACAGGTAAATTCCACAAAGCTGTGAACGATCTGAGAGACAAGGGAAGAAGGGCCTTCTATGCCATCAAAAATAACATAAAATTCGACATACCAATTAGGATCTGGCTAAAAATACTTTCAGAATCAGTTATAGAACCCATTGTCCTTTATGGTTGTGAGGTCTGGGGTCCGCTCACCAACCAAGAATTTACTAAATGGGACAAACACCAAATTGAGACTCTGCATACAGAATTCTGCAAAAATATCCTCTGTGTACAAAGGAGGGAATGGCGCCGAAGGAGATGGCTGCCGTTTTACGGCCTCCTAACCAATTGTGCTATTGTGTGTGTTTTTTCGCATTATTTGTACCTTATTTGGTACATAATGTTTCTGCCACCGTCTCTAATGACTGAAAAGAGCTTCTGGATATCAGGGCAGCGATTACTCACCTCGTACTGGACAAAGATTTTTTCTTTAACTAGTCGGACGCGAAGGATTTTCTTCAGACACCCGACAAGGCCCAAATCCCTGTCATTCGCATGAGAAAGAGACGGAGATATCGGGGACGTAGGTCGGGGTGCCTTGTAAGGATTCGACGGCAAGTGCGTAATCTGCCTCTACCATCAGTCCTATTAGCCAACGTACAATCATTGGATAACAAAATAGACAAACTAAGATCACGGATATCCTACAAACGGGACATTAAAAACTGTAATATCTTATGTTTCATCGAGTCGTGGCTGAACGACGACATGGATAACATACAGCTGGCGGGATTTATGCTACATAGGCAAGATAGAACAGCTGCCGCTGGTAAGACAAGGGGTAGCGGTCTGTGTATATTTGTAAACAACAGCTGGTGCACGAAATCTAATATTAAGGACGTTTCGAGATTTTGCTCACCTGAGGTAGAGTATCTCATGATAAGCTGTAGACCACACTATTTACCAAGAGAGTTTTCATCTATATTTTTCATAGCTGTCTATTTACCGCCACTAACCGATGCTAGCACTAAGACCGCACTCAATGAGCTGTATAAGGCCATAAGCAAACAGGAAAACACTCATCCAGAGTCGGCACTCCTAGTGGCCGGGGACTTTTATTCAGGGAAACTTAAATCTTGTTTACCTAATTTCTACCAGCATGTTAAAAGAGGAAAACAAATTTACCACCTTTACTCCACACACAGAAATGCGTACAAAGCTCTCCCTCGCCCTCCATTTGGAAAATCTGACCATAACTCTATCCTCCTGATTCCTGCTTACAAGCAAAAACTAAAGCAGGAAGCACCAGTGACTCAGTCAATTAAGAAGTGGTCAGATGACGCAGATGCTAAGCTACAGGACTATTTTGCTAGCACAGACTGGAATATGTTCCGGGATTCTTCCAATGGCATTGAGAAGTACACCACATCAGTCACTGGCTTCATCAATAAGTGCATCGACGACGTCGTCCCCACAGTGACAGTACGTACATACCCCAACCAGAAGCCATGGATTACAAGCAACATCCGCACTGAGCTAAAGGGTAGAGCTGCCGCTTAACCCGAACGCTTATAAGAAATCTCGCTATGCCCTCCGACGAACCATCAAACAGGCAAAGCGTCAATACAGGACTAAGATTGAATCGTACTACACCGGCTCCGACACTCGTCGGTTGTGGCAGGGCTTGCAAATGATTACAGACTACAAAGGGAAGCACAGCCGCGAGCTGCCCAGTGACCCAACCCTACCAGACAAGCTAAATTACTTCTATGCTTGCTTCGAGGCAAGCAACACTGAAGCATGCATGAGAGCATCAGCTGTTCAGGATGACTGTGATCACGCTCTCCATAGCCGAAATGAGTAAGACCTTTAAACAGGTCAACTTTCACAAGACCACAGGGCCAGACGGATTAGCAGGACGTGTACTCCGAGCATGCACTGATCAACTGTCAAGTGTATTCACTGACATTTTCAACCTGTCCCTGACTGAGTCTGTAATACCAACATGTTTCAAGCAGACCACCATAGTCCCTGTGCCGAAGAACACTAAGGTAACCTGCCTAAATGACTACCGACACGTAGCACTCACGTCTGTAGCCATGAAGTGATTTGAAAGGCTGGTCATGGCTCACATCAACACCATTATCCCAGAAACCCTAGACCCACTCCAATTTGCATACCGCCCCAACAGATCCACAGATGATGCAATCTCTATTGCACTCAACACTGCCCTTTCCCACCTGGACAAAAGGAACACCTACATGAGAATGTTATTCATTGACTACAGCTCAGCGTTCAACAACATAGTGCCCTCAAAGCTCATCACTAAGCTAAGGACCCTGGGACTAAACACCTCCATCTGCAACTGGATCCTGGACTTCCCGACGAGCTACCCCCAGGTGGTAAGTGTAGGTAACAACACATCTGCCACGCTGATCCTCAACACGGCCCCTCAGGGGTGTGTGCTCAGTCCCCTCCTGTACTCCCTGTTCACCCATGACTGCATGGCCAGGCACGACTCCAACACCATCATTAAGTTTGCCGACGACACAAGTGGTAGGCCTGATCACCGACAACGATGAGACAGCCTATAGGGAGGAGGTCAGAGACCTGGCCGTGTGGTGCCAGGATAACAACCTCTCCCTCAACGTGATCAAAACAAAGGAGATGATTGTGGACTATAGGAAAAAGAAGATGACCGAGCATGCCCCCATTCTCATCGACGGGGCTGTAGTGGAGCAGGTTGAGATCTTCAAGTTCCTTGGTGTCCACATCACCAACAAACCATCATGGTCCAAAAACAGCAAGACAGTTGTGAAGAGGGCACGACAAAGCCTATTCCCCCTCAGGAGACTGAAAAGATTTTGCATGGGTCCTCAGATCCGCAAAAGGTTCTACAGCTGCACCATCGAGAGCATCCTGACTGGTTGCATCACTGCCTGGTATGGCAACTGCTCGGCCTCCGACCGCAAGGCACTACAGAGGGTAGTGCATACGGCCCAGTACATCCTTGGGGCCAAGCTTCCTGCCATCCAGGACCTCTATACCAGGCGGTGTCAGAGGAAGGCCCTAAAAATGGTCAAAGACTCCAGCTACCCTAGTCATAGACTGTTCTCTCTGCTACCACACGGCAAGCGGTACCGGAGCGCCAAGTCTACGTCCAAAAGGCTTCTTAACAGCTTCTACCCCTACCCCCTCTTTTAAGCTGCTGCTACTCTCTATTTATTATCTATGCATGTTCACTCTACCTACATATACATATTACCTAAATTACCTCGACTAACCTGTGCCCCCACACATTGACTATTTTTTTACTTAGCTATTTTTTATTTAACACTTATTTTTCTTAAAACTGCATTGTTGGTTAAGGGCTTGTACGTAAGCATTTCACTGTAAGGTCTACACCTGTTGTATTCGGCGCATGTGACAAATAAAATTAGATTAGATTTGAAAACACCAAATAATGTATACAGAGCAGAATTAGGCCGATACCCACTAATGATCAAAATCCAGAAAAGAGCGTTATATTCTACAACCACCTAAAAGGAAGCGATTCCCAAACCTTCCATAACAAAGCCATCACCTACAGAGAGATGAACCTGGAGAAGAGTCCCCTAGGCAAGATGGTCCTGGGGCTCTGTTCACAAACACAAACAGACCCCACAGAGCCCCAGGACAGCAACACAATTAGACCCAAACAAATCATTAGAAAACTAAAAGATAATTACTTGACACATTGGAAGGAATTAACAAAAAAACTGAGCAAACTAGAATGCTACAGTGAGGGAAAAAAGTATTTGATCCCCTGCTGATTTTGTACATTTGCCCACTGACAAAGAAATGATCAGTCTATCATTTTAATGGTAGGTTTATTTGAACAGTGAGAGACAGAATAACAACAAGAAAATCCAGAAAAACGCATGTCAAAAATGTTATAAATTTATTTGCATTTTAATGAGGGAAATAAGTATTTGACCCCTCTGCAAAACATGACTTAGTACTTGGTGGCAAATCCCTTGTTGGCACAGAGGTCAGACGTTTCTTGTAGTTGGCCACCAAGTTTGCACACATCTCAAGAGGGATTTTGTCCCACTCCTCTTTGCAGATCTTCTCCAAGTCATTAAGGTTTCGAGGCTGACGTTTGGCAACTCGAACCTTCAGCTCCCTCCACAGATTTTCTATTGGATTAAGGTCTGTAGACTGGCTAGGCCACTCCAGGACCTTAATGTGCTTCTTCTTGAGCCACTCCTTTGTTGCCTTGGCCGTGTGTTTTGGGTCATTGTCATGCTGGAATACCCATCCACGACCCATTTTCAATGCCCTGGCTGAGGGAAGGAGGTTCTCACCCAAGATTTGATGGTACATGGCCCCGTCCATCGTCCTGTTGATGCAGTGAAGTTGTCCTGTCCCCTTAGCAGAAAAACACCCCCAAAGCATAATGTTTCCACCTCCATGTTTGACGGTGGGGATGGTGTTCTTGGGGTCATAGGCAGCATTCCTCCTCCTCCAAACACTGCGAGTTGAGTTGATGCCAAAGAGCTCGATTTTGGTCTCATCTGACCACAACACTTTCACCCAGTTCTCCTCTGAATCATTCAGATGTTCATTGGCAAACTTCAGACGGCCCTGTATATGTACTTTCTTGAGCAGGGGGACCTTGCGGGCGCTGCAGGATTTCAGTCCTTCACGGCGTAGTGTGTTACCAATTGTTTTCTTGGTGACTATGGTCCCAGCTGCCTTGAGATCATTGACAAGATCCTCCCGTGTAGTTCTGGGCTGATTCCTCACCGTTCTCATGATCATTGCAACTCCACGAGGTGAGATCTTGCATGGAGCCCCAGGCTGAGGGAGATTGACAGTTATTTTGTGTTTCTTCCATTTGCGAATGATCGCACCAACTGTTGTCACCTTCTCACCAAGCTGCTTGGCGATGGTCTTCTAGCCCATTCCAGCCTTGTGTAGGTCTACAATCTTGTCCCTGACATCCTTGGAGAGCTCTTTGGTCATGGCCATGGTGGAGAGTTTGGAATCTGATTGATTGATTGCTTCTGTGGACAGGTGTCTTTTATACAGGTAACAAGCTGAGATTAGGACCACTCCCTTTAAGAGTGTGCTCCTAATCTCAGCTCGTTACCTGTATAAAAGACACCTGGGAGCCAGAAATCTTTCTGATTGAGAGGGGGTCAAATACTTTTCTCTCATTAAAATGCAAATCAATTTATAACATTTTTGACATGCGTTTTCTGGATTTTTTTGTTGTTATTCTGTCTCACTGTTCAAATAAGAGAGAGAGAGAGAGAGAAAGACAGAGAAAGACAAAGAGAGAGAGAGGAGAGAGAGACAAAGAGAGAGAGACAGAGAGACAGAGACAGAGAGACAGAGAGACAGAGAGAGAGAGAGAGAGAGAGAGAGAGAGAGAGAGAGAGAGAGAGAGAGAGAGAGAGAGAGAGAGAGAGAGAGAGACAAAGAGAGAGAGGGACAAAGAGAGAGAGAGGTAGACAAGGAGAGGGGGAGAGATATGGAGACAGAGAGAGGGAGGAAGAAAGAGGGCGGGGGAAAGACTGACAGAGAAAGAGAGAGAGGGAGGGGGCGAGAGTGAGGAGGGAGAGACAGAGGGAGGAAGGAAAGGGGAACGCACCTCTCTTAAGTAGCAGGAGATTCCTCGGAGTGCTGTCCCCATGGTGGTTGGAGAGGGTGGCTGGGGAAAGAGAGAGGGAAGACAGAGGAAGAATGTGAGCTTATTTCTTCTTTGTGCATCTCTGCCTCATAGGGTTAGCTCATCTGCTAACTCAAAGGATTGCAGTTGAAAGAAGTGTGTGTGGGTGCGTGTGTGCATGCATGTGTGTGTCGGGTCTCGTACTGGGGGTGGGTGTTCCAGACAGGTGTTGAAGTGTTTGGTCTGGTCTGGCTTGACGCGCTTCAGGGGAACACGAGACTCCCCGATGAACTCATTATGAGTCAACTTATCCTCATCACACACTGACAACCTGCAACAGGGAGAAATATATTGGCCTTTATTGGCCCAATAGTTACATACTTAAAAGCACAAACTTTACTTAATTTTAATGGACCTAGATAGTTAGAGCCCCCCTCCTCGTCCACTGTACATAGAACCCCCCGATGCCCCACACCCCTACAAAGTCCTCCAGACTGTTCACCAGCCCCTATATACATGCTCCAGTGTGAGCGGAGCCTACACTAGCCTCAGCAGCAAGGCTATGGGGTCCTTACACCCTGTATCTCATGTGTCCTGGTCTTCCACACTGCCATTTTTGCCTGCCGTAACAGGTAGTTTACTAGGCAGTCCTTTCGCCTGTTGGCTACACTATACCTAGGCCCTCCAACGCATAGGTCCAGAGTCAGAGTCAGCCCCAACCCTAGGCCTATACACCACCCACCCAGGAGAGAACACAACCCTACCAGCCTGGAACAAGAAACAAAACAGATGCTGTCTCCTCCCCACAGAACAGATAACCTCTCCCCACTGATGGATCAAGGTGTGACACCTATCTGTTGAGAGAGAGAGAGAGAGACAGAGAGAGAGAGAGACATAGACATAGACAGAGACAGAGACAGAGACAGAGAGAAGAGAGAGAGAGAGAGAGAGAGAGAGAGAGAGAGAGAGAGAGAGAGGACAGAGAGAGACAGAGAGAGGGACAGAGAGAGGGACAGAGAGAGAAAGAGGGACAGAGAGGGACAGAGAGAGAGAGAGAGAGAGAGAGAGAGAGAGAGAGAGAGAGAGAGAGAGATAGAGGGACAGAGAGAGAGAGAGAGAGAGAGAGAGAGAGAGAGAGAGAGAGAGAGAGAGAGAGAGAGACAGAGAGAGGGACAGAGAGAGGGACAGAGAGAGAGAGAGAGAGAGACAGAGGGACAGAGAGAGAGAGAGAGAGCGAAGAGAGAGAGAGAGAGAGAGAGAGAGAAGAGAGGAGAGAGAGAGAGGACAGAGAGAGAGAGAGAGAGATGAGAGAGAGAGAGAGAGAAGAGAGAGAGAGAGGGAGAGAGAGAGGAGAGAGAGAGAGAGAGAGAGAGAGAGAGAGAGAGAGAGAGAGAGAGAGAGAGAGAGAGAGGAGAGGAGGGAGGAGAGAGAGAGAGAGACAAGAGAGAGAGAGGGACAGCGGGACAGAGGGACAGAGAGAGACAGAGAGAGAGAGACAGAGGGACAGAGAGAGAGAGACAGGGACAGAGAGAGAGAGAGGGACAGAGAGAGACAGAGAGAGAGAGAGAGGGAGAGAGAGAGAGAGCTCAAAGACATTGCTCCTGCATTTTTAACAAAATATATAGATTTAGAGTTAGATAAAGTAGGATTTTTTGGCAGGGACATATACAGGAGGCTACCCTCCACAACATAACCTTCATTCCAAACCAAAACTCCAAACCTACAACCTGATTTTGGACGGAATTACCTGGAAAGTTTTCTACTACCAAGGATTACTATTCTCAAACTATACAGCAAATGCTCTGGCAAACAAACAGAAACCTGAAAACACCATCCAACCTGGAACTGAGTGAGTAATGTTTAGTATGAAGCTATTTTTCGCTTTCAAAAACCAAGAAGAAAAATACATTACAATGATATATTTTATTTTATAAGGACTGAATGCTAAGGCTACCAAGCTTAAGCTTACGTGACAAAGAGATACAATTTCAATTAGCACTGACGTGTGAAGTGAGAGGTGTCAAAGCCCCTGAGCCCAACAATGGCAGGAGAGTCATACAGTCTACCCCAACCAAATTGAGAGGCCTTAGAAGCACTCCCCCACTGTTCAGAGGTCATTAAAATACAGTACCCTCTGAATGTAAAAAACGACAAGACACGAAAAGAGTACAAATTGAAACTTCTTTTGGGGAAGCAGGAGACACTTTTTGCTGATTTGTATAAAAATGGGAACATAAGCAACCTTATCTTCCACACAGACCATCCCCTGGCATGGCACAGTGCTATACTAGCACACTACCCCTCTGTTAAGAGGGGGGGGTGTTAGCGACGGGTGGAAACTCAGGATACTGGACAACGAGGACTCTGAGTCGTCTAATATTAATCTCTATAAATCTGGAACCGTTTTGGTTCAAGGCAACACCAAACAGTTCCAGCTGGACTTTCACCTAATCAAAGAAATAGCTCAGCAGGAGAAGCTCTCCCTTGAGAAAGATACCCCTACCCCGAGTGGGTCAGACCAGACCTCTTCATTAAATAACCCCACAGAGCAACCCCAAGCAGAAAGTCAACTTCCCAGCACAGAGTACTACTTCCTCATTGAAATGAAGGATAAATTCACCCAGCTGGAGGTAAGGCAGGTGGAGCTGGAACAGCAGGTGTACACACTCCAGTCAGCACAGACCCAGACAACAGTCCAGCACAACAACACCCCCTTAACTAGACCTGGAGAGCTGCAGGTAGAGAGAGACATGTCTGCACTCTGGAATGTGGTGAGACAACATCAACAGGAGAAAGAGCAGGAGCAGGAGAAGAACAGAGCACTAGAGGAGAGGATCAGAGTGCTGGAGGAGAAGGTGAGAACGATGACGGGTGACATAGAACAACCCATTAGAGAGCTGGCCACCCCCGCAGAGAAGACAGCAGAACAGCCCACCTCAGATCCTGGCCAAAGTCTTGACACCGCAGCAGAACAGTACACCCTAGACCCTGACCATAGCCTCGACATCACACACAGACAAACAAATGAAGAACCCCAAGCCAAGGGGATCCCAACCCCTCTGAGCAACCCCCCAGTCAGACACCCTGATAGCCCTCATGACGACCCCCCCACACCCACTGAGGACATACACAAGCCACAGATTGTACTCCTTATGGACTCAAACGGGAAATACATACAAGAAAATAAACTTTTTCCAAAACACACAGTGTCTAAACTCTGGTGTCCAAACACCCAGCGCGCCCTAGACCTTCTGTCTGAGGACCGACTAGGATCACCCAGCCACATAATAATACACACAGGCACATACGACCTGAGAACACAGCAGGAAAGGGTGGCCACATCACTCAAGGGAGTGATAGAAAAAGCTTCTTCTACTTTCCCCAACGCACAAGTGGTTATCTCAACCCTATTACCACGAAAAGACTTCCACCCTGCTACCATACAGCGGGTAAACGCAAATATTTCCCGTGACTATGCATCAAAACCAAATGTCTACCTGGCCCACCACTCCACCCTGGACGTGAACAGCCTTTATGACCAGGTCCACCTATATAAGGCAGCAGTGCCCACCTTCGCCCGGACCCTAAAGGATATCGCCCTCAACCGCAGACACAACACCTCACACAGGAGCAACAGATCAACAGACACCCCGCCCAGACCAGCGAGACACCCTCCCAGACCTGCGGGACCCCCCCCAGGACCTACACAGAGAGGACCCCCGCAGAGAGGACCTACATCCAGACCACAGCACCATCAACCACATCTACACCCCCACCCCCACCAATTAACTCCCCCCCAAGTCAACCATGCCCACACCCCATTTAGGCCCCCTCAGATCAGACCTATGCCCCTCCTACCCACCCCAAGCCCCCCACTCCCACAATGAGGGCCTCAACATGAAAGTCACACATACGCCCAGGCCGTGAGCAGGCAAACAGGCCCAACACCCACTCTTACACTAGCCCAAGCCAATGGCATGTACCAGATGCTCAGCAGGCTCTGCTCACAATTACTGGCCTGAGGCCAAACCACACAACCAACAACATTAGACACTTTATGGAACACAAAGCCTTCACTATTTCATCCTGGAATATCCAAGGCCTGAGGTCATCTGCCTTTGGCCTAAAGAGCAGGAATCTGGACTTCACCAAAGAAATCGGAAATACAGACATTGTCATCCTACAAGAAACATGGTATAGAGGAGACGGACCCACTGGTTGCCCTCTAGGTTACAGAGAGCTGGTAGTCCCATCCACCAAACTACCAGGTGTGAAACAGGGAAGGGACTCAGGGGGTATGCTAATTTGATATAGAGCAGACCTAACTCACTCTATTAAATTAATCAAAACAGGAACATTTTACATTTGGTTAGAAATTCAAAAGGAAATTATCTCAACTGAGAAAAATGTCCTACTGTGTGCTACCTATATCCCCCCACTAGAATCCCCATACTTTAATGAAGACAGTTTCTCCATCCTGGAGGGGGAAATCAATAATTTCCAGACCCAGGGACATGTACTAGTCTGTGGCGACCTAAATGCCAGAACTGGACAAGAACCTGACACCCTCAGCACACAGGGGGACAAACACCTACCTGGAGGTGACAGCATTCCCTCCCCCATATGCCCCCCTAGGCACAACTACGACAACATAACAAACAAAAATGGGTCACGACTCCTGCAGCTCTGTCGCACACTGGGTATGTACATAGTCAATGGTAGGCTTCGAGGGGACTCCTATGGTAGGTACACCTATAGCTCATCTCTTGGCAGTAGTACTGTAGACTACTTTATCACTGACCTCAACCCAGAGTCTCTCAGAGCGTTCACAGTCAGCCCACTGACACCCCTATCAGACCACAGCAAAATCACAGTCTACTTGAACAGAGCAATACTCAATCATGAGGCATCAAAGCCAAAGGAACTGAATAATATTAAGAAATGCTATAGATGGAAGGAAAGTAGTGTTGAAACCTACCAAAAAACAATTAGGAAACAACAAATTCAATCCATTCTAGACAACTTCCTGGACAAAACGTTCCACTGTAATAGTGAAGGTGTAAACTTGGCAGTAGAAAACCTAAACAGTATATTTGACCTCTCAGCTTCCCTATCAAATCTAAAAATATCTAACAGAAAACCAAAGAAAAGTAATAACAGTGATACATGGTTTGATGAAGAATGCAAAAACCTAAGAAAGAAATTGAGAAACCTATCCAACCAAAAACATAGAGACCCAGAAAACCTGAGCCTACGCCTTCACTATGGTGAATCACTAAAACAATACAGAAATACACTACGGAAAAAGAAGGAACAGCATGTCAGAAATCAGCTCAATGTAATTGAAGAATCCATAGACTCTAACCACTTCTGGGAAAATTGGAAAACACTAAACAAACAACAACACGAAGAGCTATCTATCCAAAACGGAGATGTATGGGTAAACCACTTCTCCAATCTTTTTGGCCCTATAACAGAGAACAAACAGCAAAAAAATATACATGATCAAATGCAAATCTTAGAATCAACTATTAAAGACTACCAGAACCCACTGGATTCTCCAATTACATTGAATGAACTACAGGACAAAATACAAACCCTCCAACCCAAAAAGTCCTGTGGTGTTGATGGTATCCTCAATGAAATGATAAAATATACAGACCACAAATTTCAATTAGCTATACTTAAACTCTTTAACAACATCCTTGGCTCTGGCATCTTCCCCAATATCTGGAACCAAGGACTGATCACCCCAATCCACAAAAGTGGAGACAAATTTGACCCCAATAACTACCGTGGGATATGCGTTAACAGCAACCTTGGGAAAATCCTCTGCATTATCATTAACAGCAGACTAGTTCATTTCCTCAGTGAAAACAATGTACTGAGCAAATGTCAAATTGGTTTTTTACCAAATTACCGTACGACAGACCACGTATTCATCCTGCACACCCTAATTGACAAACAAACAAAGCAAAATAAAGGCAAAGTCTTCTCATGCTTTGTTGATTTCAAAAAAGCTTTTGACTCAATTTGGCATGAGGGTCTGCTATACAAATTGATGGAAAGTGGGGTTGGGGGAAAAACATACGACATTATAAAATCCATGTACACAAACAACAAGTGTGCGGTTAAAATTGGCAAAAAACACACACATTTCTTTCCACAGGGCCGTGGGGTGAGACAGGGATGCAGTTTAAGCCCCACCCTCTTCAACATATATATCAATGAATTGGCGAGGGCACTAGAACAGTCTGCAGCACCCGGCCTCACCCTACTAGAATCTGAAATCAAATGTCTTCTGTTTGCTGATGATCTGGTGCTTCTGTCACCAACCAAGGAGGGCCTACAGCAGCACCTAGATCTTCTGCACAGATTCTGTCAGACCTGGGCCCTGACAGTAAATCTCAGTAAGACAAAAATAATGGTGTTCCAAAAAGGTCCAGTTGCCAGGACCACAAATACAAATTCCATCTAGACACCGTTGCCCTAGAGCACACAAAAAACTATACATACCTCGGCCTAAACATCAGCGCCACAGGTAACTTCCACAAAGCTGTGAACGATCTGAGAGACAAGGCAAGAAGGGCCTTCTATGCCATCAAAAGGAACATAAAATTTGACATACCAATTAGGATCTGGCAAAAAATACTTGAATCAGTTATAGAACCCATTGCCCTTTATGGTTCTGAGGTCTGGGGTCCGCTCACCAACCAAGAATTCACAAAATGGGACAAACACCAAATTGAGACTCTGCATGCAGAATTCTGCAAAAACATCCTCCGTGTACAACGTAAAACACCAAATAATGCATGCAGAGCAGAATTAGGCCAATACCCGCTAATTATCAAAATCCAGAAAAGAGACGTTAAATTCTATAACCACTTAAAAGGAAGCGATTCCCAAACCTTCCATAACAAAGCCATCACCTACAGAGAGATGAACTTGGAGAAGAGTCCCCTAAGTAAGCTTGTCCTGGGGCTCTGTTCACAAACACAAACAGACCCCACACAGCCCCAGGACAACAACAACAACAACACAACTAGACCCAACCAAATCATGAGAAAACAAAAAGAGAATTACTTGACACATTGGAAAGAACAAACAAAAAAACAGAGCAAACTAGAATGCTATTTGGCCCTAAACAGAGAGTACACAGTGGCAGAATACTTGACCACTGTGACTGACCCAAACTTAAGGAAAGCTTTGACTATGTACAGACTCAGTGAGCATAGCCTTGC
Organism: Coregonus lavaretus; assembly: GCF_964263955.1. Lineage (NCBI taxonomy): Eukaryota > Metazoa > Chordata > Actinopteri > Salmoniformes > Salmonidae > Coregonus > Coregonus lavaretus. The sequence continues at coordinate 3,274,207 of NC_140015.1, read as the reverse complement.
TATTGAGAAAGGCCGCCGTAGGCAGACCTGGCTCTCAAGAGAAGACAGGCTATGTGCACACTGCCCACAAAATGAGGTGGAAACTGAGCTGCACTTCCTAACCTCCTGCCAAATGTATGACCATATTAGAGACACATATTTCACTCAGATTACAGCGATCCACAAAGAATTCGAAAACAAACCCAATTTTGATAAACTCCCTTATCTACTGGGTGAAAAACCACAGTGTGCCATCACAGCTGCAAGATTTGTGACCTGTTGCCACAAGAAAAGGGAAACCAGTGAAGAACAAACACCATTGTAAATACAACACATATTTATGTTTATTTATTTTCCCATTTGTACTTTAACTATTTACACATTGTTAAAACACTGTATATATACATAATATGACATTTGAAATGTCTTTATTCTTTTGAAACTTCTGAGTGTAATGTTTACTGTTAATATTTATTGTTTATTTCACTTTTGTTTACTATCTACTTCCCTTGCTTTGGCAATGTTAACACACGTTTCCCATGCCAATAAAGCCCTTAAATTGAAATTGAATTGAGAGAGAGAGAGAGAGAGAGAGAGAGAGAGAGAGAGAGAGAGAGAGAGAGAGTACATTTGGTTAGAAATTCAAAAGGAAATTATCTCAACTGAGAAAAATGTCCTCCTGTGTGCTACCTATATCCCCCCACTAGAATCCCCATACTTTAATGAAGACAGTTTCTCCATCCTGGAGGGGGAAATCAATAATTTCCAGACCCAGGGACATGTACTAGTCTGTGGCGACCTAAATGCCAGAACTGGACAAGAACCTGACACCCTCAGCACACAGGGGGACAAACACCTACCTGGTGACAGCATTCCCTCCCCCATATGCCCCCCTAGGCACAACTACGACAACATAACCAACAAAAATGGGTCACGACTCCTGCAGCTCTGTCGCACACTGGGTATGTACATAGTCAATGGAAGGCTTCGAGGGGACTCCTATGGTAGGTACACCTATAGCTCATCTCTTGGCAGTAGTACTGTAGACTACTTTATCACTGACCTCAACCCAGAGTCTCTCAGAGCGTTCACAGTCAGCCCACTGACACCCCTATCAGACCACAGCAAAATCACAGTCTACTTGAACAGAGCAATACTCAATCATGAGGCATCAAAGCCAAAAGAACTGAATAATATTAAGAAATGCTATAGATGGAAGGAAAGTAGTGTTGAAACCTACCAAAAAACAATTAGGAAACAACAAATTCAATCCATTCTAGACAACTTCCTGGACAAAACGTTCCACTGTAATAGTGAAGGTGTAAACTTGGCAGTAGAAAACCTAAACAGTATATTTGACCTCTCAGCTTCCCTATCAAATCTAAAAATCTCTAACAGAAAACCAAAGAAAAGTAATAACAGTGATAAATGGTTTGATGAAGAATGCAAAAACCTAAGAAAGAAATTGAGAAACCTATCCAACCAAAAACATAGAGACCCAGAAAACCTGAGCCTACGCCTTCACTATGGTGAATCACTAAAACAATACAGAAATACACTACGGAAAAAGAAGGAACAGCATGTCAGAAATCAGCTCAATGTAATTGAAGAATCCATAGACTCTAACCACTTCTGGGAAAATTGGAAAACACTAAACAAACAACAACACGAAGAGCTATCTATCCAAAACGGAGATGTATGGGTAAACCACTTCTCCAATCTTTTTGACCCTATAACAGAGAACAAACAGCAAAAAAATATACATGATCAAATGCAAATCTTAGAATCAACTATTAAAGACTACCAGAACCCACTGGATTCTCCAATTACATTGAATGAACTACAGGATAAATACAAACCCTCCAACCCAAAAAGTCCTGTGGTGTTGATGGTATCCTCAATGAAATAATAAAATATACAGACCACAAATTTCAATTAGCTATACTTAAACTCTTTAACATCATCCTTAGCTCTGGCATCTTCCCCAACATCTGGAACCAAGGACTGATCATCCCAATCCACAAAAGTGGAGACAAATTTGACCCCAATAACTACCGTGGGATATGCGTCAACAGCAACCTGTCACGCCCTGGCTCTGGGGACTATGTTATGTTGAGCCAGGGTGTGTAAGTCTATGTTTAATTTTCTATGTTGGTCTGAGTGACTCCCAATCAGAGGCAACGAGTGTCAGCTGGGTGTCTCTGATTGGGAGCCATATTTAACTGTTTGTCTTGCACTTTGTGTTGGGTGGTTTCTTGTTCTCATTTTGGTTTGTGTATGTAACCAGAGACATCACGTTTTCGTCAGTTATTTTGATCAGTCTAATAAATAATACTATGTTCACTTTCAACGCTGCGCCTTGGTCCTCCTCATTAGACGATCGTGACAGAAGAAACCACCATAACCAGACCAAGCAGCGTGTTCAGGAGCCATCGCTGGCAGATCTCCGTGGCAACCTCGACTGGATCAAGCAGCGGGACGAGGAGAGAGGATGGACGTGGGAGGAGATGATTGCGAGTCTGGCAAGAGGGAGAGAGGCCTGGGCCACGGGGAGGAGAGACCCCCAGGAAATTTTTAGGGGGGGGCTCACAACGTCGGGGCAGCAGGTGTACGGGTTAGAGCGGTGCAAAGCGTTGGCAGAGAAGGCCGCCAGGTTAGGGGGGCCACTGGGCACAGAGGAGAGGGAAAGTGTGGAGGCACGGCGAGAGGTACTGGGGTGTGTTACCAGTCCGGTCCGGCCCGTTCCTGATCCCTGCGTGGGGCCAATGGTGTGTGTCCCCAGTACGGTCCGGCCTGTTCCTGCCATTCCCACCAAGTCAGTGGTGCGCGTCGTCAGCCCAGCCCGGCCTGTTCCTGCCATTCCCACCAAGTCAGTGGTGCGCGTCGTCAGCCCGGCCCGGCCTGTTCCTGCCATTCCCACCAAGTCAGTGGTGCGCGTCGTCAGCCCAGCCCGGCCTGTTCCTGCCATTCCCACCAAGTCAGTGGTGTGCGTCGACAGCCCAGCCCGGCCTGTCCCTGCTCCACGCACAAAGCCTACGGTGTGCGTCGCCAGCCCAGCCCGGTCTATTCCTGCTCCCCGCACCAAACCTACGGTGTGCGTCGACAGCCCAGCCCGGCCCATTCCTGCTCTCCGCACCAAGTCTGTGGTGCGCGTCGCCAGCCCAGTCCGGCCCATCCAAGCTTCCCGCACCAAGCCAGTGGTGTGCGTCGTCAGTCCGGCACGGCCCGTGCCTGCTCTCCGCACCAAGTCTATGGTGCGTTTCGTCAGCCCTGTCCGGCCCGTTCCTGCTCTCCGCACCAAGTCTGTGGTGCGCGTCGCCAGCCCAGTCCGGCCCATCCAAGCTTCCCGCACCAAGCCAGTGGTGTGCGTCGTCAGTCCGGCACGGCCCGTGCCTGCTCTCCGCACCAAGTCTATGGTGCGTTTCGTCAGCCCTGTCCGGCCCGTTCCTGCTCTCCGCACCAAGTCTGTGGTGCGCGTCGCCAGCCCGGTCCGGCCCGTCCAAGCTCCCCGCACCGGGTCAGTGGTGCGCGTCGTCAGCCCGGTCCGGCTCATTCCTGCTCCCCGCACCAAGTCAGGGGTGCGCTTCGTCAGCCCGGTCCGGCCTGTTCCTCCTCCACGCAGCAAGCCAGGGGTGTGCGTCGTCAGTCCAGCACAACCCGTGCCTGGGTCATGTCCGGAGCCGGATCCGCCGCCGAGGTGGAGTGCCCACCCGGTCCCTCCCCTGTTGTGGTTGTTTGGCGCGGCCGGAGTCCGCGCCTTTGGGGGGGGGGGGGGGGTACTGTCACGCCCTGGCTCTGGGGACTATGTTATGTTGAGCCAGGGTGTGTAAGTCTATGTTTAATTTTCTATGTTGGTCTGAGTGACTCCCAATCAGAGGCAACGAGTGTCAGCTGGGTGTCTCTGATTGGGAGCCATATTTAACTGTTTGTCTTGCACTTTGTGTTGGGTGGTTTCTTGTTCTCATTTTGGTTTGTGTATGTAACCAGAGACATCACGTTTTCGTCAGTTATTTTGATCAGTCTAATAAATAATACTATGTTCACTTTCAACGCTGCGCCTTGGTCCTCCTCATTAGACGATTGTGACACAACCTTGGGAAAATCCTCTGCATTATCATTAACAGCAGACTAGTTCATTTCCTCAGTGAAAACAATGTACTGAGCAAATGTCAAATTGGCTTTTTACCAAATTACCGTACGACAGACCACGTATTCACCCTGCACACACTAATTGACAAACAAACAAACCAAAACAAAGGCAAAGTCTTCTCATGCTTTGTTGATTTCAAAAAAGCTTTTGACTCAATTTGGCATGAGGGTCTGCTATACAAATTGATGGAAAGTGGGGTTGGGGGAAAAACATACGACATTATAAAATCCATGTACACAAACAACAAGTGTGCGGTTAAAATTGGCAAAAAACACACACATTTCTTTCCACAGGGCCGTTGGGTGAGACAGGGATGCAGTTTAAGCCCCACCCTCTTCAACATATATATCAACGAATTGGCGAGGGCACTAGAACAGTCTGCAGCACCCGGCCTCACCCTACTAGAATCTGAAGTCAAATGTCTTCTGTTTGCTGACGATCTGGTGCTTCTGTCACCAACCAAGGAGGGCCTACAGCAGCACCTAGATCTTCTGCACAGATTCTGTCAGACCTGGGCCCTGACAGTAAATCTCAGTAAGACAAAAATAATGGTGTTCCAAAGAAGGTCCAGTTGCCAGGACCACAAATACAAATTCCATCTAGACACCGTTGCCCTAGAGCACACAAAAAACTATACATACCTCGGCCTAAACATCAGCGCCACAGGTAACTTCCACAAAGCTGTGAACGATCTGAGAGACAAGGCAAGAAGGGCCTTCTATGCCATCAAAAGGAACATAAAATTTGACATACCAATTAGGATCTGGCTAAAAATACTTGAATCAGTTATAGAACCCATTGCCCTTTATGGTTCTGAGGTCTGGGGTCCGCTCACCAACCAAGAATTCACAAAATGGGACAAACACCAAATTGAGACTCTGCATGCAGAATTCTGCAAAAACATCCTCCGTGTACAACGTAAAACACCAAATAATGCATGCAGAGCAGAATTAGGCCAATACCCGCTAATGATCAAAATCCAGAAAAGAGCCGTTAAATTCTATAACCACTTAAAAGGAAGCGATTCCCAAACCTTCCATAACAAAGCCATCACCTACAGAGAGATGAACTTGGAGAAGAGTCCCCTAAGTAAGCTTGTCCTGGGGCTCTGTTCACAAACACAAACAGACCCCACACAGCCCCAGGACAACAACAACAACAACACAACTAGACCCAACCAAATCATGAGAAAACAAAAAGAGAATTACTTGACACATTGGAAAGAACAAACAAAAAAACAGAGCAAACTAGAATGCTATTTGGCCCTAAACAGAGAGTACACAGTGGCAGAATACTTGACCACTGTGACTGACCCAAACTTAAGGAAAGCTTTGACTATGTACAGACTCAGTGAGCATAGCCTTGCTATTGAGAAAGACCGCCGTAGGCAGACCTGGCTCTCAAGAGAAGACAGGCTATGTGCACACTGCCCACAAAATGAGGTGGAAACTGAGCTGCACTTCCTAACCTCCTGCCAAATGTATGACCATATTAGAGACACATATTTCACTCAGATTACAGCGATCCACAAAGAATTCGAAAACAAACCCAATTTTGATAAACTCCCTTATCTACTGGGTGAAAAACCACAGTGTGCCATCACAGCTGCAAGATTTGTGACCTGTTGCCACAAGAAAAGGGCAACCAGTGAAGAACAAACACCATTGTAAATACAACCCATATTTATGTTTATTTATTTTCCCATTTGTACTTTAACTATTTGTACATTGTTACAACACTGTATATATACATAATATGACATTTGAAATGTCTTTATTCTTTTGAAACTTCTGAGTGTAATGTTTACTGTTAATATTTATTGTTTATTTCACTTTTGTTTACTATCTACTTCACTTGCTTTGGCAATGTTAACACACGTTTCCCATGCCAATAAAGCCCTTAAATTGAATTGAAATTGAATTGAGAGAGAGAGAGAGGGACAGAGAGAGAGAGAGAGGGACAGAGGGACAGAGAGAGAGGGACAGAGAGAGAGAGAGAGAGAGAGAGAGAGAGAGAGAGAGAGAGAGAGAGAGAGAGAGAGAGAGAGAGGGACAGAGGGACAGAGAGAGAGGGACAGAGAGAGAGAGAGAGAGAGAGAGAGAGACAGAGAGAGAGAGAGAATAGGGGAAGATAGAGATTTAGAGGGAGAGATGAAGTGAAAGAGACACAGAAGTGATGGATGGATACAGGTGGGGGGATGGAAGACAGAAACAGACAGAAGGAGGGAAGGAGTGAGGGAGAGAGAGCGAGAGCGAGAGCGACAGCGAGAGGGTGGCGGGTGGGGTAATGTTCAGACTGGGATGGACCTCTGTGTGACAGTTTGATGCAGAAGAGGAATCAGCCCAGAGTGAAATGTATTATTTATGAATGGAATGAGAATGAAATTGGAAACTCTTTGAGGTGGGCCTGTTCAAAGGGCAATGTGTTGCTCAGGTTCAAACCAGTGCTCACTCTATTTGCGATACCTGAAAATATGCACACACACACACATATATATGTGCTTGTATACACAAGCAGGTGAACACAAACACATACATACACACACACAGAGCCCGAGAGATAAACCACTAAATTACTTTCTCACTCTCACTTTCACACCAGAAAAAAAGGCCCAACCCCAGCAAAGTTTTATAGGTCGGCCCGGAATCAGGTGTGACCCGGGGATACGGCTAATTTGCAGTGTGTTGTGGGCACACACAGGTAATTTACTGTGGATAATCATGGGATGAACCGGAGTGCAGCAGTGTTCCGCTCGTCTCCTCAGGAGAAGCCTCCGAGTGGCTCTGAGAGTGCCATAACGAAATTCAAGAGGATTTTACCACGGGCGGTGGGTGGAATTATTCTGGCTATATATACGACACACTGTCATGCATCCTAAATGGCACCCTACTTCCTTCAGTGCACTACCTTTGACCAGATCCCTATGGGCCCTGGTCAAAAGTAGTGTACTATAAAGGGGAATAAGGTGCCATTTGGGATGCAACCACTGTCAAAGCTGTTGACAGGAAGAGACGTATTTTCAGAGAAACAACACTTGCCTACTAGATAAGGCAAGCGCACACACACACACACACACACACACACTGCCTTCACTACATAATTTTGATAATTTAAAAGTGAAATATGTATGGTCACGGAGCTTAATGTTAATGTGTTTACGTTGTGTTTCTTTGTTTATATATTCGTGTTTTAACCACCAACACTTTCCTATCATTGCCAAAGGTGTTCCTCTTTTCCTTTTATTGAGCTATATATATATATACAGTGGGGAAAAAAAGTATTTAGTCAGCCACCAATTGTGCAAGTTCTCCCACTTAAAAAGATGAGAGAGGCCTGTAATTTTCATCATAGGTACACGTCAACTATGACAGACAAAATGAGGGAAAAAAATCCAGAAAATCACATTGTAGGATTTTTTATGAATTTATTGGCATATGATGGTGGAAAATAAGTATTTGGTCAATAACAAAAGTTTCTCAATACTTTGTTATATACCCTTTGTTGGCAATGACACAGGTCAAACGTTTTCTGTAAGTCTTCACAAGGTTTTCACACACTGTTGCTGGTATTTTGGCCCATTCCTCCATGCAGATATCCTCTAGAGCAGTGATGTTTTGGGGCTGTCGCTGGGCAACACAGACTTTCAACTCCCTACAAAGATTTTCTATGGGGTTGAGATCTGGAGACTGGCTAGGCCACTCCAGGACCTTGAAATGCTTCTTACGAAGCCACTCCTTCGTTGCCCGGGCGGTGTGTTTGGGATCATTGTCATGCTGAAAGACCCAGCCAAGTTTCATCTTCAATGCCCTTGCTGATGGAAGGAGGGTTTCACTCAAAATCTCACGATACATGGCCCCATTCATTCTTTCCTTTACACGGATCAGTCGTCCTGGTCCCTTTGCAGAAAAACAGCCCCAAAGCATGATGTTTCCAACCCCATGCTTCACAGTAGGTATGGTGTTCTTTGGATGCAACTCAGCATTCTTTGTCCTCCAAACATGACGAGTTGAGTTTTTACCAAAAAGTTATATTTTGGTTTCATCTGACCATATGACATTCTCCCAATCCTCTTCTGGATCATCCAAATGCACTTCAGACGGGCCTGGACATGTACTGGCTTAAGCAGGGGGACACGTCTCGCACTGCAGGATTTGAGTCCCTGGCGGCGTAGTGTGTTACTGATGGTTGGCTTTGTTACTTTGGTCCCAGCTCTCTGCAGGTCATTCACTAGGTCCCCCCGTGTGGTTCTGGGATTTTTGCTCACCGTTCTTGTGATCATTTTGACCCCACGGGGTGAGATCTTGCGTGGAGCCCCAGATCGAGGGAGATTATCAGTGGTCTTGTATGTCTTCCATTTCCTAATAATTGCTCCCACAGTTGATTTCTTCAAACCAAGCTGCTTACCTATTGCAGATTCAGTCTTCCCAGCCTGGTGCAGGTCTACAATTTTGTTTTTGGTGTCCTTTGACAGCTCTTTGTTCTTGGCCATTGTGAAGTTTGGAGTGTGACTGTTTGAGGTTGTGGACAGGTGTATTTTATACTGATAACAAGTTCAAACAGGTGCCATTAATACAGGTAACGAGTGGAGGACAGAGGAGCCTCTGAAAGAAGAAGTTACAGGTCTGTGAGAGCCAGAAATCTTGCTTGTTTGTAGGTGACCAAATACTTATTTTCCACCATAATTTGCAAATAAATTCATAAAAAATCCTATAATGTGATTTTCTGGATTTTTTTCCCTCAATTTGTCTGTCATAGTTGACGTGTACCTATGATGAAAATTACAGGCCTCTCTCATCTTTTTAAGTGGGAGAACTTGCACAATTGGTGGCTGACTAAATACTTTTTTTCCCCACTGTATATATATATATATATATATACACACAGTGGGGAGAAGAAGTATTTGATACACTGCCGATTTTACAGGTTTTCCTACTTACAAAGCATGTAGAGGTCTGTCATTTTTATCATAGGTACACTTCAACTGTGAGAGACGGAATCTAAAACAAAAATCCAGAAAATCACATTCTATGATTTTTAAGTAATTAATTTGCATTTTATTGCATGACATAAGTATTTGATCACCTACCAACCAGTAAGAATTCCGGCTCTCACAGACCTGTTAGTTTTTCTTTAAGAAGCCCTCCTGTTCTCCACTGATTACCTGTATTAGCTGCACCTGTTTGAACTCGTTACCTGTATAAAAGACACCTGTCCACACACTCAATCAAACAGACTCCAACCTCTCCACAATGGCCAAGACCAGAGAGCTGTGTAAGGACATCAGGGATACAATTGTAGACCTGCACAAGGCTGGGATGGGCTATAGGACAATAGGCAAGCAGCTTGGTGAGAAGGCAACAACTGTTGGCGCAATTATTAGAAAATGGAAGAAGTTCAAGATGACGGTCAATCACCCTCGGTCTGGGGCTCCATGCAAGATCTCACCTCGTGGGGCATCAATGATCATGAGGAAGGTGAGGGATCAGCCCAGAACTACATGGCAGGACCTGGTCAATGACCTGAAGAGAGCTGGGACCACAGTCTCAAAGAAAACCATTAGTAACACACTACGCCATCATGGATTAAAATCCTGCAGCGCACGCAAGGTCCCCCTGCTCAAGCCAGCGCATGTCCAGGCCCGTCTGAAGTTTGCCAATGACCATCTGGATGATCCAGAGGAGGAATGGGAGAAGGTCATGTGGTCTGATGAGACAAAAATAGAGCTTTTTGGTCTAAACTCCACTCACCGTGTTTGGAGGAAGAAGAAGGATGAGTACAACCCCAAGAACACCATCCCAACCGTGAAGCATGGAGGTGGAAACATCATTCTTTGGGGATGCTTTTCTGCAAAGGGGACAGGACGACTGCACCGTATTGAGGGGAGGATGGATGGGGCCATGTATCACGAGATCTTGGCCAACAACCTCCTTCCCTCAGTAAGAACATTGAAGATGGGTCGTGGCTGGGTCTTCCAGCATGACAACGACTCAAAACACACAGCCAGGGCAACTAAGGAGTGGCTCCGTAAGAAGCATCTCAAGGTCCTGGAGTGGCCTGGCCAGTCTCCAGACCTGAACCCAATAGAAAATCTTTGGAGGGAGCTGAAAGTCCGTATTGCCCAGCGACAGCCCCGAAACCTGAAGGATCTGGAGAAGGTCTGTATGGAGGAGTGGGCCAAAATCCCTGCTGCAGTGTGTGCAAACCTGGTCAAGACCTACAGGAAACGTATGATCTCTGTAATTGCAAACAAAGGTTTCTGTACCAAATATTAAGTTCTGCTTTTCTGATGTATCAAATGCTTATGTCATGCAATAAAATGCAAATGAATTACTTAAAAATCATACAATGTGATTTTCTGGATTTTTGTTTTAGATTCTGTCTCTCACAGTTGAACTGTACCTATGATAAAAATTACAGACCTCTACATGCTTTGTAAGTAGGAAAACCTGCAAAATCGGCAGTGTATCAAATACTTGTTCTCCCCACTGTATATATATATATATATATATATTATTTAAGGTGAATTCGGAAAGAGAGGGACATCATATAAACTGGGACAGCATAATCCAGCATAATTTATTTATTGGTCTGACAAGAGAAAATCAAAGTTATTGTTATTAAGCCCATTTCATTGGTGTGACATCATGGAGAGGGGGGCAGCCACCGGGAGCGAGATCACACAGACATCTGGAAAAACAGGGGCTTTCATGCAAGGCACAGTGTTATATTCCTCGAAACGAGCATAAAAGGCATTTAGCTCATTTGGGAGTTCTGCATCGCTGGGCAACTCATGGCTGTGTTTCACTTTGTAATCCGTTATCGTCTGCAAGCCCTGCCACATACGACGAGCGTCGGAGATGGTGTAATAGGATTCCACTTTCCTCCTATATTGTCCTTTTGCATCTTTGATGTCTCGTCGGAGGTCGTAGCGCACTTTCTTGTATGCGTCAATGTCCGTTTCCCATTCCTTGTGAGCGGTAACTCTAGCCTCTCGATGACATTGTTTATGCACTTATTGACGAAGCCCTTGACTGTTGTGGTAAACTCCTTAATGCTATCAGATGAATCCCAGAACATATCTCAGTCTGTACATACAACTGAAATGTATGCATGCATGCACGCACACACACACACACACACACACACACACACACACGCACACACACGCACACACACGCACGCACACACACACACACACACACACCTGAGTGTCTTTCTATGCATGTCCTCCTCTGTGATCCCAACATAGGTAAGCGTTTCATTCCACACCGGATTCAGAGTATTCCGCACTATCTTTGTCTTCAACTTGTTAGCCTGAAAAAGAAAGACAGTGAATAGAGAGAGAGATGCAGGGTTAAGAGAGAGGGAGGGAGGGAGGGAGTATAATAAATAAAGGAAAGAGAAAAAGAGAGGAAAGGAAACAGTATTCTGTCAACCAAAGACATCAATAGAGTTCAGAGACATTGATGGAATTCACTGTTTGGTCCTCTACAGTCACACACAAACAAAGAAGTTGTGCTAGCCACAGATCTAAATCAGATTACCCTACACTCAATTCCATTCTAACACATTAGAGGGGAAGACAACCTAACTGAACCTGTATCAGTATTAGATCCCATAATTACTGTACAGGACTCACCTTGCAGGCCCCGGGAAGAAGGTGCAGTTTGACATAGGGGTCTGCTAAGCCGTTAAAATCCATAGGCTTCAGACCCTGAACAGAGGAAAGGCAGACAAGAAAACAGAGAACGAGAGAAAGAAAGAAAGAAAAAGAGAGGCTTAACAAAGTGGCAAACATGAAGGCTGCTTCTAAAATGGCAGCCTATTCCCTATTTGGTGCACTACTTCTGACCAGAGCCTTATGGGCCCTGGTCAAAAGAAGTGCACTATATAGTTTCACCCTAGCAATGCCCCTGTCTTTGTTTTCAACATTATATTCTGAAAACAGAAACTCATTAACGTAAAAGGGATCATTCAATTCCACATCAAAGTTAGTCAGAAGTCAAACTGAGTCTAATTAGTTGGAATTAGATGGTGCTTATCTTTCCCTTTCATTTGGGATGATTGAGGCCTGCATATTTTAGGGTGAACTATCCCATTAATGCTCCCCTATGACTGCCTTCATTCATTTACTTTACTAGACCCTCTTTTTCAGGAATGGAATGAAGAAATTCCGCAAATGTATGATGGCAGGGTAAGTGGATGGATGCTGGAGCGGCCCAATCCCAAATCGACCCTGTGCCCTATGCACTTCTGGAGATCTGAGAGGATTTGATTGGTATCAGAGGGCAAGATGGAGCTATTAACATATAGCTTATACCTGTCACATTCTCTCAGATCTCCAAAAGTGCATAGGACGCAGGGTCTAGGGCTCAATTTGGGATTGGGCTGAAGAGCAGATAGGAAGTGAGTGAACAGTATCTGTGAGGTTACCTTAGCCCTGAGGATAGTACAGTGTAGCTTACTGGAGGCTCGCTCGTACCGCAAGTCAAACTCCAGTGTTCCCAAAGAAGCTGTATAGGAGACAATCATTGGCATGGTTAAAAACCAGAAGCATGGTTAGAAACAAACACCATCACATCACCCCTACATCTCCTGCACTTGTGAAAACCCCCATATCAATGACCGAATGGGTGAGGGAGTCACATAAATAACACAACTCGGCAGCAAAAGTTTGGAACCTTTATCAATGAACCAGTGACTCCGTCAATCAATCAATCAATCAATCATTTCCAGCCATGTTTGATGTGACAATGACCATAGGAGTTGGCAAGACAGTACAACCCGATCTTGGACCAGGCTATTGCAACATACCTGTCACAATGGCAGCCACAGAATGGACTCACAGAAGGCTTTGAAACCAACCAATGACAGTAAGGAAAGGACAGCACACTGACTTCCACATTCTGAAATTACACACATGCTAAAGACATTACATATAGATGTCACAACAGAGTACATCAATGAAACACTATGCATTTAAATGGGATGTAAATCACATTAACTCAAACTTGTCAAATGAATAAGAGGAAAGCACATCACGTGTCAACCTTGCCAACCATATAAAATCGAGTGGGTGGGATAGATAGACACCAACATTAATTCATGCACACACATATACACTTTTAAGTGCACACACACACACACACACACACACGCGACCCACACACAAACACACTCATCAACACGCCAACATCTGGACTCACTGCAGTCGTCACTGTCAGAACTGTTGATCTCCACAGACGTGTCCATACTGCTCTGTAACGACAAAGACCCGCCCCCTCCCATCATCCCCGGCAGCAATGGCGTCAAGAGCCCGCCCCCGCCGCCACCCCCCATCCCGCAGGCCGCGCCCCCAGGACTGAGGACCAATGGGGAGCCAGTGGGGTTGGGGGAGAGGGGCTCAGAGGTGGGGGACAGGCGGGGGAAGTAGGCGGAGATTGTTCTGATAGGTCGGATGGGGCCGGGGCAGACGTCAATGGCCATGTGTTCCTGGATGGTGATGCTGAGTTTCTTTCCTTTACGCACCGTCATAGAGCTGAAAGAGAGAGGGAGGGGGGAGAGGGGGATGATGGGGGAGGGAAAGGGAGGGAGGGAGGAGGGAAGGGGAGGGGAGGGAGGGGGTGAGAGAGGTGATGAAAGAGAAGAGTGGGGAGAATGGGAAGGGGGTGAGAGAGTGGGGGGTGGGTAGTACAGGAGGAGAGAGGGAGAATGAGAGAGAGAAGTGAGGAGAGAGAGAGGGAACAAGAGAGGAGTGTGGGAAGAGAGAAAGGGGATGAGAGTGAGAAGAGTGGGAGAGAGGGAGGGATCAGAGTGGGGGGAGAGAGAAGAGTGTATTTCATTAAAGACAATTAGACTGTGTGTGTTAAATATGCTTAACATGGTTTCAAGGTCCAAGCAACACAATTACTGGAAATAATTGGCCTTTGCTGTGATGGGCTAGAGACTGACACATTTTAGTTAGCACAGCTACACACACACACACACACACACACAGAGAGAGACACACAGAGACAGGCACAGACACAAACACACACGGCTGTCAACACACATCAGGCGTCCAGCATCAGTCTGTCAAGTATCCGAGCGGTCGGCATGGCAGGAGAGTGACAGGAGACAGGAGACGTGTCATAGTGACAGGTAGAGAGAGAGAGACAGAGACATGGGAGCACTGCAAATAAAGACATCACTACACTACAACCACTAATGATGACACCACCACACTAACAATGACATTACCACACTAATGATATCCTCACCACACCACAGCCACTAATTATGACATCACCACACTAAAAATGACATCCCCACACTAATGATGTCATCACATTTTTACGTTTACATTTTAGTCATTTAGCAGACGCTCTTATCCAGAGCGACTTACAGTTAGTGAGTGCATACATTTTCCTACTGCCCCCCCGTGTGAATCGAACCCACAACCCTGGCATTGCAAGCGCCATGCTCTACCAACTGAGCTACACGGGACTATCACCACATCAATGATGACATCACCACACTACACCACACTCATCACACTAATCATGACATCACTACATTAAAGCACTGCTAATGATGGCTTTACCACACTAATGATGACAGCACCACACTAATGATGACATCCCACACTAATGATGACTGCAGTGGCTAAGGTTCCTAGATTCTAAAAGCCTTCTATAGACACCAAAATACAGGTTGGTTCCATACATGTTTCCATCAATGAGATGAGAGGTTGCTGATAAATGTCTGTTTTTTGTCACACATATTCAAAGTTGATAAGTGGTCAAATAAAGCATTGTAATCCAGATAGGGTTTGACAGGTTCCATGTGATATTAATGGTAAAAAGGTAAAATCCCAAAGTACAATCCCAAAGTGCAGCAGGCAAATTAAATCCAAATGAAACAGTAGAAAACTGGAACTCTGCACGGCGTCTTCCTATATCAGGTACAATAACCTGGCCTAATTAGAGTTAAACTAACTATCCATGTTACACATAAGCCTTTATGCTACTCCTCCTAGCAAACCCACATGCGTCCACTTGGTTTCACATTAGCAACTATAAAAGGCTTTCCATATGCAGTATAAAGCTACGTTTCCTAACAACAATAAGTACATTTCATAGAGTTTCTATCCTATAATAAGTATTTTGGAAATAAACCAAAATAAGTTCTGTACATTTTCTTTCAACACACAAAATGGCTCTGACAATGACGTCACCATATACAGTTGAAGTCGGAAGTTTACATACACTTAGGTTGGAGTCATTAAAACTCGTTTTTCAACCACTCCACAAATTTCTTGTTAACAAACTATAGATTTGGCAAGTCGGTTAGGACATCTACTTTGAGCATGACACAAGTAATTTTTCCAACAATTGTTGATAGACAGATTATTTCACTTATAATTCACTGTATCACAATTCCAGTGAGTCAGAAGTTTACATACATTAAGTTGACTGTGCCTTTAAACAGCTTGGAAAATTCCAGAAAATGATGTCATGGCTTTAGAAGCTTCTGATAGGCTAACTGAGATAATTTGAGTCAATTGGAGGTGTACCTGTGGATGTATTTCAAGGCCTACCTTCAAACTCAGTGCCTCTTTGCTTGACATCATGGGAAAATCAAAAAGAAATCAGCCAAGACTTCAGAAAAAACATTGTAGACCTCCACAAGTCCTGTTCATCCTTGGGAGCAATTTCCAAATGCCTGAAGGTACCATGTTCATCTTTACAAACAATAGTACGCAAGTATAAACACCATGGTACCACGCAGCCATCATACCGCTCAGGAAGGAGACGCGTTCTGTCTCCTAGAGATGAACGTACTTTGGTGCGAAAAGTGCAAATCAATCCCAGAACAACAGCAAAGGACCTTGTGAAGATGCTGGAGGAAACAGGTACAAAAGTATCTATATCCACAGTAAAACAAGTCCTATATCGACATAACCTGAAAGGCCGCTCAGCAAGGAAGAAGCAACTGCTCCAAAACCACCATAAAATAGCCAGACTACGGTTTGCAACTGCACATAGGGACAAAGATATTTTTTGGAGAAATGTCCTCTGGTCTGATGAAACAAAAATAGAACTGTTTGGCCATAATGACCATCGTTATGTTTGGAGGAAAAATGGGGCAGCTTGCAAGCCGAAGAACACCATCCCAACCGTGAAGCACGGGGGTGGCAGCATCATGCTGTGGGGGTGCATTGCTGCAGGAGGGACTGGTGCACTTCACAAAATAGATGGCATCATGAGGATGGAAAATTATGTGGATATATTGAAGTAACATCTCAAGACATCCGTCAGAAAGTTAAAGCTTGGTTGCAAATGGGTCTTCCAAATGGACAATGACCCCAAGCATACTTCCAAAGTTGTGGCAAAATGGCTTAAGGACAACAAAGTCAAGGTATTGGAGTGGCCATCACAAAGCCCTGACCTCAATCCTATAGAAAATGTGTGGGCAGAAGTGAAAAAGCATGTGCGAGCAAGGAGGCCTACAAACCTGACTCAGTTACACCAGCTCTGTCAGGAGGAATGGGCCAAAATTCACCCAACTTATTGTGGGAAGCTTGTGGAAGGCTACCCGAAACGTTTGACCCAAGTTAAACAATGTAAAGACAATGCTACCAAATACTAATTGAGTGTATGTAAACTTCTGACCCACTGGGAATGTGATGAAAGAAATAAAAGCTGAAATAAATCATTCTCTCTACTATTATTCTGACATTTCACATTCTTAAAATAAAGTGATGATCCTAACTGACCTAAAACAGGGAATTTTTACTGGGATTAAATGTCAGGAATTGTGAAAAACTGAGTTTAAATGTATTTGGCTAAGGTGTATGTAAACTTCCGACTTCGACTGTAGAACCTCTAATTTCGTTAGCTAACCTTGGTCTCATATAGGAAACTGTACACAGCACAGTAGCATTTACGTCATTTTTTTTTATGGTGGGGGAGGGGTAGAAGGATTACTTTTAACTATTCCAGGTATTCCTTAAAGAGGTAGGGTTTCAAGTGTCTCCGGAAGGTGGTCAGTGACTCCGCTGTCCTGGCGTCGTGGGGGAGCTTGTTCTACCATTGGGGTGCCAGAGCAGCGAATAGCTTTGACTGGGCTGAGCGGGAACTGTGCTTCCGTAGAGGTAGGAGGGCTAGCAGGCCAGAGGTGGATGAACATAGTGCCCTCGTTTGGATGTAGGGTCTGATCAGAGCCTGAAGGTAAGGAGGTGCCGTTCCCCTCACAGCTCCGTAGGCAAGCACCATGGTCTTGTAATAGATGCGAGCTTCAACTGGAAGCCAGTGGAGTGTGCGGAGGAGCGGGGTGACATGAGAGAACTTGGGAAGGTTGAACACCAGACGGGCTGCAGCGTTCTGGATAAGTTGTAGGGGTTTAATGGCACAGGCAGGGAGCCCAGCCAACAGCGAGTTGCAGTAATCCAGACGGGAGATGACAAGTGCCTGGATTAGGACCTGTGCCGCTTTCTGTGTAAGGAGATCTTTGCAATATCTACTGTATGTTGTCGTCAAAGTCTTACCATCCTGGCCAACAACAATAAACTGTGTTTACTGTGACTGCAACACATGCTTTACACATGTATACAGACTTGACTCGTCGCAGGCATTCTTCTATACAGAAATCCACAGGTAGAGAACTAGCATTCCAAACACGTAGTCTAATTACGTGACATAAAAATCCAGATTATACCTTACTCCCCCAAGCAATATTTAGTTCTACAATCTCCATCATCTCCCAACAACAACTGCTCCCTGGGCGCCGATGACGTGGTTCTGTGAATCTCATTCGACTTAGTTTGATTCTGGACAAATATGATTGTCTTTATCGTTCATATTTTGACATTGTCTGTGGGCTGTGCTCTCACACTGATACGTATATGAGTGATGGTTAAATGACAGCGGGTGTCGAATGAATGAATGTGTGTGTCTGCATGTGTGTGCATGTAGGGGTCTGAAGAAGAGGATTACATTGGAAGCCGTTATAAGTAGCCTGCTGAGCCAGAACAGAGTGCAGTGAAATTATATGAGAAACCATTCAAAACTAGCAGAAACCATCCACCTATAATTGAGATCTTATTACAAAGACAAATTGATAGGCAGAGTATCTTATCACAGACAGTAATACTACTATAATAATGGTAGCTGTGGGAAATAAGGAGACCAAGTTGATTTCACTGCAGTAAGAATAAATCACCATCCTTTTATTGAGGTGGCTGATCATGGAAGGAGCACTAATTAGTACAGTCCACTCCTGATAGGCCTCTCTTTCAAAGATTTTAGAGAAAGCAGTTGCTCAGCAGCTTACTTCTTTCCCAGATTCGAAATAGCACATTAGAAACCCTCCAATCTGGATTTAGAACATGTCGTAGCAATGAAACTACTGCTGTCCTCTGACCGTGTCTCTGGTCTCATTCTTTAAAAATCTCTGCAGGGATTACACCGTGCTCATTAAGAGACTGGAAGACTTGGTTGGCCTCCGAGGACAAGTTTTTAACTTCTTTAAATCTTATTTTATTGATTGTTATGAATTTGTGCAACTGGGTGACAAAGTATCTGAACGTTCCAAAGTTGAATTTGGCGTTCCACAAGTCTCTATTGTTTTCCTTATACATGTTACCACTTGGAAATGTTATACGCAGACATGCCATGCACTTTCCCTGTTATGCAGATGATACTCAAGTGAAGTTTATTTACGAAACGCCATATCCACAAATGTGTGTTTTGTGTTTTGTTTATCAGAAATTATTGCTTATGGGGGTACCTTCATGTGTGTGTAAAATATTACTATTGTCATACATTTTCATAGATTTTAAAAGTGTATGATTTTTATTTTTTGGCCAAATGCTATATATCCATTGTTTAGCTGGAATGGAATGTTTGTATCATGCATATTTGACTGTGATATGTGGAGGTCTCACCCATCTATTTTAAGATGAATGCACTTACTGTAAGTCGCTCTGGATAAGAGCATCTGCTAAATGACTAAAATGTCAAATGTAAATGTTTTACATACAGATCTTATATTACTGTATTGAATTGTGTTTTTTAAACATGATTTAAATATTGATGTCAGAAATGTATCATTTGTACATTTCCTTATTAAAAATGTAGTTATTTGTTACATTTGACTGTGTAAAACCTAGCCGTAGGACTTATTTCTCTGTGATTGACAGTATAGCATTTAGCAAAAAAACAAGATTATTTGTCTATCTGAAATGAAACCATCAAATAATAGATTTTAAACAAATACATGTCTGTCATTGAACAACCCCATTCCGTGATTATATAGTGGAAAAACACACCAATCTCTTTCATAATTTATTTAAACAATAAAAGCTAATTTACCAACATTTCTGAAAATTTATATATAGCGTTTTGGAATGAAGCTCTTCAAATGTACTTATCTTTTAATCCAGACAATACTTTGCTGGCAGCTCGCCTCGCGGCATGCATCAAGGAGGTTAAGCATTGATAGCAACAAAACAGAGATTATGCTTATTGGTAATAAGAGATTTACCAATAAGATTTCTGATTTTACTCTTGATGTTGACGGTTGCCTTATTAAACCAAAAATGTCTTTGATGACCCTAGTCTTACATTTGACATTCACTTAAAACGCATTTCCAAGACAGCATATAACCTCAGAATCATTTCTAGAATCAAACACATTATTTCACAACAGGATGCTGAAAAACTGGTCCATAAATTTGTGTCACGGTTAGATTTAACTCTCTCCTGTCTAGTTTCTTAAAACCCTGCACATTTTACAGAATACTGCTGCCCGTATTTTAACCAAACCTAGAAAGTATGAGCACATCACTCCAGTTTTATCCTCTGAAGTATTGGTCTGATTTTAAGATTTTACTCTTAACTTTTAAAGCACTGCACGGCCTTTCTCACTCTTATCCGTCAGACATTCTTGTTCCATACAACCCAGAGAGAGTGCTCCGCTCCCAAGGTACTAGCATATGAACAATACCTACAGTATGTTTAGAGCCAAGGCCCACAGCTATGGAACTACTTATACAATGTAAGAGGGGCAGACACAGTCAACGTTTTTAAATCACGTTTGAAAACACACCTTTTTAGCATGGCCTTCAAACTATAATCGTACTGTTACTTAGCTTTTCCTTTAAATCATCGATTTCACTATTTTTTTTTACTGTAAAGTGTGTTGCCATATTAAATTGACTAAATTTGATAAGTGCACCTTGGATAAGTGCACAATCTGTTTAAGTGCACTACAGTTTTCAAGTCTCAACTAAACTACCTTCTTTTTAATAACTGCACACTGTCACGACAGTCCAAAACAGCTGCATTTAAGCTACCAAGGCCGGGATTCAATCAAAGGTGTGTGGCCAACAAGCGCATTGCGACATCTGCAGCATTTACCATGAATGTCTGGGAAATTACCTGGTACATTGTCAGTAGTGCAGTGCTCAGCTTTACAATGCGCTGATGAATGAATTCCGGCCCTAGAGTCTGTCTAGAGTCGACTTAAGGAGCTGTTGGATGAGGGAAATCACAGATGAAACCAGGGAATAACTCATATCAATTGGGATCCGCTGAACAGCGCTACAAACTGCTGCTCTGTAATATCCATATCAATGGGAGAGAATTGCCCATGCAACACTAATGTGCTCAATGCTAGAGAGAGAGAGAGAGAGAGAGAGAGAGAGAGAGAGAGAGAGAGAGAGAGAGAGAGAGAGAGAGCAAAAGAGAGAGCGAAAGAGAGAGAAATCGGTGGTAGTTCCCACTTTAACTTGTTGCCTTGAACACAGCTCCCTAGCAACCTAACAAGCACCAGCTGCTACTAATTGCCAATCAGCCTCCATGCCTTTTTGCAACACTTTAACTAGTTGCCTTGAACGTAGCTCCTCAGCAAGCATCAGCTGTAACTAATCAGCCTCCACACATGTCCTCACTCTCCTTAATCACCACTGCCACCCTACTTTAACCTGACCAAACTAATATTCCTCCTCTTGTTCTGCAGTGCATGTCACAGCGTGCTCAGAGTAGCTACTCTGCAATTGAGGGAACTAGTGTGCAAGACGCTATCAGAGTGTGTACCAAGAGAGAGCTGAAGGTTTTCCGCCACTACAGGAGTAGAACAGAGTTTGGGGGTCGTTTTTCTGTGTGTGGCCACTGCTCATGCTCTGAAAATGTCGGCCACCGGGGAAGACACGTTTCCGAGGTGAGCAGGACGATTACGAGATGGAGTTATGTCGGGATGCCACCGGGCCGCGAGCAAAATCGGGAGAAAAGGAATATTGGAACAGGTCAGAAATCCACCTTTTTGTGTTCCTTTCTGAAGAGGTCAAAGAGAATGAGGAAAGCAGAGGTTGGATTTAAATTTGAGGAAGATGGCGATAAAAATTCAGAGATGGGGTGTCGAAGAAGATTGGTCTCAAGTGCAAACAGAGTGAGCCGTGCGCCAGACTAAGTTCTAGAGGTGAAATGGAAGTGAATGAGTGTGAGTTAAGTGACCTGGTAGGTGTGGTGAAGAGCTCGGAACCCGAGCCTGGAATCAATGGACATGACAAAGAACAATCTGATCCAGTAGGAGTGACATTTTGGGAGAAAGTGGATCCTTGCCTTTTGGCAGATCCATTTGTGGTTTCAGGGTGGGTGGGAAAGGACTTGGGTGCAGTTGAATCAGTGAAGGTAACCTGTAGTAGACTTGTGATATTTGTTTGTGTTTCTTCTGACCAAAGGCTCCATGTCACATAACTTGGGTCAAGATCTGTTTCTTGCTTTGCTCTTAGGAACAGGGCACCATTGAAAGGAGTGATTTCTGGGGTAGCGTTAAGTGTGGAGGTGGAGCAATTGAAGTTGAAGATTTCTGGTGTTTGTGACGCCCGCCGTTTGGTGCGACGCAGATCCGATGGTGAGCGCAGTGAAACCGAAGACCCACTGTCAGTCCTTTTGAGTTTTGAGTCAGTCTTTACCCGAACAAGTCATGTTAGGATATATCAGTTATCCTGTTAAAGATTAGGATTGTGTAGTTTCGGTGGATAAAGTTGTCAACTGTAGGGATGCCTATGTCGCTGGGAATCGCAAGTGTCCGGTGGGAGAGAGGCAGGTTGAGGTGGCTAGAGTCAGAGTAGTGCAGAAGGTGTCGTATGCGCGACGTATGTTGTTGAACGCTAAAAGCTGAACGAGAGACCACAGTTTATTGTTTTTGTAAAGCTGACAGTGTTTTTCTATACTTTTATTTTGGATACTGCGGTTCTGTTTGGCTTAGTTGCTGTGAGCGCTGCTGTCTGTCCCGGGATCCTGCCAGATTCTGCATAGGGGGAGAGACATGGAAGCCCAGCTAGCCTAGCCGGCTCGGTGGACTCAAATGGATGTCGCTATTGAACATTTCCAGCGCTGCAGGAGCTGTGTTTATTTTGCTTTGTTCCGGGACAATGTGGACCGCGCTGACTTTCAATGTAGCAACTGCTTGCGGAGGACTACAGGGGAGAAATGGCTACTCTTAGCAAGCAAGTAGCAAACCTACACAAGCTGCTGGGGAATCCACGCCCGCCTACTTTTTCTTTTTCTTCCACCACAGTAGCCGGACGCCGCTCTGGTCTGGTGGAAGTGTTGCCGCCGTGTCGGCTCTCCACAGCCGACTGGCAGGTGCTCAGCAGGGTTCCATCCCCGACGGGGTCTCCCCCTTCCCTGGAGAAGGGGCTGTTCTCGACCCAACCAACCAGCCATAGAGATACGTCACATGCCGTGGAAATCGAAGAAAGCGTCCTCTGGCAACGGGGGTCTCCTTGGAGATGTTAAGCCCGGACCTGACACAGACCAGAAACGGCTTTGCCGCCCTGGATCCAGAGGTTCCGGCGCCATCTTCCTTAGAATTAGATTTGAATGTCAAGCCCCTATTTGCCACATGTGCCGAATACAAGAGCTGTAACCCTTACAGTGAAATGCTTACTTACAAGCCCTTAACCAACAATACAGTTTAAGAAAAATAAGTGATAATATAAATAACAAATAATTAAAGAGCAGCAGTATAGCCTGGTATAGAGGTCCTGGATGGCAGGAAGCTTGACCCCAGTGATGTACTGGGCCGTACGCACTACCCTCTGTAGTGCCTTGCGGTCGGAGGCCGAGCAGTTGCCATACCAGGCAGTGATGCAACCAGTCAGGATGCTCTCGATGGTGCAGCTGTATAACGTTTTGAGGATCTGAGGACCCATGCCAAATCTTTTCAGTCTCCTGAGGGGGAATAGGCTTTGTCGTGCCCTCCACACGACTGTCTTGGTGTGTTTGGACCATGATAGTTTGTTGGTGATGTGGACACCAAGGAACTTGAAGCTCTCAACCTGCTCCACTACAGCCCCGTCATTGAGAATGGGGGCATGCTCAGTCCTATTTTTTTAACTTGTAGTCCACAATAATCTCCTTTGTCTTGATCATGTTGAGGGAGAGGTTATTATCCTGGCACCACAGACCAGCCTTTCAAAGCACTTCATGGTTACAGACGTGAGTAATACGGGTCGGTAGTCATTTAGACAGGTTATGTTAGTGTTCTTGGGCACAGGCACTATGGTGGTCTGCTTGAAACATGTTGGTATTACAGACTCAGTCAGGGACATGTTGAAAATGTCAGTGAAGACACTTGCCAGTTGGTCAGCGCATGCTCGGAGTACGCGTCCTGGTAATCCGTCTGGCTCTGCGGCCTTGTGAATGTTGACCTGCTTAAAAGTCTTAGAGCGTGATCACATAGTCATCCGGAAAAGCTGATGCTCTAATGCATGCTTCAGTGTTGCTTGCCTTGAATCGAGCATAGAAGTGATTTAGCTCGTCTTGTAGGCTCGTGTCACAGGGCAGCTCGCGGCTGTGCTTCCCTTTGTAGTCTGTGATAGTTTGCAAGCCCTGCCACATTCGAGCATCGGAGCCGGTGTAGTACAATTCAATCTTAGTCCTGTAATGACTCTTTGCCTGTTTGATGGTTCATCAGAGGGCATAGTGGGATTTCTTATAAGCGTCCGAGTTAGAGTCCCGCTCCTTGAAAGCGGCAGCTCTACCCTTTAGCTCAGTGCGGATGTTGCCTGTAATCCATGGCTTCTGGTTGGGGTATGTACATACGGTCACTGTTGGGACGACGTCATCGATGCACTTATTGATGAAGCCAGTGACTGATGTGGTGTACTCCTCAATGCCATCGGAAGAATCCCGGAACATTTTCCAGTCTGTGCTTGCAAAACAGTCCTGTAGCTTAGCATCTGCGTCATCTGACCACTTCCTTATTAACCGAGTCACTGGTGCTTCCTGCTTTAGTTTTTGCTTGTAAGCAGGAATCGGGAGGATAGAGTTATGGTCAGATTTGCCAAATGGAAGGCGAGGGAGAGCTTTGTATGCGTCTCTGTGTGTGGAGTAAAGGTGGTCTAGAGTTTTTTTCCCCCTCTGGTTGCACATTTAACATGCTGGTAGAAATGAGGTAGAACAGATTTAAGTTTCCCTGCATTAAAGTCCCCGGCCACTAGGAGTGCTGCCTCTGGATGAGCGTTTTCCTGTTTTGTTATGGCCTTATACAGCTCATTGAGTGCAATCTTAATGCCAGCAGTGGTTTGTGGTGGTAAATAGACAGCTATGAAAAATATAGATGAAAACTCTCTTGGTAAATAGTGTGGTCTACTTCCTTAGTATTTGATTTTGTGCACCAGCTGTTGTTTACAAATATACACCGCCACCCCTTGTCTTACCGGAGTCAGCCGTTCTATCCTGCCGATGTAGCGTATATCCCGTCAGCTGTATGTTGTCCATGTCGTCGTTCAGCCACGACTCGGTGAAACATAAGATATTACAGTTTTTAATGTCCCGTTGGTAGGATAACCGTAATCTTAGGTCATCTAATTTATTTTCAAATGATTGAAGATTGGCTAATAGGATTGATGGAAGAGGCAGTTTACTCGCTCGCCGTCGGATCCTTACAAGGCACCCCGACCTACGTCCACGATATCTCCGTCTCTATCTCCTGCGAATGACAGGGATTTGGGCCTTGTCGGGTGTCTGTAGGATATCCTTCGCGTCCGACTCGTTGAAGAAAAAATCTTCGTCCAATACGAGGTGAGTAATCGCTGTCCTGATATCCAGAAGCTCTTTTTGGTTATAAGAGACGATGGCAGAAACCTTATGTACAGAATAAATTACAAATAACGTGAAAACACACACACTATAGTACAATTGGTTAGAGGGCTGTAAAACGGCAGCCATCTTCTCCGGTGCCAAATGTTAAAATGTGATTGTAAAAAATATAATTTTTCGGAAAACCATTTAAGAGCTAGAGTTATTATACAGTCTGACAGCAGTGGGTAGAGTGGCGTTTTGCAGGCTGTTCATACGGTAGTTATACAGGACAGTTCGTGGCTGTTTCTCGGGAGCCTCAGGCCTCCTGGCTACCTTGCCTGCACTATCTTCACAGCCTCTGGCTCTCTCCCCTCAGGTCTCGCTGGCCCTGTGACCGCTGCTCTGACAGCAGCTCAATCTCTTTCTCTGCCA
The DNA here is from genome assembly GCF_964263955.1 of Coregonus lavaretus. Lineage (NCBI taxonomy): Eukaryota > Metazoa > Chordata > Actinopteri > Salmoniformes > Salmonidae > Coregonus > Coregonus lavaretus. The sequence continues at coordinate 3,248,572 of NC_140015.1, read as the reverse complement.
GTGTCGAACTCTCTCTTTCCCTCCGGTCCCACTGGCACATGACTGTGGCTCACCCTCTCTCTGCCAGTGTCGACCTCTCTCCCCACCTCAGGTCTGGCTGGCTCCGTGACCGCCACTACAACAGCGGCTCACCCTCTTTCTCTGCCAGTTTTTTCCCCTTCTTTCCCTCACGTCCCACTGGCCCTGTGACTACCTGCTAGGGTAGCGACTCTTTCTCTGCTAGTGACAACCTCTCTCTCAGCATACTGCCTCCTATACCTCTCACGTTCTGTCTCCGCTGGCGGTGCAACTGGTTTTCCCACTCTGGCCTCCCGGCTACCTTGCCTGCACTATCTTCACAGCCTCTGGCTCCCATCCCCCCAGGTCTCGAATGACCTGTGACTGCTACTCCGGCAGCGGCTCACCCTTTCTATCTGCCAGTGTCGACTTCTCTCTTTCCCTCAGGTCCCGCTGCCACCACACCAGCGTCTCCACTCTCTGCCAGCAATGACCTCTCACATCCCCACCTACTACCACACCCAGTTATGTGCCTGCTGCCCCTTCAGTGGTCTGGCCCCTGGCCCTGGCCCTCTCAGCTGCCTCTCTGTTCCAGTCTTCACTGCCGGCCGCTCCGGCCTCCCGGCTACCTAGCCTGCGCTATCTTCACAGCCTCTAGCAGCTCTCCCTCTCTCTGCAAGTGACAACCTCTCTCCCCACCTCGGGCTCCGTTGACCCGTGACCGCTGCTCCCACAGTGACACACCCTCCCTCTTCACCAGTAATGACCTCCATCTTCACCTCTGGTCCCACTGGTCCTGTGACCGCCACCCCTGCAGTGCCTCACCTTCTTCTCTGCCAGCGACGACTATAGCGGCAGCCTGCTGCTCCAGCCGTGGCTCTGCCCCTGTTCCTTACAGCTGTGAACTTCTCTCAGTTCAGTGATCCCCGCCCTCCGGCTCAACATTCCCTCTTGACGGCCTTCCTGGCTCTTCCTCCGCCAGTTGAAACTCTCTCCTAGATCAGTGAACCAACTGGCTCTGTTCAAGTCTTCAACTGCCGCCCACAGTCCACCTTTGCCGACGTCCGCCACCCACCCTCGTTGCCAGCCTATCACCATTGACATCCTGTCTGCCTGCATCCAGATGCTGAGATCAGGTTACGTCTCCATCGCAGTCTCGCCACACTGGGATGGAGGTTTCTTTTGGCGTTTTTTCGCTTCCTGCGATGTTCCAAGTTAACATCCTCATCTTTTACCTACATCCCTTCTCATCTCAGCATATCCGACATCACCATCCTCGACAAAGATACCTTCACCATCAAACACAGTTAACCGATCAGTTTGGCAAAACCACACCAGTCTAACTGTTCGGCTACAATCTAGCCCTTGTGAACCACTAACCAACTTCCTACAGCTCAGATAATCTCAACATGCTTCTCCATCCGATCCACTATTCATCACCAAATCTGGTTCCATCGCCTCTCCAATGGTTCCATTTCCATCTGCGACAAATACTATCCCTGTACAGCTATCCTGCTGACCAATTCTCTGGACACTTCCGCATTGGAGCTGCATCCATGGGTCCCATTATACCTGGCGAAAACCAAACACTGCATTCCACAGTAAGAACATCATACCAAAGGTCAAATGTGGTGGTGTGATGGTTTGGGGATGCTTTGCTGCCTCAGGACCTGGACGACTTGCCTTAATAGAAGGAACCATGAATTCTGCTCTGTATCAGAGAATTCTACAGGAGAATGTCAGACCATCCGTCTGTGAGCTGAAGCTGAAGCGCAGCTGGGTCATGCAGCAAAACAATGATCCAAAACACACAATCAAGTCTACATGAAAATTGCTAAAAAGCAACAAATTGGAAGTGTTGGAATGGCCTAGTTAAAGTCCAGACCTAATCCCAATTGAGATGTTGTGGCAGGACTTGAAATGAGCAGTTCATGCTTGAAAACCCACACGTCACTGAGTTAAAGCAGTTCTGCATGGAAGAGTGGGCCAAAATTCCTCCACAGCGACATGAGAGACTGATCAACAACTACAGGAAGCATTTGGTTGGAGTCATTGCAGCTAAAGGTGGCACAACCAGTTATTGAGTGTAAGGGGGCAATTACTTTTTCACACAGGGGAATTGGGTGTTGCATAACTTTGTTTATGAAATAAATATGTAATTGTTGTGTTATTTGTTCACTTATGTTCCCTATATCTAATATTAGGTTTTGGTTGAAGATCTGGTAACATTCAGTATCACAAATATGCAAATTAGAAAGGGGGCAAATACTTTTTCATAGCACTGTATTGTGCAAAACATGGAAATTTCACATGTGAAATCATGTGGTTTTTCCATAAGGGTTGGCTGCCTAAAATGAAGGAAATCTTTAAAGTTTTCTTCCTCCTGTGAGAATGCAGTTTTTTTCTCCCTTCTATCAAATCTGGAATAATCATTGTTTTTGAGCTGCAAAGGACTAATCTCAGAAACACTTGATCACTGCTAATCTACAAAGGACCATTATTTTTTACCTGAGGGTTTTCCTCAACAACACTCTTTTTTTTATTTTATCACAGGAAACATTCTATCAAATGACATAGTGCTTGCATCCCAAATGGCACCCTATTCCCTATGGAACCTGGTCAGAAGTAGTGCACTATAAAGGGAATAGGGTGCCATTTTGGATGCAGACATAGACTGTGGGCCCACAGAGAGGTGTTCAGTCACGGTAGGATTACCGGCAGCAGCTGATGCTCCCCCGTTCGCTAAGCTCATCAACGCAGCAACACAGGAAGATATGCAAATGAGGCCACAATGACCAGGGAGGTTTTCCAATGCCTCGTAAAGAAGAGCACCTATTGGTAGATGGGTAAAAATAAAATAAAAAGCAGACATTGAATATCCATTTGAGCATGGTGAAGTTATTAATTACACTTTGGATGGTGTATCAATACACCCAGTCACTACAAAGATACAGGCGTCCATCCTAACTCATTTGCCGGAGAGGAAGGAAACCACTCAGAGATTTCACCATGAGGTCAATGGTGACTTTAAAACAGTTACAGAGTTTAATGGCTGTGATAGGAGAAAACTGAGGATGGATCTGCATTGTAGTTACTCCACAATAATAACCTAATTGATAGAGTGAAAAGGAAGCCTGTACAGAATATAAATATACCAAAACATGCATCCGTTTTACAACAAGGCACTAAAGTAATACTGCAAAGAATGTGACAATTTTGTCCTGAATACAAAGTCACATGTTTGGGGCATATCCAATACAACACATTACTGAGTACCACTCTCCATATTTTCAAGCTGCATAATGTTATTGGTATGCTTGTAACGGTTAAGGACTGGGGAGTTTTTCAGGATAAAAAAGAAACGGAACGGAGCTAAACAGAGGCAAAATCCTAGAGGAAAACCTGGTTCAGTCTGCTTTCCACCAGACACTGGGAGGTGAATTCACCTTTCAGCAGGACAATAACCTAAAACACAAGGCCAAATCTACACTGGAGTTGCTTACCAAGAAGACAGTGAATGTTGCCGAGTTACCATTTTGAATTAAATCTACCTGAAAACCTATGGCAAGACCTGAAAATGGTTGTCTAGTAATGATCAACAACCAATTTAACAGCGCTTGAATAATTTAAAAAAAGAATAATGGGCAAATGTTGCACAATCCAGCTGTGGAAAGCTCTTAGCGACTTACCCAGAAAGACACACAGCTGTAATCGCTGCCAAAGATGCTTCTATAAGGTATTGACTCAACGGTGTGAATACCTATGTAAATGAGATATCTGTATTTAATTTTCAATACATTTGCAAAAAAATCGAAAAACATGTTTTCACTTTGTCATTATGTGGTATTATGTGTAGATGGGTAAGACAAAATCAATTTAATCCATTTTGAATTCAGGCTGTAACACAACAAAATGTGGAATAAGTCAAGGGGTATGAATACTTTCTGAAGGCACTTCTTTGCGAGGCATTGGAAAACCTCCCTGGTCTTTGTGGCCTCATTTGCATAGGTTCCATAGGGCTCTGGTCAAAAGTAGTGCACTATATAGGGAATAGGGTGCCATTTGGTATGCAGACACTATGTCATGTGATATAATTTTTCCTGTGATAAATATGCACACCCATATAGAGGTTAGTGTTGGTTCCCCTATAGTTCCTCATGGGGAAAGATTCCCTTAAATGATCCTTTGTACACTGAGTGTACAAACCATTAAGAACACCTTCCTAATATTGAGTTGCACCCCCCCTCCCCCTTTGCCCTCAGAGCAGCCTCAATTTGTTGGGGCATGGACTCTACAATGTGTCGAAAGCGTTCCACAGTTGTGTCAAGTTGGCTGGATGTCCTTTGGGTGGTGGACCATTCTTGATACACACAGGAAACTGTTGAGCATGAAAAACCCAGCAGCGTTGGAGTTCTTGACACAAAGCAGTGTGCCTGGTACCTACTACCATACCCCATTCAAAGGCATTTAAATCTTTGTCTTGCCCATTCACCCTCTGAATGGCAGACATACACAATCATGTCTCAATTGTCTCAAGGCTTAAAAATCCTTCTTTAACGTGTCTCCTCCCCTTCATCTACACTGAAATGCATTTAACAAGTGACATCAATAAGGGATCATAGCTTTCACCTGGTCAGTCTATGTCATGGAAAGAGCAGGTGTTCCTAATGTTTTGTACACTCAGTGTAAATATTGTCCCCTTTCTCTAATCACCATCACTATTACTATACATTTTTGATATGTTTTTTTACTGTTATTGTTGACGTCATTATCTCGTTTCACTTTAGCAACAGTGGCCTTATCATTCATGCTAATAAAGCTTATCTGAATCAAAGAGAGAGAGAGAAACAAATAGTCAGGGAAACACCTAGGGAGGAGAGCGAGGACGTGGTGGATTTGCATGAATTAATAAGTAGCAAGATCTTAGCCATTCCCCCTAAAAAAGCACTATCAATTTCAATATAAAGTTGATATTCCATATTCATTCATGCATGCACACAGAGAGAGAGAGAGAGATGGAGGGAGAGAAAGAGAGAGAAAAGGAGAAAAAGAAAGAAAGAGAGAGGTGGAGAGAAGGAGGTGAACGCTGTGCTGAAGAATAAACTGAAAGAGCGAACCACTGCATTTAACCACAGTAAAATGACTGGAAACATTGACAAGTACAAACAGACCTCCTACGACCTCCGTAAGGCAATCAAAGAGGCAAAACGTCAGTACAGGGACAAAGTGGAGCCGCAATTCAACGACTCAGACAAAAGACGTGTGTGGCAAGGATTTATCACGGATTATAAAGGAAAAACCAGCCATGTCGTGAAAAAAGATGCTTCACTGCCAGACAAGCTAAACATCTTTTTCACCCGCTTCGGGGAAAACAGAGCCGCGGACGTGGGCCCCCGCATCTCACGAGAACTGCAGGCTCCCAATCTCTGTAGCCTACTTGAGTAGGACCTTCAAGCGTGTTATCCCTCGCAAGGCTGCTGGTCCAGATGGCATCCCAACCCGCATCCTCAGAGCATGCACAGACCAGCTGGCTGGAGTGTTTACGGACATTTTCAACCTCTCACTATCCCAGTCTGTCGTCCCCACTAGCTTTAAGATGGCCACCATTGTTCTCAAGCAAGCCAAGGTAACTGAACTAAATGACTATTGCCCCGTAGCACAGTTCTGTCATCATGAAGTCTTTTGAAAAGCAAATCAAGGACCATATCACCTCCACCACACCCTCACTGCACACCGCCCTATCCCACCTGGACAAGAGGAATACCTACAGTGCTTATAGAAAGTCTACACCCCCCTTGGATTTCTTTACATTTTATTGTGTTACAAAGTGGATTCAAATAGATTTATATGGCATTTTTTCTCAACGATCTACACAAAATACTCTGTCATGTGAAAGTGGATGAAAAATTCTAACATTTTTTAAAAGATTAATGAAAATAAAACACTAATATACCTTGATTAGATAAGTATTCACCCCCCTGTGTCAATACATGTTAGAAACACCTTTGGCAGTGATTACAGCTGTGTCTTCTTGGGTAAGTCTCATAAGAGTCTCATAGAGACATATGCACGCTCAAGAAAGGCGCCTTGAAATTCAATACTTGACTGATTGAAACCTTACAGATAGATGTATATATGGGGGACAGAGGAAGGGGTAGTCATTCAAAAATCATGTAAACCCCTACTATTATAACTTATTATGTCCATATAACTTATTATGTGATTTGTTAAGCCACATTTTACTTCTGAACTAATTTAGGCTTGCCTAAACAAAGGGGGTGAATACTTATGCAACGACTATATTTTAGTAATAGAATTTGTATTAATTTGTAAACATTTTTATAATTTTCTTTTCACTTTGACATTATGGAGTATTTTGTGTAGATCAATGACAAAACATTTTTATTAACCTTTTACTGCAGTGGGCTAAATCACGGTCACAGAGTGTTTCTTGGTAGTCTTAAACAAATCTACTTTGAAGCAAGAGTATGTACCTCACAGACATGATTATGGCCTTAGAAAAAATAAGACACCTGTACCATGTCAGATATAGAGTTGAAATGTATTACATTTTGAGTTTGCATCCCAATATTACACTTTAAACACATCACAGAAGACTTAAATATAACAATACTGTTTGACATAGAAACAACAGATTTTCAGCGGGTTTTTTGAAAAAATGTTTATTAAAAATATTAACATTCCACCCATGAGGCCACTAAGTCATTTGACTGCAGGAAAGGGCTACATCTATTTCAATCCCACTTTGTAACGCAACAAAATGTGAAAAAAGTTCAAGGGGGTGTAGACTTTCTATAGGCACTATACTGTACAGTGGCTTGTGAAAGTATTCACCCCACCCCCCACCCCTTGGCACTTTTCCTATTTTGTTGCCTTACAACCTGGAATTAAAATAGTTTTGGGGGGGGTTTCTATAATTTGATTTACACAACATGCCTACCACTTTGAAGATGCAAAATATTTTTTCTTGTGAAAAAAACTGAAAACTTGAGCGTGCATAACTATTCACCCCCCCCCCCCCCCAAAGTCAATACTTTGTAGAGCCACCTATTGCAGCAATTACAGCTGCAAGTCTCTTGGGGTATGTCTCTATAAGCTTGGCACATCTAGCCACAGGGATTTTTGCGCATTCTTCAAGGCAAAACTGCTCCATCTCCTTCAAGTTGGATGGGTTCCGCTGGTTTACAGCAATCTTTAAGTCATACCACAGATTCTCAATTGGATTGAGGTCTGTGCTTGACTAGACCATTCCAAGACATTTAAATGTTTCCCCTTAAACCACTCAAGTGTTGCTTTAGCAGTATGCTTAGGGTCATTGTCCTGCTGAAAGGTGAACCTCCGTCCCAGTCTCAAATCTCTGGAAGACTGAAACAGGTTTCCCTCAAGAATTTCCCTGTATTTAGCGCCATCCATCATTCCTTCAATTCTGACCAGTTTCCCAGTCCCTGCCGATGAAAAACATCCCGACAGCATGATGCTGCCACAACCATGCTTCACAGTGGGGATGGTGTTCTCGGGGTGATGAGAGGTGTTGGGTTTGTGCCAGACATAGCGTTTTTCCTTGATGGCCAAAAAGCTCAATTTTTGTCTCATCTGACCAGAGTACCTTCTTTTTCTTATGGATTTAATGGTGCTCCGTGGGATGTTCAAAGTTTCGGATATTTTTTTATAAGCCAACCCTGATCTGTACTTCTCCACAACTTTGTCCCTGACCTGTTTGGTGAGCTCCTTGGTCTTCATGGTGCCGCTTGCTTGGTGGTGCCCCTTGCTTAGTGGTGTTGCAGACTCTGGGGCCTTTCAAAACAAGTGTATATATACTGAGATCATGTGACACTTAGTTTGCACACAGGTGGACTTTATTTAACTAATTATGTGACTTCTGAAGGTAATTGGTTGCACCAGATCTTATTTAGGGGCTTCATAGCAAAGGGGGTGAATACATTTGCACGCACCACTTTTCCGTTATTTATTTTTTAGAATTTTTTGAAACAAGTTATTTTTTTCATTTCACTTCACCAATTTGGACTATTTTGTTTATGTCCATTGCATGAAATCCAAATAAAAATCCATTTAAATTACAGGTTGTAATGCAACAAAATAGGAAAAACGCCAAGGGGGATGAATACTTTTGCAAGGCACTGTATGTGAGAATGCTGTTCATCGATTACAGCTCAGCTTTTAACACCATAGTGCCCTCTAAGCTCGTCACTAAACTCGGGGCCTTGGGTCTGAACTCCTCCCTGTGCAACTGGATACTAGATTTCCTGACAGGACGACCCCAGGTGGTAAGGGAAGGCAACAACACGTCCGCCACACTGATACTCAACACGGGGGCCCCCCAAGGGTGTGTGCTCAGCCCCCTCCTGTACTCCATGTTCACCCATGACTGCGTGGCCACGCACGACTTCAACTCAATCATCAAGTTTGCTGACGACACAACAGTGGTAGGCCTGATTACTAACAACGACGAGACAGCCTACAGGGAGGAGGTTAGAGCCCTGACGGAGTGGTGCCAGGAAAATAACCTCTCCCTCAACGTCAACAAAACCAAGGAGCTTATCATGGTCTACAGGAGACAGAAGAGAGAGCACGCCCCCATCTTTATCAACGTGGCAGCAGTGGATAGGGTCAAAAGCTTCAAGTTCCTCGTCGTGCAGATCACTGAGGACCTGAAATGGTCTCGCCACACTGACATCGTGGTGAAGAAGGCGCAACAGCGCCTCTACAACCTCAGGCGGCTGAAGAAATGTAGCATGGCCCCATCGACCCTCACAAACCTCTACAGATGCACCATTGAGAGTATTCTGTCAGGTTGCATCACGCCTGGTACGGCAACTGCTCCACCCTCAACCTCATGGCTCTCCATTGGGTAGTGTGGGCAGCCTAACACATCACTCGGGGTACGCTGCCTGCCCTCCAGGACATCTACAGCACCCGGTGTCAAAGGAAGACCTAGAAGATCATTAAGGACCTCAGCCACCCGAGCCACGGACTGTTCACTTGGCTATCGTCCGACAGATGGAGACAGTACAGGTGCATCAGAGCTAAGACAGAGAGACTAAAAAACTGCTTCTTTAACAGGCCATCAGACTGTTGAACAGCCATCACTAGCCATCTACCAGGTGATGCACACTCTCTCACACAAAACACAGCCAACGCTGCTATCCCATGCTATGGAGAAATTGAACCACTGGTCACTTCTCGTTTCACGCTGTGTATTTAAATACTGTATCCCGAAGTAGCTCATTATAATATTTATACTACTGTACATTGTATTTTAGTTACATTGTTTATACAGACCACATTTTATTTAGGCACTGGATTCTTGACATAGCTACTGTAGTCTACTGCTGTACTACTGTTGTACATATCATTGTTAGCTGATCTTGTGTAAATTCTCCCGGTGTACATACGTATAGATTGCATTTGATTACTAATACAGTGCTATTTAGGTTCTTAGATTAGTCCCACCGTTTCTTGTCTTTTTTTTTTTTGCCCTTACGTTAAAATTTTGTCATTTTACTGCATTGTTACAAGATACTAACGTAAGCATTTCACTGCACCTACTATAACACCTGCTAAACTGTGTCCGTGACCAATAAACTTTGATTTGATTTTAAATGCATACTTTAACCCTGTGGGGGTAGGATTTACTCTGAGTACATAAACGGGACTGGCTGATCAGCCGGACTCCTGAGACAGTAGGGTTTAACATCATGATACAGTACACCTATGGGATGCCGAGAGAGAGAGAGAGAGAGAGAGAGAGAGAGAGAGAGAGAGCAAGCAGATGAGCCAGTTATCGCGAATGATGGATTACATACAGAGATTTTTTTTTTAAGGAGAATATAACAAATGAATCTAACCAAATACAATGCAGTAACACAACAGAAGAAGGTATGAAGTTGATAACAGAGAAAAAAAGGAAAGTAAGTCTTACCTCTGATTGCGAGAGTGTGAAAGCTTCCCTCATAAACAAGTGTATCTCAATGCACGGGGTCTGAACTAACAGGTGGTGAGAGAGAAACCGAGAGAGAGAGATAGAAACTGAGAGAGAGAGGGAGAGAGGAGGGGAAGGGAGGGAAAGGGATAGCTGGTTGGAGAGAGAGAGAGGAGAGATTAGGAGGAGTGAGTATTTATCATTCAATAAATTAATCTATAGTGTTACAGATAGAGTTACGGAAAGAGATATGGAAGATGAGTGGCGAGGAAGGATTGTGTATGTGTGTGCGTGCGTGTGTGTGTGTTGGAGGGGAGGATTGGGTTGTGCAATATTGCTTGCAGTGAGTTCTTTGTATATGATAATATTACGACTTTTTCCCCCTCCCTCTCTCCTCTCCTCTCTCTGTCATTCGTTCTCTAGGTTTTCTCTGCATTTTGTTAGTCTCTCCTCTCTCCCCTCCCCTCTCCGCCTCTCTATTCCTCTTCTCTTCTCTGTGCAGTTTAATTGTTTGTGTGCAATATCATCTTGGCCCGCCTGCATTAATCTTCAATGTCAACAATAATGAACCTTTGTGTTTAATCACAGTGCATGAATCTCTCCCTCACTCTCACTCTCCATTTCTTCCTTTCTCTCTTCTCTTCTCTCTATTCTCTTATCTTGTCTTGTCGTTTTCTCTTCTCTTCTCTTCTCTTCTCTTCTCTTCTCTTCTCTTCTCTTCTCTTCTCTTCTCTTCTCTCTCTCTTCATCATGGGATGATTGCAGTGGTAGAACAGAGCTGAATGCGCCATGCTGCCAGCTACAGCATCTGTCTCTCTGTCTCTGTATAATTTGTGTCATGACGCCTAATGATATATGCATGCACCTCACTCTCACACATATGTTGAGCTACAAAAGCATGTGCAATTCACACACACACACACACACACGGATAATAACAGAGGGTTTTCTTCTCAGGAAGGGTGTAACTGATCAGATCATACATTTTTCCTCGTCTTGCCTATCCCTCTCACCATATTTCTCCCCCCCCCCCCCCCCCCCTCTCTCTCTTTTCTTTCTCTCTTCCCCTGTCTCTTCCTCCCACTCTCTCTTCTCTCTTCCTCTGGTCAGTGTGTGGACAGACGGCACAGATAGGTGTCCCTGGGGTGAGGGATCCCGACAGTTTCCCTTCGTAGAAAATCCCTCCCCAAAAAATCATCCCTCTATACTCTACTCTCTTCTGTCTGCACCCCCCCCTCTTTCTCTCTCTCTTCCTCCCACACACACTCCCTCCTTTCTTCCCCTCCCTGCACACCAAAGGGATTAAATCAGGGTTCCTGGGGTGCTGCTTTTAGTTTTTTCATCTTCAGCCACTCTCCTCCATTCTGTTCCCTCTCTCTCTCTTTATCTCTCTCTCCATCTGATCTGGGGAGCCATGTAATATGCACCAGTTTTATTAAAACGTGAGGCCATGATGGTTTTTATCTTATAAAACCCAAAAGTGACACATTGTTTGCTGTCTTATTTTTAAGCCAGCCGCAGGATTCAGCTTCTCATCTCAGCTACAGTGGCTTCAACTAGGAACCATTTCTCAGCTAAAGTGTGTGTGTGTTTTCGTGTGAGTGTGCGTGCTTATGTCTGTGTCTGTGTTCATGTCTGAATTCTGTTATTGAAGAAACAACAATCCAATTCAACAAGCACAGAGCTGTCTCTTTGTTTTAATCCATTGATTCTGTACACCTCCACATCCGGTGACTTCAATTGTTTTGACTTGTTCAATGCTATACCTTCATTTTCTCATATCCACTCCAGTCTGTTATCAGGCCATGCAGTGTGAGACAGCCTTCATGAAACAATAACAGATGAGAGGAAAGAAGAAGGACAGATATGGACACCACATGGAAGAAAATGGACTGAAACAAGGAGGGGTTACCTGAACTGTCGTTTGCAAACCATTTTGCTACGGTGTGCACTAATCTCTCTATTAGCAAGATTAGCACATGCATAGATAGGCATTACCTGTGCAGAGCACATGCCCCTTTGCCCTTTTCGTTGTGGTATAATTTCCCCCAAAATGTAAAAACAAATATATAATATTTTTGTCATTGTTGTTCTGAACCCATTCCCTGCAAGTGGTTGGGGGGCCGGGGGAGGCTTTACTTGGCTCATCGCGCTCTAGCGACTCCTTGTGGTGGGCCGGGCGCTTGTAGGCTGACCTAGGTCGTCAGGTGAACGGTGTTTCCTCCGACACATTGGTGCGGCTGGCTTCCGGGTTAAGCGGGTGGGTGTTAAGAAGCACGATTTGGTGGACGTCTCAGAGGACACATGACTCGACCTTCGCCTCCTGAGCCCATTGGGGAGTTGCAGCGATGAGACAAGATCAAAATTGGGGAGAAAAAGGGGTAAAATACAAAATCAATAAAAAATATATTAAAATGTTGGTGCCCATAGATGCAGTAAAGAGGTCAATTGAACTCGACCAAAACAATGGAATTGCCATGGAAACGAGTGGGGAAAAAGCTGTGGGTGAAAGATCCAAAGTCTCCTCATTGCTCCCCAGCAAAATTAGCCTACATTTAGGCTGTTGTTTTAAATGTGTATTTCACACTATGGTGAGGTAAAAATCAGAGTATAATGCTTGTATGGATGTCAACCCCAACACATGTTCATGTCATCGTTAGCAATCAACTGCATTACAGTTAAAAACAAATTTGACTACCACCACTGATTTTCGTATGCTAGCTATGCTAACCAGCTTATATGAACAGGAGTTAGTATTTAGCAGACTAATGAAACTTGAATTGACGAAATGTGTGAATTAATGTTTGGATTGTTTCAAGAGTTCATAAAGAGCTACGAATTTTGGTGTGTTCTTTCTTTTGTACTGTAAGTGCTATGGATTTATCGTTACAGGGAAACTGTCTTTTAGAGATTATTCTGAACTGAAGACACGTGTAACCACGTTAAATCTTATTTAGTTGATAGTCATTTACTCTGTGTTATTCTGTAATGTGTCATATATTTCATATACACCCTAATTGTTTGAGTGTTAATTCTTCAGTGACTAATGCATCCTATTAGTTGAATTGAGTAAATGCATTCCTTGTTTTTACAGAGTAATTCTTTGACTATACGTTCATAATTTAGTAGGGCTACTAGTAAATATTATTTACACTACACAGTATATAGTTGGGTTCAACCTAGACATCCCTGATCTACTTGCCGCAATAAATTAATGCTAGAACACAGTCTCCAGGATTAGCTATTTGTATCTAGCCTCTTAATAATTTGATAGACATACTGAGGTGAGGCAAGGCTCGCTACCATGACTATATCCCCCAGAGACGTACAGGGCCTGTTACATTTATTCACATAATAATTAAGACAGAACGATGAATGTAGTTCATTATTATTCAACATAATTCTACACAACTACATAATGGTGAACCCGCATCCAGTTGATGGGAATTTCCACCAAACTACACAGGCAGATATATGGTGAGATACCAGAGGAAGCTTTGAATAGATCAGTAGCCTACAGAGTAATATGAGAAGAATGCAATTGCTGAATTTATATGGATATTCTAAACTAAGTGTTTTGATAACTTTCAAATGTAGTAACAGGTCCATGTAGAATAAACAACCCTTTACATAATACCATAGAAGCAGTGTTCTGCTAATTTAACAACGTGCACCTTTCACCTTTCATTGTCATTCCCAGCCGATACAGATACTGTGCCTATCGACATTTTGTCTGGTGGTAATGGGGTTACCTTGGCAAACATGTCAGTGTTCATACCTTCCTGTGTGGTGTCCCATTTACAACAGGAGTTCCCTGATCCTGGTGCAGAATACACAGGGTTTCTCCCTCCCCATATTGACTGATACCATTCAATTCAATAATAAAAAAAACACAAGTAAAAGTTGTGTCTAGTAAAAATGTTATGCCGAGTGCCAGGTCTCTCTCCATTTAGAGACATCAGTATCAAGCCCGTCTGGACTTCATCATATCATCTTGCAAGTCTCCAATTGCTGGCTCCATATATGCATCTGTGAACACTGTTCTATTACAAATGGCAGTTAGGATAGGTGATATCTGACAAACAAACATATACTGTGTTGAAGTTTGTACAGGTCTGACTAAACGTACCTAATTAAGGTCTCCCCATCGACGACCATTGGTGAGCAAGCAAGAGGTATACTGGAATTATCAAAGATACTGGTCGGTCACACAAACAGAGCACTGATTACATTATCAATGGTGGTTATGATTAGCATGGTGGAACCATGATATGTGTAGTGACATAGAATGGTAAACACAGCAGTCAAGCTGGTTCCACCAGGCTAGGTTCTGAAGGCAAAATGGGACAAAACTCGAAACTGTTTTGACCTTTGACCAGGTCAAATGTCACCAACCTGATTCAAGTGTCCTCCCTGTTCCATTTCTAGGAATGCTCACAGCGAGGGCATGTCTGTGTGATTGTTACGTTCTCCCCTCGGGTGTAGTTCGTCTGAGGAGGAGACGTAAATGCCTGTGCCTGGGCACACAATGTAAACTAGATGGATGGGGAAGAAATGTGGGGTGTAACTAACTAAAATAACCAGACACAACAACCACAACTCAATGTTAGCCCTCGGGGGACGTTTAGTAAGATACTAAACAGTAATATACAACACCCATAAAGAAACAGTAATAAAACAAAGACCAATCAAACAAACCAGGGAAGCTAAGAGAAGGGAATGTTTGGGAACGGGGTCCAAGTAATGAAAATAAACAAAATCCTACCTAACACACTCTAAGCCTTAACCAGCTTTCCTACCTGTTACCACAAAAAAAGGGGTGACACCCGCCCGGCTAACCTAGTGTGTAAAACAGTGGGTTATCTACGTGTGAATGTACACCCATGGGCAGAACTACCTTTCACTTCTCCAGGACCCAGGTAGGGTGGAATACAGCAAGAGGACCGGCTGGAACACAAACAAAGATAAATCAAAATAACCAATAACCAAATCCTCAAACAAACAGCCAAACAAAAAGTGCCCTCTCTCCCCCTTTAGCTCACAACGCAAACAGTTTATACTCTAGTCAATCAGTCACTCAACCACAGCTGCCAGGACTCCGGACCAAAGCCACGCCCACCATCGTCAGCCGCAACTCAGCACACCTGTAATGACCAGAACACACAAACAGAACAACCACTCTGAACCACACACACTCTAAAGCAGGGTTCTTCAATTCCGGTCCTGGAGGGCCGAAACACTTCTGTTTTTTATTTCTACCTGGTAGTTAATTGCACTCACCTGGTGTCGCAGGTCTGAATTAGCCCCTGATTAGAAGGAGAGGATGAAAAACAGAGGTGTTTCGGCCCTCCAGGACTGGAATTGAAGAACCCTGCTCTAAAGGAATATTGGGAGAAAGAAAAACATGTCACACATAACAGTGATGCTGAAGGTCCCCTTGCTGTTCTCCTCTATGTTGCATGTTCGGATGCAAACTGGACATCTCTTGAACAACTGCAACAGGCAATCCTCATAAACAATGTACTTCCTCATCATATGAGGTGGTGTTGACTGGGAGGTCCTGTGACAGGGTGATACAACAGACAGCCAAGTAGTAAATTGCATTTTGTTATAAAGTAAGGACAAAGCTTTTTGATAATGCACTTCACAACCAAAATGACTCTACTACTTGTATCTGCTTGGCTGGGTAATTTTTTAACCTTTATTTAACTAGGAAAGTCAGTTAAGAACTAATTCTTATTTACAATGACAGCCTACACCGGCCAAACCCGGACAACGCTGAGCTAATTGTGCACCGCCCTATGGGACTCCCAATCACGGCCGGTTGTGATACAGCCTAGAATCGAACCAGGGGGTCTGTAGTGACGCCTCAAGCACTGAGATGCAGTGCCTTAGACTGCTGCGCCACTCGGGAGCCCATTAACCTACTAGTTTATCAAACTGGGTATTTTTTATACAACATTTCACATAACACACATTACCGCTGTTGATGAAGCAGTCTCTGTTAATACCCAAAAGCGATTTTTTGCATTCATGAATTTTTACGATATAGCCCATTTTGAATTTGTGGCTGTGGTAACTAGTGGAAAACCTAATTCTAAACTTTACAGATGTAGACTGACTGTAGCTCTAGATTGGATTAGATTCAGGCCAGTTAGGTGACGCCGTTTCGGTTTGTTGCACCTAGTTCACTGTATTAGTCAGACTCAGACATGAGTTAGCTACCACCATAGCTGCATCCATTATTTAGTAGGGACGTCAAACGTTCAGCCTGCTGCACAGACCCTATGGACGCTCGAGTCTAGAGCGCCTGGTTAAATTATGTTTAGGAGCATTTTTTAACTCTGGTTAAAGTAGGAAGAAATATATGTCACTAGCTAGGTTTCCATCCAATTAGCGACAGATTTTCATGCAAATATTCTAGAATCTGCATAAAGAAAATATGCAAATTCTCCCACCAGTGGTGTGTTTCCACCAAACGAGCTGTTGTGTTAAATAGCAAAAGTGCCTACTCTGGTCTTGGCATGTGCACTCTAGCCAACAGCTCGTAGATACAGTGCGGGTATAGTCTACATGATAAGATTATTATGGACCAAAGAGCAAGATTATTTTTATTTGTCAAACGGCAGCCAAGCATCGATGTCACCAGAATAAGACCCTCAATATTTATTGGCATCAAGCTCATCACCTTGCACTTTCACCACCCTGTGAAGTTCATCATAATGTATTTAATCTGTAGCCTAATAAACTGCATGCTTTTATCGTATCTGAAGATTATGCCTTTGTTAAATGTTGTTCATGAAGAAATGGAATGTTGGTTGTGTTAGTAGCAAGAGGGAATGTTTTGGGTGTAACGCCACATCCAGCAGACCGGAAGTGTCTTGGAGACTGGGGATTGGTCAGAAGAGGTCAGTTTCATTGTTTATAAATAAGGGGGTTAGGCGAGGAAGACGTCAGAACGGCCATAGCAATCGGGGAGCCGTTCTCCGGACACCGCGGGTCTGTATTTATGCTGTAAACCTCGTGATTTTAATAAAAGCCTCTAACACGATACAGCATAACGGATTCTTTGTTGACAGCAATAATGACCACCATTCATCAGATACGACATAATGGCGCCCAACGTGGGGCTGGGTTTGCGTCTCTTCTGTGTTTCAGTCAACCGCCAGGCTAACTCTCTCTGAAGCATGGCCGAAAAAGGGTGAGTGTTCTTACCGCTTCGGAGTTTGTTAGATTGAATATGACTTGTGTACACTGGAGAGATGTTCCATTATGACCTGGCCTCGGTGGTGTTGTTGCTGGTCGACTAGAGTCTGCTAAAATTTATTCCATTGAAACGGCAGATAATTGGAATGTAGAGCATTAAACGGTAGGATTTAAGTATTGAAAGTGTATATTCCATTGGTAACGGGTGACAATGGTTGGTAAATTCAGATATGCGCATTCTTTAGGGCACTGGACCGCTTGAAGACCCCGAGGGGGCCATTTTAGATAATGGGCTGGCAAACCCGTGTGTACGATAGAAGGTATATTCGGTGAGTTTTTGAAGAGAACTCGGGTTGGTGGAATTTATCTGATTGTGATCCGGATTTGACTCTCGTCCGACGGGGTGTTTGATTAGGTCTGATTTCTCGGTGTAATTGTCATTAATTCTCGGCAACAAAAACGGTAGGAGAAATAGGTTCAAAAATAAATAGGCCAGTGCAGGATATGTCTTTGTGTAATAGGCTGCAGTTAGCTAGAGGCTAATGCTAATGTCAAGGCTAAATGGGAGTGTGTTTCATGCTACATGGTACATCGTGGCTAGAGGCTAAAGGCTAATTGTGTTGCGTGCTGCATGCTAACGTATCCTTAGAGATTCCATTGCGATGGATTAAAGTCTCTTAAATTTGTCTCTGTGTTTAAGTCAGGTTATATGTTTTGTGAGCGCTGTTAAATGTTGTTTGACTATAAGGGGGAAACGGGAGTTATAGCTGGAGTGTTATTCTGTCTGTTTGGGGAGAGAGAATAGAAAATCTTCCTTCCACGGTGAGAAGGGATTTTTGAATGGTTGTGCGCATGCGTTTTAATTTTGCGATACTACCCTACAGAAAGGGAGAGTTTATGACACGAGATTAGGACACGTGTTGATTTTACGGGGCTAAAAACTACGAAATGAGGTTGGGCTAAGCCTACAAAACAAAATGGTGGGGTACAGGTCATAGGTCCCATTTGGCGTTACCCTGCAAGGAAAATAGACAGACAGAGGAGAAATTTTAGCACGATGATTCTACTTTAAACTGCGATTGGTTAAAGATGAAACTTGTTTTGTAACCTATTGAATTTATAAATTAGATATAGGGTAGCGGATTATAATAAATTGAATTAAATAATTAAATAACGGATTAAAATAAAAAATGTTTTTGAGCGATCTATTTAGTTCTGAGTTTAGTCTTAGAGTGAATAATGTAGAACGAACAAATATTGAATGGTTGGAAATACTCAGTGATTGCATTAACTGCTGAAATCTTGTGTGTTTCTATGTTTTTTTGAAATATGAGAGGAACATGGAACGAGAGGAGAGAGAGAGAAGGGGCTGACGTGTGCGTCACGTGACAAGGTGTGATGAGGCAGACGAGAGGATCAGATCAGGCTAGTACACAAAATCATCCTAACAAAATACAGTGGGGCAAAAAAGTATTTAGTCAGCCACTATTTGTGCAAGTTCTCCCACTTAAAAAGATGAGAGAGGCCTGTAATTTTCATCATAGGTACACGTCAACTATGAAAGACAAATTGAGAAAAAAAAATCCAGAAAATCACATTGTAGGATTTTTTATGAATTTATTTGCAAATTATGGTGGAAAATAAGTATTTGGTCACCTACAAAGAAGCAAGATTTCTGGCTCTCACAGACCTGTAACTTCTTCTTTAAGAGGCTCCTCTGTCCTCCACTCGTTACCTGTATTAATGGCATCTGTTTGAACTTGTTATCAGTATAAAAGACACCTGTCCACAACCTCAAACAGTCACACTCCAAACTCCACTATGGCCAAGACCAAAGAGCTGACAAAGGACACCAGAAACAAAATTGTAGACCTGCACCAGGCTGGGAAGACTGAATCTGCAATAGGTAAGCAGCTTGGTTTGAAGAAATCAACTGTGGGAGCAATTATTAGGAAATGGAAGACATACAAGACCACTGATAATCTCCCTCGATCTGGGGCTCCATGCAAGATCTCACCCCGTAGGGTCAAAATGATCACAAGAACGGTGAGCAAAAATCCCAGAACCACACGGGGGGACCTAGTGAATGACCTGCAGAGAGCTGGGACCAAAGTAACAAAGCCTACCATCAGTAACACACTACGCCGCCAGGGACTCAAATCCTGCAGTGCAAGACGTGTCCGCCTGCTTAAGCCAGTAAATGTCCAGGCCTGTCTGAAGTTTGCTAGAGTGCATTTGGATGATCCAGAAGAGGATTGGGAGAATGTCATATGGTCAGATGAAACCAAAATAGAACTTTTTGGTAAAAACTCAACTCGTCGTGTTTGGAGGACAAAGAATGCTGAGTTGCATCCAAAGAACACCATACCTACTGTGAAGTATGGGGGTGGAAACATCATGCTTTGGGGCTGTTTTTCTGCAAAGGGACCAGGACGACTGATCCGTGTAAAGGAACAAATGAATGGGGCCATGTATCGTGAGATTTTGAGTGAAAACCTCCTTCCATCAGCAAGGGCATTGAAGATGAAACGTGGCTGGGTCTTTCAGCATGACAATGATCCCAAACACACCGCCCGGGCAATGAAGGAGTGGCTTCGTAAGAAGCATTTCAAGGTCCTGGAGTGGCCTAGCCAGTCTCCTGATCTCAACCCCATAGAAAATATTTGGAGGGAGTTGAAAGTCTGTGTTGCCCAGCGACAGCCCCAAAACATCACTGCTCTAGAGGAGATCTGCATGGAGGAATGGGCCAAAATACCAGCAACAGTGTGTGAAAACCTTGTGAAGACTTACAGAAAACGTTTGACCTGTGTCATTGCCAACAAAGGGTATATAACAAAGTATTGAGAAACTTTTGTTATTGACCAAATACTTATTTTCCACCATAATTTGCAAATAAATTCATAAAAAATCCTACAATGTGATTTTCTGGATTTTTTTTTCTCATTTTGTCTGTCATATTTGACGTGTACCTATGATGAAAATTACAGGCCTCTCTCATCTTTTTAAGTGGGAGAACTTGCACAATTGGTGGCTGACTAAATACTTTTTTTCCCCACTGTATGTGATGTTATGACAATTTCACATAGGCTTGGCAAATACTATTTCATTAAAAATTGCATTTTGGATGCTCTGTGCATAACTGGGGTTTGATTGGAATTGGGTTGGGAATCAGGTACTGACATTATTCGGCAATTAAGATACTTGGGTGCATATTAAACAATGGAATTTATAAAAATACTTATTGGGGTTAGAGGCTTTGTTTTTGGGGGATTGATTTGAAGTTGACGAACTTCATTTACTTGCAGTTGATGGGTTGTGGTAATATAGCCACCACTAATGGATAAGTTGGTGACATAGGATATAGGAATAAAAATTGGGTTTAATTATTCAGGATTTATTTGGAGTTGTTTAGGGTTATATTAATAATTTAAGGGGGGAAGCCTTAGGCTATACAGTCTAAAATAACATAGGTCACAATAAAGGAATTTAAAAGGGTTGATATAGGGGAAAATTGACTAAAATAGTAATTATTTAACTAAGGTAGTGTTAGGAGAGACTAATGGCAGATGTTAGTACACCTTTCTCACATACGGATTCAGAAGAAAGACACCCACCTTATGAGAAGGAAGCTTTCAGTGATCATCCAGCAGGGTGATTATGGCATCAGAGATGAAGACGAATACAAGCAGAAACGACGATGAAGATGAATCAAAACTCCAGAAGGAAGGAAATGTGATGTCTGGAAGAGAAGAGGGAGGTAAGGAGGATGGAACTTAAAGAAGACGAGGATGATGAAGATGAGTGATGATGAAGAGGTTATGCATGGGTGGATATGACTCTGTGATCAGAAGGAAGTTGGCAAGAGAGAAACGAAGGAGACAAGAGATTCGAGTTCTGATGAAGAAAGCGATAAAGATTTGGAGATTAAAGGTGTTTTATGTTCAAGAGGATTTTATCCTACAATGACTAGCAAAGAAGAAATAGAGATATAGACCGATGCTTATCATGCCTGGATAAAGCAAATAGTTTAGAAGTAACACAGCTGAAGATACAGAAGAGACAAGGAGAAAACCTGGGGAGAACATTTTTAATCCCAAGAACAGGAGAAAACAACAGAGGAAGATAAAAGAGCAAGTGAAGATCACCTGTTAGTACCTAGGAGATCCGGAAGGGGGGTGCATTGCTGAGAGCAACGATTAGAGAAGAAGAGAAAATAGCTAACAGTTGAAACAACCGACCATTAGAAGTGATAGTTAAAAGGGGTGACTATTATTCTGGGTTACATTCTTACACTAAGAGGTTTCAGGCTAGGCTAAAAGGTGTTTAGTCGTTTTGCCAAGTCTGTGTGTAATGAGTCAGAAGCAGGTGGGGAACTTTCCCAATCACATATTCTACAAATTTGGTGGTAAGGGATTTTGTGAAAATCAGGGGAAAAGGTTTTTAATGTTATGAGAGAAAAGATTAGATTAAAATAAGTTAGGAGTAGATTAGGGTTGAAGGAACTCTGAGACAGTAAGCTAAATTTCAAAGTTAGTAGTAAGAGAGAGAACAATGGTGAATGACACTTTAGAGTAGGGAGATCAAGGTAATTGTAGGTGTATTTTTTATAATCAAAGGTTTGAAAGTCAGGGATTTAGAGATAGGACTGAGATTTGGGGAAAAAGTGACACTAGTGGTGATAGATGGAAGTACAAGTAAAGAGTTCAAAGTCTTAGGGGAAAACTGGGGGCAAATTAGGAGTAACTAAGGACATCAACACGTGAGTCTAGTAAAACAACAGTGAGAAGCAATTTAACTCTTTCAACATTGATAGTTATTAAAGTCATAAAATATCGCATTTGATTATAAGGGAACCAATACAGCACCAATGTTAGGGAAAAATACTTATTAGGGTTTAGGATGGGGACGTTTCTCCCATATGGAGAGATAATTATGGAGAATAAGTATTGTTATCAGGACCAGGAGTAAAAGGAGGTATAGTTTAGAAGAGGGTTAGGAGGGACTGTTCACTTATGTTGCGTAATGTTACAGAGAAAGGTCAGGGAGAATATATGTACTTATCTAGTGCAAGCATTAGAATTTGTTCCGGTTAAGAATTATTGGTTAAAGGGCTATGTAATTCATAAAGTAACGCTTATAATGGAAGAGTTGAGGTCTGTTGTAGCCTCCACAGTCATTGAGGGAGTTCAGGAGGAGTAGAACTGAATGGACAGTAGTCACTCCAACAGTAGATAAGACACAGAGGATAATGGGAACTTTTGCACTAGAAGTAATTAGGGTTGATACAGCAGCTAAATCAACTACTTTAATGGTAACTTTGGAAGGGATTAGTGATACGATGGCAATAGCAAAAGAGGGAGTATGACATCGACAACAACTTTTCTGAAATTAAATGGGGAATGTTAGACTCATGGGTTATGTTACGGATGGAGAGTGCTGTCAATGATAGTACGAATAGGGTTAAAATAGGAGAACAGAGAGTAGTAGAGAGAATATAGATTCATCATGGAGATACAGGATGAGGTCTTTGGTTTTAATGACAGACAGGGAGAGGTATCTGATCAGTGCCGCTCGTTCTTCTGTTGTGGAAATTGGAGATATATTAACTCATTCTGTAAGATCAGTGAGGAATCTTGAAGGTCCATGTCTGTTGAGAATTCCAGCACCAAACGTGTTAGACGGTCGCGCGGCCTCTATCAGGTATGGGTCAGTCTTATGATTTGTCATGACTGTGGTATTGGCAACAGTCATTGACAGATAAAATAATGTCGTTGTCAGAACAGTGGTTTAAGCCTAGGTTTAAGTAGTGTTCTTGGGTAAATGAATTACCCTATGGGAATTGTTAAATGGGAAAGGAAAATCAGGTAACAACGGAACCATGAAGTATTCAGGTGAAACATTGAGGGATAAAAGTTGTTTTTGTTCTAATAAAACATATGAGGTAAGGGGTATGTTTATGGGAAGATCAGAGTGTGATGTTATATGATAACTTTGGATAAGCATGAACATAAGGTTAGAGATGACAAATATGATGTAATTTTTGTGGACCAGGTAGTAGAACAGCAGGACTTTGATGGTTAAAAGATTAGCTTTTGCCTATGACTATGGGGAATTTTAGAGATATTTAGAGGGGGTTTGTGATGATAAAGTATATTTATTCTTACATTATGGTTGGACAGGATTTGGTTACATGTCAACGTTGAAGCTTCCATATGAGGTTTTACCATTATAAGAGGGATAGCACGGGACACAGCTAAATCTAGGGTTAAAAGGGTGACATGGCGACATGTCATAGGCTTCAAGCCTATCATTGAAGGATAAGTCTAAGGGGGGACTTTATTCATGGTATGGTGTAACATTTGGAAAGATCATATTGATAATAGTAGACACTGAGTCCAGATAGTTCAGATAAGATCACTGGGGTTATATATGCATTATAAGGGATGCGTTTGGGAGATCTAAGACTTGGTTGCAAGATCAGTTAGGCCAGTAGGGGCAGTGATGGGTCAGATTTTAGTTTCAGCTTTGATAACACTGTGTGATGTTTGTAATTGGTTACTGATCTTTGAGAAAGTTATGATATTGAGATAGGTTGGAGAATGATGCCTGGAGACAACACTCAGATGCCGGTGTTGACTGTTCCTGATCTGGAGGAAGATGGATGGACTACTGATGGATAAATATCATTTTTTTTTTATGAGTTGATTATTTTTCGATTGTTTTCCAATATTGGGGTGATTTTGATATGATTTATGAATCAAAGGGGGGAATAGGTTTATGTGATTCATACATCATTTATATATCATTTTTTAAAATTCTTAGGTGAAATTGAGGTTTAATTTGAAAGTGTTTGTTTTGCGAAAGATACTGTTTGGTCGTTTCTTTTCTTTTCATTCCAGAGGCATTTGGGAGAACATGGGGAGATTGGAATATTCAAACAAAGACAATATGAAGGGACAATATGACTGGAGGAGATGAAACAAGGAGGGTGTGGCTGATTCCATCATCAACAAGTCCATTGGAAGAGGGGACTACGGGGAGATGAAGTGTAGTGGACTACATTCCAGTGTCGGCAATGAAATATAGACATGTGTAATACATAATTGTGTAATAGCCTCAGGGATTAATTTTTGTAGAATGATGTTTGATGTAATTGGATACATGGGAGGATCTTAGATGTTTTTGTTTATTTCGTGAATGTTTAGGGACAGAGAGGCTAGGAAGGGAGAGTTTCATTGTACGGTCCTATGGGTTGACCAGCCGTACAATGGATGTTTATGGATAGGATTTGGTTTGCAGGGGCTTACATGTGTATTTAATTGCATCATAGTTTCAAATGCATTTACATGAGTTATGAGGTTATCTGGAGTACCGACGGTGGTTGCCTGGGGCAGAGGGACCGTGAGAGAATTTTACTGTCTTGACTGATATGGATGGATGGCTGCCAGACAGTTTTTCGCTCTTACACTCCATAGAGATTTCTTCATATTTCATAGTAATGTATTCACACTTCATAAAGATAGTAATGTATTCACACTTCATATGTCATAGTAATGTATTCACACT
Organism: Coregonus lavaretus; assembly: GCF_964263955.1. Lineage (NCBI taxonomy): Eukaryota > Metazoa > Chordata > Actinopteri > Salmoniformes > Salmonidae > Coregonus > Coregonus lavaretus. The sequence continues at coordinate 3,223,842 of NC_140015.1, read as the reverse complement.
TCATAAACAGGTATTTCATAGAAAGGTATTTACACTCTAGAGGAGAATGTGTTTGGTTTAATGTTAAAGATACTCAATAAGATAAATGGTTAATAGTCATAATCCTATTCTGTTTGTTTTCGAGACGTTTATTTCGTCTCGAAGGGGGGAATATCGTATCTGAAGATTATGCCTTTGTTAAATGTTGTTCATGAAGAAATGGAATGTTGGTTGTGTTAGTAGCAAGAGGGAATGTTTTGGGTGTAACGCCACATCCAGCAGACCGGAAGTGTCTTGGAGACTGGGGATTGGTCAGAAGAGGTCAGTTTCATTGTTTATAAATAAGGGGGTTAGGCGAGGAAGACGTCAGAACGGCCATAGCAATCGGGGAGCCGTTCTCCGGACACCGCGGGTCTGTATTTATGCTGTAAACCTCGTGATTTTAATAAAAGCCTCTAACACGATACAGCATAACGGATTCTTTGTTGACAGCAATAATGACCACCATTCATCAGATACGACACTTTCCCAAAGAGTCGTAGTGGGAGGACCACATAACATGTCATTGTGTGATTCCAAGTTTACTTCGATATGATGGTTATTACATCAATATTTGCGTATAAAAGCATTTCCACCGACATTTCACGCATAATTAATTTTTTAGACACTAGCATATTTTGTAATTGTCAACATTTGGAAAGTTTAGCACAAATGTTCTGTTTCTATCAAGCCTGTCATGATATTTTTTTATCCGACATGTACTTTACTCGCATAAACAAGTTGTCATCTATCGACAGATATATGCAGTATACCCAAGTTCATTGAGGTTTGTCTGTTAGAAGAGCACATGAGATGTACATTTAGCCGCAGTTATTGTCCCAGTTCCATTAATTCAATATCGATGTGAGTGATTAATTAGCGCGCGCTATTGATTGAGTGATCGCTTGGTAAATATAGGTGGATGTGCAGTTTATAAAATGTTGCAAAATACAAGTAATCTGAACACAAGTGTGAAACGTGTGTGTGTGTAGAGAGTAACTTTTATGTATTGGTCTTCAAAATATCACGATTTATTTCAGCATGTTGATTATGAATTTGGACACCTAAAACCAGTGTTTTGACACGCGGCCATAAATCAAAAAGCCATGACAACAGGAAGCAGCAACAGTATAATTTTCAATGTGTGTTTTATGACTATAAATGGTACTTTTAACATTATGATTCAACATGGTTCTACTTTATCAGTTAAAAACGACTGAATGAGCCAAAGAACATGCTATGATTTATTGATTTGGATGTAAATAGTGAATTTATTGATTTTGATGATAGTGAAAATATGTTTGTCTTGGCTATATTTAGTTTTGCCCTAGACATTACATTTTAGTCATTTAGCAGACGCTCTTATCCAGAGCGATTTACATGAGCAATTAGGGTTAAGTGCCTTGCTCAAGCGCACATCGACAGATTTTTCACCTAGTCGGCTCGGGGATTAGAACCAGCGACCAGCGACCTTTCAGTTACCGGCACAACGCTCTTAACCACTAAGCTACCTGCCGCCTAGACAATACAGAATACACTTGTATGAGCTACGAACTAACTTGCCTATCCGACTTGTATGTTGCCTAGCATTATCATCTGATGATGTTACATAACCAGCAGTATTTAAAAAATACACAATAAACGTGTATGAGTTACGACCTAAGTTGTAATGAGGTAGCTATCTATCTAGTTAGCTAGCTAAGCTAACGTTAGCTAAAACGTTAGCTAGCCTGCCTCACTTTATCAAAAGTTGGCTACCTACATAACCAGTAATAACGTTATCTAAGTTATACCAGAGGTCATTATATTCCAGTATTGCTGGTTATACTTACCACCACTGGTCGTTGCACACCAAGCTAGCGTTACTGGTGCAGACTTGGGGACCGACGAACTCAAAGCACCTATTCCGTCCGCATACTAGGGCCCTGACTGCACACCATAGAATTTTGGCTGTGGAAGTATGGTCAATCCATATAGGGCCTGTGAGATCCTTTGAGCGCGTTTGGGGGCATGGTTTGTTGACATAATTGTAATCCAAACCCAACCTTCAAACTCAGTTTTAAACGAGACTGACTTTGTGACCCAAATTATCCTATTTACACTTTGTAGTCAATTGTGACACTATAATACATGTTTCTGATTCATATAGACGCCTCATAGGCCGATTTAAAAGGGATTAGTTGCTTTTTAGGGGCAGTCGCTCTTTAAGACTATAGGTATTAGCTCGGGGTGCTGACACAGGTCTTCAGGTCTCACAGGAGCAATAACTCATCACAGGAGCGTGATTTGCCGGTCTCACTGTGGTGCCTCTGAGATAGTGTCAGGATGCGTCCAAAATGGCACCCTATACCTATGGAGCACTACTTTTGACCAGGGCCCATTATATAGGGAATATGGTGCCATTTGGGACAGACACAGTGTGAGACAGCCTTTATGAAACCATAACAGAGGAGAGGAATGCCAAGAGGGTGAAAAGCTGTCATCAAGGCAAAGGGTGGCTACTTTGAAGAATCTCAAATATGAAATATATTTTGAATTTTTTAACCCTTCTTTGGTTACTACATGATTCCATATGTGTTATTTCATAGTTTGGATGTCTTCACTATTATTCTAAAATGTAGAAAATAGTAAAAATATAGAAACTTTTGACTGGTACTGTATATAAATAATTGATTAGTCCAAAAATGGATGTAGCAACTACAGATTTCCCCTTAAAGTATATCAAAAGTGTGCGAGTTTGAGCATGCGTCCATTAGGCCTATGGCTATTTATTTTTTTATCAGCATGAATTAGATTATGCAGCTGACTGGTACTGTAAATATTAGGACGAGCGATGTCAGAGTGGCATTGACTAAAATACAGTATAATAGAACAGTATATACATATGGTCCTCTGTAGCTCAATTGGTAGAGCATGGCGCTTGTAACGCCAGGGTAGTGGGTTCGATCCCCGGGACCACCCATACGTAAAAATGTATGCACACATGACTGTAAGCCGCTTTGGATAAAAGCGTCTGCTAAATGGCATATTATTATATTATATGAAATGAGTAAAGCGGTATGTAAACATTATTAAAGTGACTAGTGTTCCATTATTAAAGTGATCAGTGATTCCATGTCTATGTATGTGGGGTAGCAGCCTCTAAGGTGCAGGGTTGAGTAACCGGGTGGTAGCCGGCTAGTGATGGCTATTTAACAGGCCTTGAGATAGAAGCAGTTTTTCAGTCTCTCAGTCCCAGCTTTGATGCACCTGTACTGACCTCGCCTTCTGGATGGTAGCGGGGTGAACAGGCCGTGACTCAGGTGGTTGATGTCCTTGATGATCTTTTTGGCCTTCCTGTGACATCGGGTGCTGTAGGTGACCTGGAGGGCAGGCAGTGTGCCCCCGGTGATGCGTTGGGCAGACCGCACCACCCACTGGAGAGCCCTGCGGTTGCGGGCGGTGCAGTTGCCGTACCAGGCGGTGATACAGCCCGACAGGATGCTCTCGATTGTGCATCTGTAAAAGTTTGTAAGGGTCTTAGGGGCCAAGCTGAATTTCTTCAGCCTCCTGAGCTTGAAGAGGCGCTGTTGCACCTTCTTCACCACACTGTCTGTGTGGGTGGACCATTTCAGATTATCAGTGATGTGTATGCAGAGGAACTTGAAGCTTTCGACCTTCTCCACTGCGGTCCTGTCGATGTGGATAAAGGCGTGCGCCCTCTGCTGTTTCCTGAAGTCCACAATCAGCTCATTCGTTTTGTTGACGTTGAGGAAGAGGTTATTTGCCTGGCACCACTCCGCCAGGGCCCTCACCTCCTCCATGTAGGCTGTCTCGTCATTGTTGGTAATCAAGCCTACTACTGTTGTGTCGACTGCAAACTTGATGTTTGAGTTGGAGGTGTGCTTGGCCACGCAGTCATGGGTGAACAGGGAGTACAGGAGGGGGCTGAGCACGCACCCTTGTTGGGCCCCTGTGTTGAGGATCAGCGAAGTGAAGTGGTTGTTTCCTACCTTCACCACCTGGGGGAGGCCCGTCAGGAAGTCCAGGACCCAGTTGCACAGGGTGGGGTTCAGACCCAGGGCCCCGAGCTTAATGATGAGCTTGGAGGGTTCTATGGTGTTGAAGGCTGAGATATTGTCAATGAACAGCATTCGCGCAATGCCAAGGGTCGGCTGGAGTGGTGTAAAGCTTGCAGCCATTGGACTCTGGAGCAGTGGAAACGCGTTCTCTGGAGTGATGAATCACGCTTCACCATCTGGCCTGGCGGATGCCAGGACAACACTACCTGCCCCAATGCATACTGCCAAATGTAAAGTTTGGTGGAGGAGGAATAATGGTCTGGGACTGTTTTTCATGGTTTGGGCTGGACCCCTTAGTACCAGTGAAGGGAAATCTAAACGCTACAGCATACAATGACATTCTAGACGATTCTGTGCTTCCATCTTTGTGGCAACAGTTTGGGGAAGGTCCTTTCCTGTTTCAGCATGACAATGCCCCTATGCACAAAGCGAGGTCCATACAGCAATTTTTTTCCGTGTTGTGCAGAAAGAGATACTAACTTTGAGATCTGTGATAGTTACTGGAATTCAATACTTGTCTCTTCTTTGAAAAACAAGCTATTGACAAATAACATCCAGCCCATTTTATTTTCTCTCAGAGAATAAAGTGATTGGCCAGAGAATCCACATAAAACAAAGTTTCTCAAGTCGAACTAAAGGCTAAGACGTTACATTCTTTAAAAGATGAAGAGATGGAAATAGAGAGGGAGAGACATTTTAAAAAAGGAGAGCGAGCGATAGTGAGAAACAGACAGACCGAGAAAGACAGAGCGAGAGCGAGACAGAGAGAAAGAAAGAAAGAAAGGGCATGTATTTTACAGGACAGTAATTGAGTGACAGTGACCCAGACCGAAACCAGAAATGGTGGACGGTTGGGCATGGGGCTAGCAACCCCATCCTGTAAAACCTTTGTGTTACAAAAACAGCAACAAATAACAATCCTACAACTGGATGCGAAGATCTCCCAGAGTCCCAGACTTGTATGACCGCCATCAGTGAAAACCTATGGGAAACTGGTGACGTGAAGATGGGAGCACTGAACACCAAAAACAAACTTCACGTTTGCTTATGGAATGTTCGAACAATGTTTGAGTCCGGAAAGCTGGCACAGGTTACCAAAGAAATGAGGAGATACAAGCTACAGATCCTGGGAGTGAGTGAAGCCAGGTGGACTACCCTGGTTCCACGAGAACCAGCAATGGAGAAACAGTACTACACTCTGGACGGGAGGATGGACAACATCGTGAAGGTGTCGCCATCATCCTACAGAAAGGGGTTGAGAAAACTCTAATGGAATGGAAACCAGTCAACAGTAGAATGATAAAAGCCAGACTCAATGGACAACATACCAAACTAACACTAATCCAATGTTATGCTCCCCACAAACGATACCAAAATGAAGAAAGATAGCTGTTCTATAACACCCTCCAATCTGAAGTAGAGAAGACACCTGCTCAAGACCTGCTCCTCGTCATCAGAGACCTGAATGCAAAGGTTGGCACCGACAACACCAACTACGAGAGAACAATGAGGAAGCACGGCTGTGGAGAGATGAATGACAACGGTGAGACTGGCAACATTCTGCGTCACGAATAACCTGGTGATTGGTGGCAGCCTGTTTCCCACAAGAATATCCACAAGCTGACATGGTACTCTCCTAATGGAAGAGACAAGAACCAGATTGACCACCTGATGATCAATGGCAAGTGGAGAAGCTCGCTGAGGGATGTCAAGGTGCGAAGGGGGGCAAATGTCGCCAGTGACCACCATCTTGTGACTGCCGACATCAAATTAAAGCTGAAACGTTCAAGACCACCCACAAAAGGAACAACAAGATTTGATGTTGGCATGCTGAGGGACCAAACTGTCAAGAAAACCTTCATAATGCAAGTTCGCAATAAGTATCAAGCCCTTTCAAACAACACAGAAGAAGATGAGGAAGCGACTGAGGGAAATACAGACAGGCAGTGGGAGAAAGTGGTTAAAGCTTACAGTGAAAGCAGCAAGAAAACCATAGGACACAGAAGAAGGCAACGCAAGGAATGGATCACCCCAGAAACATGGGAAATGATCGCGGAAAGAAGGGACCTGAAAAAGAAGACAACAGATGCCAAATCACAAAGGCAACAGAAATTGGAGGAACATTACAGAAAAATCAACACACGAGTCAAAAGGCTAGTAAGAAGAGACAAAAGGGCCTACCTGGAGGAGCTGGCAAGTGCAGCTGAAAAAGCAGCAGCAAGCAAGGAACCTAATCTGTGGCAGAAAATTCAAGTCAAATACTCAAATCAAAGACAAGCAAGGCAATCTCCAGACTAAAGAAAATGAACAGGAAGCAAGATGGACACAACATTTCAGAGCGGTTCTCAACAGAGAACCCCCGGTGGATCCAATTAACACACCTGAAGCTGCTCCAGAAGATCTAGACATAAACACCGACCCACCAACCAAAGAATAAATAATCACTACCATCAAGTCACTAAAGATAGGGAAAGCTCCAGGTCCTGATAACCTCAATATAGAGCTGTTCAAAATCGAGTGTTGGCTGCAAACATCCTTCTTCCACTCTTCACTGACATCTGGATGAAGGGAAAGATACCTTCAGATTGGACCAAGAGGGTCATCATACAGGTACCTAAGAAGGGCACACTATCCGTTCCCAGCAAGATCTTTTGCAAGATTATCGAACAATGGATGTCGTAAGCTGTAGACAAAGTGCATAGGAAAGAACAAGTGGGTTTTAGGGGAGAAAAGAGCTGTAAAGACCAGATCTTCACCCTCAGGAAGATCATTGAGCAATGGAGTGAGTGGCAACGGAAACTCTACATCAACTTTATTGACTTCCAGAAGGCTTTTGACAGCATTCACCGTGAAAGCCTACGGAAGATCTTAAGAATTTATGGAATCCCCACCCATGTTGTTAACATCATAAAATAGTTATACAGCAATGTTTCGTGCACCATGGGAATGAGCAAATTGAGCTTTGCTGTGAAGTCTGGAGTTTGTCAAGGTTGTGTGATGTCAGCCTTTCTCGTTAACCCAGCAATAGACTAGGTCATGCGGCGAACAACAGAAGATCAGGCAAGAGGAATACAATGGACCTTGTATTCTACTCAAGACCTTGAATTCACTGATGACCAATGTTCCCTGTAATTCTTTGGGGCACTGAGCAAATGTTAGGTCTTGTGAGCGGAAACTTGAATGTGGTAAGAATTTCCGGCGCGCGTTTACAGTGAACACTGAGGCTGTACCCTTACAGTTTTAGACAGTAGCCAATAGGCTATTGTGGCTATTTGAGCATAACGTAGGCCTACCAACAAAACCAATGGAGCAAATCCCATAACATTTTCACATGGAAACAGCTTTTGATTTTTATGATATAGCCTACAGTAGCCTATATGTGGTGTTCAATGCAGGCCTACATTGTGTTGTGAAAATTACCACTAGGGACACTCGAAGTCAATCTTAAATGAATCATCCTTTATTATCAGCTCGCTGGAGAGGTTCCAACCAACTCAATGCACCATAGTACACATGTCAATCAGGAGCTCTGCTGGGGCAGTCCCAGCAGTTGTCTTATATACGGCTATACACAGACAAGTTATATTTGCATGATTTAGCATAATTAATTCATCATTACTGTTTTGTTTCATACATGTGACAGACCAATACCTCACAACGCTTCTTCTCTCTAAGCTGAGACCTTGAAACTGAGATATCGTTCGTTCTCAAAATAAAGGTCTGGGCGTACTGCCAAATTGCAGCTACTGATAGTGAGGATTCGTTCAGTCAGTCACTTGCATGAACACCGAAAGCGGTTATTAGAAAAGCACATGAATAGAACACAGAAATTAGTTATTAGAAAAGCACAAACATTTAAAAAATGTTCAGCACAATCGCATGAGACTTTTAAAAATATTTTTACTTTATGAAGGGCTTGACATTTATTCATGAATTTTTACTTGGACTGTAACACCATGGGCCAAATAGGAGACTGTAAATTACATTGTATTGTGTTGTATGATGCAAGAAACCACTTTACAAAATAAAATTAATGATTATTACCATATAGAGAATTAGACAATGTATGCGATTGGCTTATTTGCATATTCAAGCCTGTCTCAGAATAAAACACTGCCCCTTTAATTAAGACATCAGCTTTTTACCTGACTGGCTTTTCAAAGACAGTTTGAAATGTAGCCTACTGTGATGAGTACTGAGGATACGAAGAGGCAGGACGCAGACGCAGGAATCAACAAGGTCAAGGTTTACTTAACACTGAGAAAGAGAATAACAAAGAGCGCGTAAACGACACGACGCTAACAATTACACAACAATGACTGAACAGTCCAGGGCTATATAGGGGTGGTGATGAGATGATGAGGTGCAGGTGCGCTGGAGGTGATTAGGGTGCGTTGGGTTTCCATTCCTGTGTTGCCGAGATGGTGCGCTCAGACCGGTGGCTCAGTAGACCGGCGAATCAGAGCGCCGGAGGGGAGCAATGGGAGGAGACGTGACACCTACATGTTTTGTGCTCTTGTAGGAAGCAGTAACTCCTCATTGCTGACCTATACTTATCTATAACTGGGCTAATAACTGCTAACTAGCAAAGAATATCAACAAATGTGCACACACGCGGCTCTGCGCTCTGATCCGAACTGATCTGAAAAGTGTATTTGTTATATCTAGCCTAGTTGTAGAAGAACGGACATCTGCACAGTTTCACATTGAACATCACTCTGTCGTTTAATGACATGTGCCACGCATTCTGACAACCCATTCATCCGTAACGCAGCACACTGTCGTAAACCATAACAACGTACAGTACGACGTACAGCACGTCGTACCATACATAACATTTCCCCCCCCTTTCCAAAACCAGGGACTGGTACCATATATAAAATGTCCATAGGGCAAGAACCTAGAGTGATACCTGTAAGAAATAAACATTAACCCTTAAACGGATGGACTCTCCAAACTAGCCAGTTCAGTCCATTAACCTGGAGGTTGACTAAGACACCTAACGGAGCCTAAGAATGAAAAGAGGTTAAGTAGTCCCCCAGATAAGCAGGGCGAGTTCGTGCCCGCATAGGCCTTTCTTCCACCGCCACCGCTTGTGGCTCTGGCCCTTGGGGAACCCACAGAGGCTGGGGCTCAGGTGGTAGTGGTGGAGGAGGTCCATCCGGTGGCGTCTCTGGCCTGCGTGTCTGTTTTGTGTGCCTTCGTGTTCCTTGAGGGGCAGGGACTTTTCTGAGGCGGCTGGCGTGCCAGCGTGATCCATTGCTCATCATGAATGTGGCGGGCCCCAGTTGTCGACTGTCCTGCAAGGGTTCCGACCAGAATGAGGCCATTTTGTTGCACCGCTGAGGCCGTCGGGCTCGGACCCAGTCTGACACTTGAATTATCGACTTCTTCACCCTGTGTGCCTTGTCAAAACGCTGTTTCATTGCTCTTTGGTGCCTGGTCACTGCCTGCTGTTCTTGGGTGCGCCTAGTCGCCGGTTCTGCTACTCTCTGTGTTCTGAGTCTGTCCAGTGGCAGTTCCATCTCACGACCTAGCATGAGGGATGCCGGGGAGACCTGTGTTGTTGTGTGTTTGCTTGCTCTGTAGTGCATTAGCGTTTGATTCAAAGCAGTTTGGAACGTGCACCCCTGGACCAGGTGCGCTCTGATGCCGTTCTTCAGCGTTTGGTTGAAGCGTTCCACCCCTCCGTTACCTTGTGGGTTGTAGTAGGCCGTGCGGATGTGTTTGATTCCCTTGTTGCTGAGATATGAGGAGAACTCGGCAGAGGTTAGCTGGGGCCCATTGTCCGTGGTAAGGGTGAGGGGTAGGCCCCACCTTGTGAACAGGCTGTCTAGGATGTCCACGATGGCCTGTGCTGTGACAGTTCCGACAGGAACCACTTCTGGCCACTTAGAGTGGAGGTCATACACCACCACCAGGAAGCGCTGATGGTGAGGGACTGCGTGTCCATGGATCTCGCCACAGATGTCCAGTTGGATGTGCTCCCAGGGGTGGGACGGCCATGCGAGAGGCTGCAGGGGGGGTGGGGCGGACTGTCCTGTTTTCCCACTGAGGAGGCATGCAGCAGAATCCCTGACCAGGGCTTCAATGTCGTGGTCGATGCCTGGCCACCACACAAGGTCTCGACATCGCTGTTTGACCTTGACTATGCCCAAGTGACCCTCGTGCGCCATGGATAGAACACGCGCACGCAGGCCACTCGGGACCACAGTGCAAAACCCTCGAGAGACACAGACTTCTTCCCAGCAAGAAAGTTCGTGCTTCACTCTGGCGAAAGTCGCCAGCTCTTCCGGCACATGTGCTGGCCATCCAGTGCGTATGTAGGTGCGCAGGGTAGACAGTGTGGGATCCTGTTCCGATGCTTGCTTCAGCTCCTCCAGTGAGACGACTGACTGAAGAGGAGCGTAGAGCATTTGTACAAGCTCTGTTTCGTTGTCGTCTGGCAAGACGGTCGGAGTAGGAGCGTCAAAGGAGCGTGAGAGGAGGTCTGCCACCACGTTATCCCTCCCCGGAGTGAACTTCAGCTGATAGTCATACTGTCTGAGGCGGTCGGCTCATCTGTGCAGCCGAAGTGGCTTGTGGCCAGTTCCTGATGCTGACAGTAGCGTTGTGAGGGACTGGTGGTCGGTTCGGAGTGTGAACAGACGGCCATATAGGTAGAGGTGCCACCTTTCGCACGCCCAGACACAGGCCAGTGCTTCTCGTTCGCCCACAGAGTACCGTTGTTCTGTGGGGCTCAGGGCCCTTGAGGCGAAGGCGACGGGCCTCTCAATGCCATTCTGCAGCTGTGAGAGGACAGCTCCTAGTGCTCCAGCTGAGGCGTCACATGTGACAATGGTGTGGCAGACGGGGTCAAAGTGAGCCAAGACTGGGGCTGTGGTGAGCTGGCTCTTCAGTGAGCGGACCGCGTCTGAGCAGGCTGCCGTCCAGGCCCATGGCTCATCCTTCTTGAGGAGCTGGCGAAGGGGCGCTGTGGTCTGAGAGTAGTGGGGCAGAAACCGGAGGTAGTAAGCTGTCATGCCCAAGAATGAGGCCACCTGAGAGGCTGAGGTCGGTTCCGGGATCCGGTGGACGGCTTCAATGTTCGACATGAGTGGGGCAATGCCTTTGGCCGACAGGCGGAAGCCCACAAACTCGACGGCTGGAGCTGCAAAGGTGCACTTTCCACCGTTCAGGGTCAGGTTGTTCCCAGTAGAGCACTGAATACTCTGTGGAGTCGATAATCATGGATGTGGAGGTCAGGGCCGTGGACCACGATGTCATCCAGATAGACCGCCACCCCAGGTATTCCAGCGAGAATGGTGCTCATCACCTTCTGGAAGCAGCTGGGGGCGGAGCTAAGTCCAAAAGGCATGTGTGTATATCTGAACACGCCAGCATGTGTGACAAAGGCCGTGAGGTCTCTGCTAGCTGCATGGAGGGGTACCTGAAGATAACCCTGACGAAGGTCAAGCTTCGTGAAGATCGTGGAGCCATGGAATTGTGCGGTCAGCTCCTCAGCTGTAGGCAAGGGGTACTTATCCGGGACAACGGCCTTGTTCACAGCACGGAGATCCACACAGGTCCGGATTCCACCTGACTTTTTGGTTGCAATGACCAAGTTTGAAATCCAGGGGGCAGTGTTGACTGGCTCAATGATGCCTGCATCCAACTGTGACTGGAGATCTTTTGTGACGTCATCACGCAGTGCAAAGGGAAAATGCCGCAGGGGCTGCATGACTGGGGTCACTTCCGGATTCACTAGGGGCCTGTGAGTAAAGGCTGTGAGGCAGCCCAGTCCATCAAACAGAGTCGGCCAGTTCTGTTGCCATGTGCAGGTAACCTGGTAGATAGCTGACCCACTGTCATCTCTCAGTGTGAATCCCAAGCCTGTGAAGAAGTCGAGGCCCAGGAGGTTGGCACCCCGCTTTGCAACATGAAATGTGAATGATGGCAGATGTTTGGTGCCGTAGTGTACTGGGACCTGGAGGGTGCCTACAATGTCTATCTTAGATCTACCGTACCCACACAGGGCAGTGGAGGGCTGTTGGAGTGGTAGGTGACTGAAAAACTTGTAGTAAGTGGCAAGGTTGAGCAACGACACCGCAGCGCCAGTATCCAGCAGCAAAAGCAAACCCACCTCACCCAGCTGCACAGTGCATGTCCTGAATGACACATGGTTGGTGGAGACGGTTCGGATTTCAGTGTGTTCATGTTGAGAGTGAGATGAAACGAAGGGCCTGTTCTGGGTGGAGCTAGTAGCAGGGGCAGAACGACACACTTTCGCAAAGTGATTGTATTTTGAACAGTTCATGCATATTTTCCCACGGGCTGGGCAGTTTGAAGCCCTTGAATTGTGAGAGCTAGCCCCACAGTTGCCACAGCTACTTCTGTTTGTTTGTCTGTGTGCCTGCTGCACGGGCATGTCGGTGTCTGTGTCCATGCAGCTATCGACGCGGGAGGGCGTGCGCAGCGCGTGATCGTTGTAGTGCACCTGCTCGGGCTGAAGCTGCTGTGTGAGAATGGCTGGGGGCCGAGTGTATGCTGCAGAGCTGTCTGTTAGCATAGAAGAGCATTCCAACGCCGCTTCAACCTGGAGTGCTATTTTAATAGCTCCATCTAGTTGTAAATTATCCGATTCCAAAAGCAGTTTCTCCCTTGTCTTTTCACATAACGTCCCCTCTATCAACTGATCCCTGATGATCTCGTCCTGAAGTGTCCCGTAGTTACAAGAGCTAGCCAAATCCCTCAGATTAGCCACGTAGCTTTGAATGGACTCACCCGGCCGTTGGTGTCTCTTCCGTAGCCGGTAGCGTCGGAGGAGCACTCGCTCTTTCCCGGCGAAGTGGTTCCGTAAGAGGCTGACTGCAGCAGTGAATGTAGGAGCCGATCCAAGCGCTCTGAAAATCCTCTGTCCCTCTGTCCCAAGGCAGTGACGGAGCAGTGCTGTCCTCCGCTTGTCGGAGATTGTAGAAAAGTCCATAGCTTCTAGATAAGTGTTAAAACTATCAAGCCAGTTATTCCACGGGACTGGAGGTTCGCCAGGCACGGCGAGGAATGGTGCTGGCGGTGGTAAACTGAATTCAGCCATCTTCGTCGCCAATGTTATATCTAGCCTAGTTGTAGAAGAACGGACATCTGCACAGTTTCACATTAAACATCACTCTGTCGTTTAATGACATGTGCCACGCATTCTGACAACCCATTCATCCGTAACGCAGCACACTGTCGTAAACCATAACAACGTACAGTACGACGTACAGCACGTCGTACCATACATAACAGTATTCACTTGCGGGTCTCGTGAGCTACCGCAGCCAATAGAATTATACTCCGTTGCACTCTGGCTCTGCCTACCACAAAATCACAGACTCAATCTTGCAAAGTTAGATTTGTTTTGGTGTGTTGCATTGAAAAGTGGCTGATATAATGTTGATTCGATCACAGAAAAAGCGTTGATCTATAAAGTGCAAACTAATGGGGCGAACTCAGTGAAGTTCAATCTCTTGCACGGAATCACAATTATTCTGCACGGCATTGCGGATTACCTGGCTCTTTTATCACACACACCAACATCTACAAGAGTTAACTGACCTGCAATTCGGCCTGTTTATCAACTGCAGCAGACAAAGGTCATGCCCATCAACATCAACACAGCAAAAGCAGTCAAAATCAAGGAACAGGACCTGGAGTTAACCCGCAATTTTACTTACCTTGGGAGAATCATATGCCATGATGGAGGCACCAGCAGAGACATCTCTACCAGAATCAATAAAGCAAGAGCAATCCTTACGATGTTCAATAAAGTCTGGAAATCCGGACAATATAGCACAAATACCAAACTCGTAATATACCAGAGCTGTGTACTGGCAACTCTCCTTTATGGTTCAGAATGCTGGAAAATGACAGAAGCAGACCTGAAAAAAATATCTACCTTCCACACAACTGGTCTCCGGAGAATCATGCACATCTTCTGGCCAAACACAGTATTCATTATCACCCAGTGAATTAGGAGCAAACTGAGGACACACCCTCTGGCCAGAAGAGATAGAGGAGAAAATATTAAGATGAAGAGAAGATGCTGAAAGGAGAAAGGAGGAGAGGATCAAGAGAGAAAAAGAGAAAGAGAGAGCAAGAGAGAGAGGAAGAAAGAGAGGAGAGAGGAGAGAGACGAGTGAGAACAGGGAGAGTCTGAGCAGTGAGAGGTGTTAAAGGTCAACTGCCCCTTAGAACCAACTTCTTTGGTTTTAAACGGCCTATGTGGCATCGGTATGAGTTAATTCTAGTGTCAAAATTGATTACAAAGTGTAAATAGTATAACTTTGGTCATAAAGTCAGTCTCATCCAAAACCGAGTTTTGTAAGGGAGTGAACGTTATTTATAATCACATCAAAATCTAATCAAAATCTAATTCTTAAAGCGAGTGAACATTATTTATAATCAAATCAAAATCAAATGAAAAATTGTATTGATTGAAGGGGGGCTGGAATGTCACGGGACGAAGGGATGCTTTAGCCAGCATGTGTGTTCAATAAAAGGCTTGTATTACTTTATATTAAACAGTATAAACGTACAGAAGTTGTCCCTGTCTTCAAAAAACAACCTACACGACATGATGTCAGAAGTGGCCGCGGACATACTTTGAAAAGAGTTCGGAGGACTGACTGCGGCGGAGGGAGGAGAGCTGCACAGCAAGCACCTTCAGCAGCGGGGCAACAAGTTGCATACCAAGGGAGAGCACCACCGAGCGCGACGTTCACCATACAACCCCCGGAATCGTTTTACTTGGGAGAAATGGATCAGAAGGTTTGAACGTTTTAGACTGGCTAGCTCATCACAGGAAAACTAGGTAAACACGCTAGTTTATTGCATGGGTGATGAGGCAGATGATGTGCTAAGAGGACTCAATATCACAGAAGAAGAAAGACTGGCGTACACCAGCGTGAAAGAAAGCTTAGATAAAAAAAATTATGGCAAAAAATAAATACAAATATGAACGAGCTAGGTTTAATCAGAGAATGCAACAGGCAAATCAGACTGTAGACTTGTTTATCACATCACTATATGCACTTGCTGTGGATGCAGTGCATGCTAAAAAAAGCTTCAAACTGAATAAGTTCAAGAAAAAGGGACAAGCACAGGAAAAAAGTAAACAGGATGCACTTAGCGAGCAAGGACAGAAAATATGCTCCAATTGTGGGAAAGTGCCTCATTCAAAGTTTCAGTGTCCAGCAAAGAATGCTGAGTGCCACAACTGTGGAAAAGTGTGTAAGTCAGGTAATGTAGTAAATGCTGTCTCAGAAGACAATAGAATACTTTTCCTGGGCACAGTGAATGCAGGAGAAGACCCATGGTCTGTGCGGATACAGATCAGAAACACCAATGTCAAGTTTAAGATCGATACAGGAGCTGACGTGACTGTTATACCAGAAGAGGTGTATAGAGAGATCACTAAAGAAGACAATATAGACAATCTAACGTCTGTCAACAAACCCCTGTCTGGGCCAGGGGGAGCTTGACTTAGTGTAGTTGGGTTAGCAAACGAAATGCTGTGCTATGGGGAGAAAAGCGCAACAGAGGACATTTATGTTGTCACGGTTCAGACAGACGACCAGAGGACCACAATTGCGTCACACCAGAAAGTTTATTAAAACTTAAGGAAAAAGGGAAGTAGGGTGTGAATGAAGGCTCCAGGGGTAACAGGGATCCCGTCCAATGTGCTGGGTCTGTGCCCCCCCCAGTGGCAGCGATGCGTCCTATGAAGCTGGTGGTGGGTGGTCCAGAAGTCCTGTGGGGGGGAGACACAGACACAACAGGGCGGAATGAAACAAGGCAGCAGTACAGTTCAAGGGAAATCCAAAATACGTAGTAGCAAGGCAGAAGGCTGGTCAGAGTTACCGGGATTGAAGAGTAGTCAGGAGTCGTTATGGCAGAAGCAGGTCTGGATCTCCTGGGGCAGAAGAGTATCCAAAAATCAGGCAGGTCCGGGGTCACAAAACCAGGGTGAGCCAGAAGCGCGAGCAAACAGGTTCCGGGTGTGAGCTTTGCAGACGATCTGACACCGGAGAGCTGAAAGACAGGGCCTTAAATACTGGGAGAGGTAGTGGGTAATGCAGCGCAGCTGGCAGAGTAATTAGAGCAGAGCAGAGCAGGGACAGGTGGAGCTAGTTAGGCTGAGTAGAGAGAGTGGTGAGCAGAGTGGAAGAAAATTAAGGTGGTAACCCGGTGGAGTGAGAGGCTCATGACAGAACCCCCCCCCCAAGGGACGGCCCCAGAAGTCCCAAGAGCAACACCACGCCGGGCGGGAGGAGGGGAGCCGGAGGAGGGCTAGAACTCCTCCGAACGGTCCGAGTGAACGTCCTCATCCTCGGAGGAAGCCGGAGGGCCGTGGTCGGGAGATGGGACAGGTCCCGAGACAGGATCAGGCACAGGACAGGAAGCCGAGCGGGCAGGACGGTTAGGGACCCCTCTGGGGCGGCCCCTACGGATTGCAGGTTGATCAGGATGCCGTTGGTGGAAAGCGGTGATGAGAGTCCTATCCACAATCCGACTAGCTGGCACCCAGGTCCTTTCCTCAGGTCCATAGCCCTCCCAGTCAATGAGGTACTGGAGACCCCTACCCCTCCGTCTGGACCGAAGCAGGCGGCGGACGGTGTAAACCAGACCACCATCGACGAGCCGTGGAGGAGGAGGACAAGGCGCAGCAGGGACCAGCGGACTCTCATGGATGGGCTTAATCTTAGACACATGGAAAGTGGGGTGCACCCTCAGGGAATTAGGCAGTTGGAGCCGGACAGCAGTTGGGCTAATCACTCTTATGATAGGGAATGGGCCAATGAACCGAGGTGCCAGCTTCTGCGACTCCACCCTGAGTGGCAGGTTCTTCGATGACAACCACACCCTTTGACCAACATGGTAGGTGGGAGCAGGAATTCTCCGACGGTTGGCCCCGGTAGTGTAGCTGGCAACGGATCTGAGGAGTGTGGCTCGGGCTTGTGACCAGGTGCGGCGACATCGACGGGCAAAAGCAAGTGCAGATGGGCAAGTAACCTCCTCTTCCTGGCTGGCAAATAGAGGAGGCTGGTATCCATAAACACATTGGAAAGGGGACATACCGATGGCAGAGCAGGTCAGAGAATTGTGTGCGTACTCCACCCATGTCAATTGCTGCGACCAGGAGTGGGGGTTGCGTGAAGTCATGCATCGCAGTGCCTTCTCGAGCTCCTGATTAGCCCGCTCTGACTGCCCATTGGATTGGGGATGGAATCCGGAAGTCAGACTGACTGTGGCTCCCAGCAGGTGACAGAACTCCTTCCAAAAAGCGGAGGAGAATTGTGGACCACGGTCAGAAACTACATCCTTTGGCAGTCCGTGGATCCGGAAGACGTGTTCCAGGACCACCTGGGCGGTCTCCTTGGCGGTTGGGAGCTTGGGGAGGGGAATGAAGTGTGCCATCTTGCTGAAACGGTCAACTATGGTGAGAATGACGGTCATGCCACTTGAAGGGGGCAGCCCCGTGACAAAGTCAAGGGCGATGTGAGACCAGGGACGTCTGGGCACAGGCAGGGGCTGCAGCAATCCGGCTGGGGGCTGGCAGGACGACTTGTGTTGGTTGCAGATGGGGCAGGCTTGGACGAATTCCCGTACATCCTTTCTCAGAGAGGGCCACCAGAACCTCTGGGCGAGCAGGTTGTAAGTGCGGGTGGAGCCAGGGTGACAAGCTAGGTGGGAGTCATGTCCCCACTGAACGACCTGGGACCTCAGGTCTTCGGGGACAAAAAGGCGGTCAGCTGGGCAAGTGCTGGGACCTGGCTGGTTACGGAGAGCCTCCAGCACCTGTTCCTCAACAGCCCAGGTCAGAGCTGCAACGATGCAGGGACTTGGCAGAATCGACACAGGGTCCTTGGAGGGGGTGTCATCCTTCTGGAATTGACGGGAGAGGGCGTCTGGCTTGGTGTTGCGTGATCCAGGCCGGTATGACAGAGTGAAATTAAACCTGGTGAAGAACAGGGCCCAGCGGGACTGCCTGGAGTTCAACCGTTTGGCCGTGCGGATGTACTCCAAGTTCTTATGATCGGTCCAAACGAGAAATGGAATGGTGGACCCCTCCAGCCAGTGACGCCACTCCTCCAAGGCAAGCTTCACAGCCAGCAGCTCACGGTTCCCTATGTCGTAATTGCACTCAGAGGGGGACAACCGACGTGAGAAAAAGGCACAGGGATGGAGCTTCCTATCCTCCGCAGCCCACTGAGAAATCACAGCACCAACTCCCACATCCGAGGCGTCCACCTCCACAATGAATTGCCGGTCCACATCAGGCATCTGGAGGATGGGAGCGGAGGTGAACCTCACCTTGAGGGTACTGAAGGCTTTGTCGGCTGCTGGGGTCCAGGTGAAGGGTTGCTTGGTGCTGGTTAGAGCAGTGAGAGGGGCAGCAACGGTACTGTAGTTCCGGATAAACTTTCTATAGAAGTTAGCAAACCCCAGAAACTGTTGCAGCTTCTTTCTGTTCTCCGGAACTGGCCATGAAGTGACTGCTGATACTTTGGCAGGATCCATTTGGATACTTCCCTCTGCCACTATGTACCCCAGGAAGGCCACTGTCTTGACGTGAAACTCACATTTCTCTGCCTTGGCGTAGAGGGAATTCTCCAGAAGACGATGAAGGACTTGCTGGACATGGCGGGTGTGTTCAGACAGGTTTCTGGAGTAGATTAAGATGTCATCCAGGTAAACGAAGACAAACTTGTTTAACATGTCCCGCAGTACATCATTCACAAGAGCCTGGAACACAGCAGGAGCATTGGTGAGGCCAAAAGGCATAACCAGATACTCGTAGTGGCCTGTTGGTGTATTGAATGCGGTTTTCCATTCATCTCCCTCCCGGATCCGCACTAGGTGGTAAGCGTTTCTGAGATCCAACTTGGTAAAAACAGTGGCTCCCTGGAGCAACTCAAAAGCAGAGGTGAGCAGAGGCAGAGGGTAACGGTTTTTCACTGTGATGTCGTTGAGTCCCCTGTAGTCGATGCAGGGGCGAAGAGATCCGTCCTTCTTCCCCACAAAGAAGAAGCCAGCACCAGCAGGAGATGAAGATGAACGGATTAATCCTGCGGACAGAGAGCCATTGATGTAGTCCTCCATGGACTTTCTTTCAGGAGCAGACAACGAATAAAGACGACCCTTTGGAGGGGCTGTTCCAGGGAGGAGGTCGATGGCACAGTCGTACGGTCGGTGAGGGGGCAGAGATGTGGCTCTTGCTTTGTTAAACACCTCTCTGAGACCATGGTAGCATTCTGGGACATTGGAGAGGTCAGGAGCGGAGTTAGTAGGTACTGGCCGAGGGGGTAGTGCGGCAGCAAGCAGGCAGGTTCGGTGGCAGTCCTCTCCCCACTCCCTGATCACCCCGGTCACCCAGTCGAGCTGAGGGTTGTGCCGGCGGAGCCATGGGTAACCCAGGATGAGGGGTTGGCCTGGAGAGGGGAGCAGGTGAAACTGGATAGTTTCTTGATGGTTTCCGGACAGACCCATCGAGACCGGGGCCGTGACATGAGTGACCGATCCGAGTAAGTGTCCGTCCAGTGCCCGGGCAGGAATAGGAGGTGTCAAACGGAGGTTCTCCAGTCCCAGTTGGCGTGCCAGCTTGATGTCCATTATGTTGGCTTCGGCGCCAGAATCCACCAGAGCAGCCAGGGTGTGAGTTGAGTCAGAGAGGCGGAGGTGAACTTGCAGCAGGGGTTTGCGGTCGGAGGACTGGATGGTCATTGAACTCAACCGGACTCCCCCTATGCCCGGTGAGCTTCGGCCCTTTAAAGGGCAGGTTACCACACGATGTCCATCACCTCCACAATAGAGGCAGAGGTTTGAGGTGAAGCGGCGCTGGCGCTCTGCAGGAGTGAGAGAGGCTCGCCCAATCTCCATAGGCTCAGACTGATCAAGCTGACCTGGGTGAGTGGCAGTAGATGACAGGAGCCCAGTCGGATCTCTCCGAATGCCGGTAGTAGGTGGACCTTGGCGCCCCCTCTCACGACGACGGGTCTGTATCCTTCTGTCGATCCTGACAGTCAGTGCGATGGCTTCATCAAGAGTGGAAGGCAGTTCATGGGAGACCAACTCGTCCTTGATATAGTCAGCCAAACTATGGAAGAACGCGTCCACCAACGATGGTGTGTTCCAAGAACTTCGTCTAGCCAGGGTTCGGAAGTCGATGGAATGGTCTGCGACTGTACGTCTGCCTTGTCGAATACTGAACAGTTCACGAGACGCCTCTGCGGTTGGTGAATCCAGGTCAAACACCTTCAGCATCTCCTCAGCAAACAGGTCGAAGGTTGCACATGCGGGGGTTTGACGTTCGAACTCTGCTGTTCCCCAGAGTCGAGCTCGGCCCGTCAGGTGAGTGATGGCATACCCAACTTTAGCCCCCTCCGTGGCGAAGGTCCTTGGCTGCAAGGAGAACTGAAGTCGGCAGCTAGTCAGGAATGGCCGGACCTGGGTTGAATCGCCGTTGAACCGCTCGGGGTTTCCAATCTTGGGTTCCGGAGCAGCGGCTGCAATGACCGGGGCAGGTAACTCGGGGGCAGGGCTGGTGGGCAGACTGGCTGGGGTAAGGTTGGTGAGGAGTTGAATGATCATGGCGAGTTGTTGTTGCTGCTGCTGGAACTGCTGCTCATGCTCATCGGTTTCCATGTCGGGGAAAGTGTGCGCTGAGTCCATAATGGTCAGATCGTACTGTCACGGTTCAGACAGACGACCAGAGGACCACAATTGCGTCACACCAGAAAGTTTATTAAAACTTAAGGAAAAAGGGAAGTAGGGTGTGAATGAAGGCTCCAGGGGTAACAGGGATCCCGTCCAATGTGCTGGGTCTGTGCCCCCCCCAGTGGCAGCGATGCGTCCTATGAAGCCGGTGGTGGGTGGTCCAGAAGTCCTGGGGGGGGGAGACACAGACACAACAGGGCGGAATGAAACAAGGCAGCAGTACAGTTCAAGGGAAATCCAAAATACGTAGTAGCAAGGCAGAAGGCTGGTCAGAGTTACCGGGATTGAAGAGTAGTCAGGAGTCGTTATGGCAGAAGCAGGTCTGGATCTCCTGGGGCAGAAGAGTATCCAAAAATCAGGCAGGTCCGGGGTCACAAAACCAGGGTGAGCCAGAAGCGCGAGCAAACAGGTTCCGGGTGTGAGCTTTGCAGACGATCTGACACCGGAGAGCTGAAAGACAGGGCCTTAAATACTGGGAGAGGTAGTGGGTAATGCAGCGCAGCTGGCAGAGTAATTAGAGCAGAGCAGAGCAGGGACAGGTGGAGCTAGTTAGGCTGAGTAGAGAGAGTGGTGAGCAGAGTGGAAGAAAATTAAGGTGGTAACCCGGTGGAGTGAGAGGCTCATGACATATGTAGTGAAAAACCTACACACAGGCAGGCCATCTTTAACTAAGCTGAAGTTAGTGGATAGGCTATATAGCATAGACACAGTTAAAGTAACGTACCCCAATCTCTGTGGTGGTTTAGGTTTAGTGCAGCAGCCTTACACAATTCAACTCAAGCCAGATGCCAAATCCTTCTCACTCAAGGTGCCATGGAGAGTTCCCCTGCCATTGATGGGGCCCCGTGTAGCTCAGTTGGTAGAGCATGGAACTTGCAACGCCAGGGTTGTGGGTTCATTTCCCACGGGGGGCCAGTATGAAAAAAGTATGAAAATGTATGCACTCACTAACTGTAAGTCGCTCTGGATAAGAGCGTCTGCTAAATGACTATGTTAAAAAAAATGTAAAAGGTGAAGAAGGAATTGAAGCGAATGGAGCAGTGGGACATCATCACCAAGATAGAGGAGCCTACTGACTGGTGCTCAGAGACCAACCTACACTATAAACGGATAAGGACTCCTTAGTACGTAGGTTGCTCAGGTGGGCGTCTAGGATATAGGGTTGGACCTCGTTCCATCCTGATAGGACAATAAATATACTATATATTTGTAATTTATTTTAAAATATATATCCCATATCTGCGCAAAAGTAAAGACTTGTGCGCTGTCACAACTCCTGCTTGCAGACACAAATTGGATCTGGGATTTGCAACCATTTTCCTTGCTTACACACATCACACTTTTCCAAACACACAGGCAACCCATCTTCCAACACACCTGCACTTCCCCTGCATATACACCCTCACATACTGTGGTGATTGATTTAGAAGGAGTCAGGCGCAGGAGGGTAAATCACAGAATAAATTGTTTATTCTGTAACACAGCGGTACGCAGCAATGCGTAAAACACTCCAGTGCGGAAATACGCCGCCCTGGAAAACAACAAGGCACACGGGCGATACAAAATACCAAAAGAGCTCCACCAAGCTATAATTACCTCCACAATGAACAATCAAACACACAGACAAGGGGGCGGAGGGAATACTTATACAGGTACTGATGAGGGGATATGAACCAGGTGTGTGTAATAAACAAGACAAAACAAATGGAATGATGAGATGAGGAGCGGCAGTGGCTAGAAGGCCGGTGACGACGAACGCTGAAGCCTGCCCAAACAAGGAGAGGAGGCAGCTTCGGAGGATGTCGTGACACATACCCACATACTGTGACTTCTATGTCCTCTGTTTATAGTGTTTTATTTCTACCTCCTTTATTGTAAAAGCATTGCATGAATCTATCATCATATTTGCAGGTTCGAGAAACATTTCATGCAATTCTACGTCATTTTACATGTTAGTGGAATCGTTTTTTAATACCACACATATTAATGGAATTACAGGCTAAAAATGAACAGAGAGATAGGCCTGTGAGTTCATCTTATCATATTCCTCCAACGCCAAATCAGTGTGTCTTGTTTGCAACAAAACTGTCCCTGTTCGCAAATAATACAATCTGGAATGTCATTGGGAAGGCCTATTCTTCTTCCGTGGCTTAACCCAATGAGAGAAGGTCACAAGTGTTTCACTAAAAGCTGTCTGGGTTAAACATCTTCTATTGTACAGAAAGTGAGTAGCTTAATCAATTGATAGTGACAGAATTAGATTACTTCCCAAGCAAAGTCAGCCTCTCAATGTCAAAGAATCGAAACAATGATATCCCCATATGTATAGGAGTCACGTCTTTCCCGGGTATTTTACAGCTTGTTTCTAGCATAAAGCATTGAGGACCAAAGCGCTGCTATAGATCACTTTATGTAATCTGATCCGTTTTATTTTATTCCACAATCTTAGGTAGGCCTGTGCTTTTTGACATTTTCTTTAATAAAAGGTAGGCCTATGGCATACCCTCTCATAACCGCTCAATTCGAGTCTTGGTTTTAATTAACTTAACAGTCCTTCACTGACACGGAAGCAGGCTATTTAAAGAGTGCATGGTGGGTGGAGGAATTGAACGACAAATCTATGGATATAGCAGCCTATAGCCTATTTTCATCTGTCAAACAGGTAGGCCTACCTCTTATTTCTTAAATATGAAGAAATAGGCTACAACACAAAGCCCTCTCTAACTAGCATTCGGGGGCTTCGTCTGCTAACCCAAAACAACAGGCCTGTTCTCAGAAGTTTATTGTGTATTTTCTAGGTCAGCATAACCGGCCTGAATTTATACTGTAGTTACAGTCCCTCTATAAGCATTTAAATTAGTTCCAAACTAGATAAAGTAATTTTTCTCGCTATATGTTCATTGAGTGATGATATTTTATTTTATTCACAGGCTACGTACAAGACCAAGAAGGGTGCAATTATGGGCCGCAATTCAGGGCATTCCTACATGTGGGCATTCCTGCATCTGCAGAAAGCCCTCTTTAAACTTATATTGGTAAATGTTTAAGTTAGGACAGATGTACAGTAGGTGGCATTAATGCACAATAACGTTGGATGCCAGCCGCCGTTAAATCCCACAGAAGAAGGGGTGGGGGCGACAACGGTAACTAGCTAGCCACACACCAGTAGACAGTGTCCTTCGCCACAGCCTGTCAGGATGTTTTCCAGCAGTTCTGTTAATGACGGCGAGGGCAGGTGTTCGGCAGATGGGAACGAAGGACACTGTGTGCTAGCTTAGCCAGCTAGTCCTAAGGAGGACTCCGGTACACAGCAGTCGGGAGGCTGGGGCAACACTGTGTGCTAGCTACAGTGCCTTCGGAAAGTATTCAGACCCCTTGACTCTTTCCACATTTTGTTACGTTTCAGCCTTACTCTAAAATTGATTAAATAAAAGAATGTCCTCAGCAGTCTACACACAATACCCCATAATGACATAAAAAATAAAAAGTACTTTCACTTAGTTTTACTCAAGTATGACAAGTACATTTAAAATCAAATACTTTTAGACTTTTACTCAAGTACTATTTTACTAAGTGACTTACTTTTACTTGAGTCATTTTCTATTAAGGTATCTTTACTTTTACTCACCTTTTGCAGCGAATACAGCCTCGAGTCTTCTTGGGTATGACGCTACAAGCTTGGCACATCTGTATTTGGGGAGTTTCTCCCATTCTTCTCTGTAGATCCTCTCAAGCTCTGTCAGGTTAGATGGTGAGCATAGCTGCACAGCTATTTTCAGGTCTCTCCAGAGATGTTTGATCGGGTTCAAGTCCGGGCTCTGACTTGGACAGTCAGAGACTTGTCCCAAAGCCACTCCTGCGTTGTCTTGGCTGTGTGCTTAGGGTCGTTGTCCTGTTGGAAGGTAAACCTTCGCCCCAGTCTGAGGTCCTGAGCACTCTGGAGAAGGTTTTCATCAAGGATCTCTCTGTACTTTGCTCCATTCATCTTTCCCTCGATCCTGACTAGTCTCCCAATCCCTGCTGCTGAAAAACATCCCCACAGCATGATTCTGCCACCACCATGCTTCACCGTAGGGATGGTGCCAGGTTTCCTCCAGACGTGACGCTTGGCATTCAGGCCAAAGAGTTCAATCTTGGTTTAATCAGACCAGAGAATCTTGTTTTTCATGGTCTGAGAGTCTTTAGGTGCTTTTTGGCAAACTCCAAGCGGGCTGTCATGTGCCTTTTACTGAGGAATGGCTTCCGTCTTTCCACTCTACCATAAAGGCCTTCTTCCATTTAAGAATGATGGAGGCCGCTGTGTTCTTGGGGGCCTTCAATGCTGCAGAAATGTTTTGGTACCCTTCCCCAGATCTGTGCCTCAACACAATCCTGTCTCGGAGCTCTACGGACAATTCCTTTGACCTCATGGCTTGGTTTTTGCTGTGACATGCACTGTCAACTGTGGGACCTTATATAGACAGGTGTGTACCTTTCCAAATCATGTCCAATCAATTGAATTTACCAAAGGTGGACTCCAATCAAGTTGTAGAAACATCTCAAGGGTGATAAATGGAAACAGGATGCACCTGAGCTCAATTTCGAGACTCATAGCAAAGGGTCTGAATACTTATGTAAATAAGTTATTTTTGTTTTAAATGTTTTATACATTGTTTTCACTTTGTCATTATGGGGTATTGTGTGTAGATTTATGAGGATTTTATTTATTTAATTCATTTTAGAATAAGGCTGTAACGTAACAAAATTTGGAAAAAGGGAAGGGGTCTGAATACTTTCTGAATGCACTGTAGCCTCTAAGGTGCAGGGTTGAGTAACCGGTAGCCGGCTAGTGATGGACCTGTACTGACCTTGCCTTCTGGATGGTAGCGGGGTGAACAGGCCTTGGCTTGGGTGGTTGATGTCCTTGATGATCGTTTTGTCCTTCCTGTGACATCTGGTGCTGTAGGTGTCCTGGAGGGCAGGCAGTGTGTCCCCGGTGATGCTTAGGGCAGAACGTACTACCCTCTGGAGAGCCCTGCGGTTGCGGGCGGTGCAGTTGCCGTACCAGGCTGTGATACAGCCCGAAAGGATGCTCTCAATTGTGCATATGTAAAAGTTTGTGAGGGTTTTAGGGGCCAAGCCGAGTTTCTTCAGCCTCCTGAGGTTGAAGAGGCGCTGTTGCGCCTTCTTCACCACACTGTCTGTGTGGGTGGACCATTTCAGATTGTCAGTGTTGTGTAGCCGAGGAACTTGAAGCTTTTCACCTTCTCCACTGCGGTCCTGTCGGTGTGGATAGGGGCGTGCTCCCTCTGCTGTTTCCTGAAGTCCACGATCAGCTCCTTTGTTTTGTTGACGTTGAGGGAGAGGTTATTTTCCTGGCAACACTCCGCCAGGGCCCTCACCTCCTCCCTGTAGGCTGTCTCGTCATGGTTGGTAATCAGGCCTACTACTGTTGTGCCGTCTGCAAACTTGACGATTGAGTTGGAGGCGTGCTTGGCCACGCAGTCATGAGTGAACAGGGAGTACAGGAGGGGACTGAGCATTTACCCTTGTGGGGCCCCTGTGTTGAGGATCAGCGATGTGGAGGTGTTGTTTCCTACCTTCACCACCTGGGGGCAGCCCATCAGGAAGTCCAGGACCCAGCGGGGTTCAGACCCAGGGCCTGAGCTTAATGATGAGCTTGGAGGGTACTATGGTGTTGAAGGCTGAGCTATAGTCAATTAACAGCATTCGTACATAGGTATTCCTCTTGTCCAGATGGGATAGGGCAGTTTGCAGTGCGATGGCGATTGCATCGTCTGTGGATCTATTGGGGAGGTATGCAAATTGAAGTGGGTCTAGGGTGTCAGGTAAGGTAGAGGTGATATGATCCTTAACTAGCCTCTCAAAGCACTTCATGATGACAGAAGTGAGTTCTACGGGGCGATAGTCATTTAGTTCAGTTACCTTTGCTTTCTTGGGTACAGGAACAATAGTGGACATCTTGAAGCAAGTGGGGAAAGCAGACTGGGATAGGGAGGAATATGTCCGTAAACACTCCAGCCAGCTGGTCTGCGTATGCTCTGAGGACGCCGATTGGGATGCCGTCTGGGCCGGCAGCCTTGCGAGGGTTAACATGCTTAAATGTCTTACTCACGTCGGCCACGGAGAACGAGAGCCCACAGTCCTTGGGAGCAGGCCGCGTCGGTGTTATTGTGTTATCCTTGGTGTTGGTGTTAAGGTGTTTAGCTTGTCCGGGAGCAAGACGTCGGTGTCCGCAACGTGACTGGTTTTCCGTTTGTAATCCGTGATTTTCTGTAGACCCTGCCACATACATCTCGTGTCTGAGCTGTTGAATTGCGACTCCACTTTGTCTCTGTACTGACGTTTTGCCTGTTTGATTGCCTTACGGAGGGAATAACTACACTGTTCATATTCAACCATATTCCCAGTCACCTTGCCATGGTTAAATGCGGTGGTTAGCACTTTCAGTTTTGCGCGAATGCTGTCATCTATCCACGGTTTCTGGTTTGGGTAGGTTTTAATAGTCACAGTGGGAACAACATCCCCTATACACTTCCTGATGAACTCAGTCACCGTGTCCGTGTATACGTCAATGTTATTCTCAGAGGCTACCCAGAACATATCCCAGTCCGCGTGATCAAACCAATCTTGAAGCATGGATTCCAATTGGTCAGACTAGCGTTGAATAGACCTTAGCACGGGTACTTCCTGTTTGAGTTTCTGCCTATAGGAAGGGAGGAGCAAAATTGAGTCGTGATCTGATTTGCCGAACGGAGGGCGAGGGAGGGCCTAATAGGCATCCCAGAGGGGGGAGTAACAGTGGTCGAGCATTTTAGCAGCGTGAGTACTACAGTCAATGTGTTGACAGAACTGTGGTAGCATTTTCCTCAAATTTGCTTTGGTAAAATCCCCAGCTACAGTTTGCACAAAGTCCAGTGTAGTTCCTTGAGGGCATCGGCTTGAGGGGGAATATACACGGCTGTGACTATAACCGAAGATAATTATTTTGGGAGGTAATACAGTCGGCATTTGATGGTGAGGTATTCTAGGTCGGGTGAATAAAAGGACTTTCTGTTTCTGTACGTTATCACAATCACACCGTGAGTAGTTAATCATGAAACATACACCACCGCCTTTCTTCTTCCCGGAGAGTTCTTTATTCTTGTCTGCGCATGAGGCAGCGTACAATTGGCCCTGTGTCGTCCGGGTTAGCGGATGGTTTGGCTGGCCGGTATGTCCTTTTCCCATCGCGCTCTAGCAACTCCTGTGGCGGGCCAGGCGCATCCACGCTGACTTCGGTCACCAGTTGTACGGTGTTTCCTCTGACACATTGGTGCGGCTGGCTTCGGGGTTAAGCGGGCAGTGTGGCTTGGCAGGGTCGTGTTTCGGAGGACGTATGGCTCTCGACCTTCGTCTGTACGGGAGTTGCAGTGATGGGACAAGACTGTAACTACAAATAAGGAGTAAAAAAACAAAGAAATATAATAACAAAAATCCTTGATATAGCAGATTTTTGTATAGAGATTTCAGAAATGCAGTGTAACTACGTAAAATGTAGTGTCTCCTTATGTTACGGGGTGAAAACTGTTTTCATGAGCACACAAATCCAAAATAATAAATGCGATTACAAAATCAAATGCTTCTAACCGAAAGAGTGACCTTACCTTGATACTTAAAACCTACATAGATACTGTCATTAACCTGGTTCTTCAATAATTATGCATAATACTTGTTGGATGTGCATTTGGTGTCCAGCTGATTAGTTATGCCGTGATATTTTCACACATCATCTGATCCAGGAAGGAATTTTCCTAATGACAGTCAAGTAACTAACAGCTGTTTTGATAGTGCATGCGATGCAACAACAGCCCAAGTGCTGGAAAAAAGGTGTTGCGTGGAATGTCCAGAATATTTTGTTGTTTCATTCACTACGCTGGTGAAGACAGTTGTGCCTGGATCCATGTTGGATCTAATATCCCTAGTGAATTATTGTTGACCATCTTGATTTACAGCAGGGTCTCGTTAGCCTGAACAGAGAAAGCATGAAGGTAATGAGTTTATGTTTTCACGTTGCCTCGGATTGGACAACGAGTCTACTGTGCACAATTGTGTAGGATAGACTATAGAGCAACACCCAACACTATTCCTATTAATTATTCTGCATATAATGACAACAAATTACATAGCCTAGTGGGCTTATTCACAATATGATCTGGTAATGAAATAACATGACAAATACATTTTCTTTTCTATATTACACCTGCAATTTTTAATGATACAAGGGGCTTGAAGTAGCCTATTTGAACTTGAATTTGGTGTTCAGAAATTAAAGTGAGGAAGACAACATCTAATGTTGGCTTCAACTTGCCACTTTCCATTCACATTTTTTTGGACACGTTTTATATGCTTTTTGGGGCGATGTGGGGGGGGGGTTCTATATTAGGTCCTAACCCTAACCTTATAAATTATACAATTGTATAACATTGAGGTCCTTGAAAATTACAATTAAGTGCTTGAAAAGTTCCCTGGAAGTCCTTGAATTTGACTTGCCAATGTCTGTATGAACCCTGCCTAAAGGATGTATAGTCCTAGGCTTATGTTGTTGCATAGGTGGATTTATGGGCCAATTTGCATGTTTTTGCCAAAAACATAATGCTTTGTATTCAGGACATAAAGGGTTGTTTTTTTTCTCACATTTTTTTGCAGTTTTACTTTAGTGCCTTATTGCAAACAGGATGCATGTTTAGGAACTGCATGAAAATCCTTGTTATATTTGTTTCAAACCATTTTGAAATGTTGATCCCAAAGTCACACATTGGCCCCATTATTTATAGAAAGACCCTTCTAATCTGTTATGTAAAGTGGAAGAAAAATTTGAAAATGTGTAAAAAATTAATGAAAAACAAAACACTAATACACTACATGACCAAAAGTATGTGGACACCTGCTTGTCGAACATCTCATTCCAAAATCATGGGCATTGATATGGAGTTGGTCCCCCCTTTGCTGCTATAACAGCCTCCACTCTTCTAGGAAGGCTTTCCACTAGATGTTGGAACATTGCTGCGGGGACTTGCTTCCATTCAGCCTCAAGAGCATTAGTGAGGTGGGGCACTGATGTTGGGCGATAAGGCCTGGCTCGCAGTCCAATTCATCCCAAAGGTGTTTGATGGGGTTGAGGTCAGGGCTCTGTGCTGGCCAGTCAAGTTCTTCCACACCGATCTCGACAAACAATTTCTTTATGGACCTCGCTTTGTGCAAAGGGGGATTGTAATGCTGAAACATCGAAGGGCCAACCCAAACTGTTGCAACAAAGTTGGAACCACAGAATCATCTAGAATGCCATTGTATGCTGTAGTGTTAAGATTTCCCTTCACTGGAACTAAGGGGCCTAGCTCGTACCATGAAAAACAGCCCCAGACCATTATTCCTCCTCCACCAAACTTTACAGTTGGCACTATGCATTGGGGCAGGTAGCGTTCTCCTGGCATCCGCCAAACCCAGATTAGTCCGTCCCAGATGGTGAAGCGTGATTCATCACTCCAGAGAATGCGTTTCCACTGCTCCAGAGTCCAATGGCAGCGCGCTTTACACCACTCCAGCCAAAGCTTGGCATTGCGCATTTTGATCTTAAGCTTGTGTGCGGCTGCTCGGCCATGGAAACCCATTTCATGAAGCTCCCAATGAACAGTTATTGTGCTGACGTTTGGAACTCGGTAGTGAGTGTTGCAACGAAGGACAGACAATTTTTACACACTACAGCTCTCGGCGGTTCCGTTCCGTGAGCTTGTGTGGACTACCACTTCGTGGCTGAGCTGTTGTTGTTCCTAGACGTTTCCACTTCACAATAACAGCACTTACAGTTGACTGGGGCAGCTCTAGCAGGGAATACATTTGACGAACTGACTTGTTGGAAAGGTGGCATCCTATGACAGTGCCACGTTGAAAGTCACTGAACTCTACAGTAAGGCAATGCCAATGTTTGTCTATGGAAACTGCATGGCCGTGTGCTCGATTTTATACACCTGTTAGCACAAGGTGTGTGTGAAATAGCAGAATCCAGATAAGATAAGTAATACATGTTAGAATCACCTTTGGCAGCGATTACAGCTTTCTGGGTAAGAGCTTTGCACACCCGGATTGTACAATATTTGCACATTATTCTTTTAAAAATTCCTCAACTCACTGTCAAGTTGGTAAAAAGAATATGGAGCAAAACAAACAAAAGGTTGAGCTTGAAATTGCACCTCAGCTGACTTGAAATGTAGCTCTACCCACATCTTTCAAGCTCAACTGGACCACTGGGCTACTCCTAAATATCACCTGGGCTAGCACAGGTGAAACACCTTCCAACTAACGAGATGGGCAAGCCAGCACAGGTTTAACGCATACTTACTAACGAGGTGACACCAATCGATGAGCCCTAAGTGCTAATGTGCTACCTCGATTATAAATAGAAAAACCAAAACCTGTAACACTGAGTGTATTGATACACCATCCAAAGTGTAATTAATAACTTCACCATGCTCAAAGGGATATTCAATGTCTGTTGTTTTTTTTTACACATCTACCAATAGGTGCCCTTTTTAGAGGCATTGGAAAACCTCCCTGGTCTTCGTGGTTTAATCTGTGTTTGAAATTCACTGTTCGAATGAGGGACCATACAGATAATTGTATATGTGGGGTACAGAGATGAGGTAGTCATTCAAAAATCATGTTAAACACTATTATTGCACACAGAGTGAGTCCATGCAACTTATTATGCAACTTGTTAAGCAAATTTTTACTCCTGAACTTATTTAGGCTTGCTATAACAAAAGAGTTTAATAGTTATTGACTCAAGACATTTCAGCTTTACATTGTTTATGAATTTGTAAGCATTTCTAAAAACATAATTCCATTTTAACATTATGGGGTATTGTGTGTAGGCCAGTGACATCGAGGCTGTAACACAACAAAATGTGGAAAAAGTCAAGGGTTGTGAATACTTTTTGAAAGCAGTGTATTCGGAAAGTATTCACACCCCTTCACTTTTTCCACATTTTGTTACGTTACAGCCTTATTCTAAAATTGATTAAATAAAAAAGTCTCATCAATCTACACACAATACCTCATAATGACAAAGCGAAAACAGGTTTTTTAGAAAGTTTTCCAAAGTATTACAAATAAAAAACAGGAAATACCTTATTTACATAACAATTCAGACCCTTTGCAATGAGACTCGAAATTGAGCTCAGGTGCATCCTGTTTCCATTGATCGTCCTTGAGATGTTTCTACAACTTGATTGGAGTCCACCTTTGGTCAATTCAATTGATTGGACATTATTTGGAAAGGCACACACCTGTCTATATAAGGTCCCACAGTTGACAGTGCATGTCAGAGCAAAAACCAAGCCATGAGGTCAAAGGAATTGTCCGTAAAGCTCTGAGACAGGATTGTGTCGAGGCACAGATCTGAGGAAGGGTACCAAAAAATGTCTGCAGCGTTGAAGGTCCCCAAGAACACAGCGGCCTCCATCATTCTTAAATGGAAGAAGTTTGGAACCACCAAGACTCGTCCTAGAGCTGGCCGCCCGGCTAAACTGAACAATTGGGGGAGAAGGGCCTTGGTCAGGGAGGTGACCAAGAACCTGATGGTCACTCTGACAGAGCTCCAGAGTTCCTCTGTGGAGATTGGAGAACCTTCCAGAAGGACAACCATCTCTGCAGCACTCCACCAATCAGGCCTTTATGGTAGAGTGGCCAGACGAAAGCCACTCCTCAGTAAAAGGCACATGACAGCCCGCTTGGAGTTTGCCAAAAGGCAACTAAAGGACTCTCAGACCATGAGAAACAAGATTCTCTGGTCTGATGAAACCAAGACTGAACTTTTTGGCCTGAATGCCAAGCATCACGTCTGGAGGAAACCAGGCACCGCTCATCACCTGGCCAATACCATCCCTAAGGTGAAGCATGGTGGTGGCAGCATCATGCTTTGGGGATGTTTTTCAGTGGCAGGGACTGGGAGTCAGGATCGTAGGAAAGATGAAAAGAGCAAAGTACAGAGAGATCCTTGATGGAAACCTTCTCCAGAGCTCTCAGGACCTCAGACTGGGGCGAAGGTTCACCTTCCAACAGGACAATGACCATAAGCACACAGCCAAAACAACCCAGGGGTGGCTTCGGGACAGGTCTCTGGCCCAGCCAGAGCCTGGACTTGAACCCGATCAAACATCTCTGGAGAGACCTGAAAATAGCTGTGCAGCGATGCTCCCCATCCAACCTGACAGAGCTTGAGAGGATCTGCAGAGAAGAATGGGAGAAACTCCCCAAATACAGGTGTGCCAAGCTTGTAGTGTCATACCCAAGAAGACTTGAGGCTGTAATCGCTGCCAAAGGTGCTTCAACAAAGTACTGAGTAAAGGGTCTGAATACTTATGTAAATGTGATATTTCTGTAAAAAAAATTCATACATTTGCAAAAACCTGTTTTTGCTTTGTCATTATGGGGTATTGTGTGTAGATTGATGAGGGGGAAAAAACAATTTAATAAATTTTGGAATAAGGCTGTAACGTCACAAAATGTGGAAAAAGTGAAGGGGTCTGAATACACTCCGAATGCACTGTATATGTGTCTTGTCTGTTGTAAAGAGGTGTCCCCGTCCACTGTGCCAATGGACTGCTCCTGGGCGGCCCAAGTGAGTAATGTCACCATGTCAGTGCCATGATGGCGCGTGTCCCTCGTGAATAAGCTGTGAATCAGGATCTCTGATTGGCTATGTTCAACCGTGTGTTTACTGTTACTGTTGTAGTAACTTTTTCCTCAATGTCCCGGTACTGTCTCAACGTGCAATTTCAACTGTCCCAAACTGAACTTGAACCGTCCCAAAATTAAAATACTTGTATTTCAAATGTTTGATATACCAACAGGAGTCTAGGTCATTTGCAGTGCTTTTAAAGTAATTGGTGTATTTCTGAGACAGATATTGCATAAACGTAATTTGTTAAGAAAAAACATTTTTGCATCTTAATGAAAACAGACAAACATCCAGTACATTATTAATAATTATAATGTATTGATTGAACATGCTAACCTCATGTATACAATGTATCTAAGAGAGAACAATGTTATGGTGAACTGGTTACTGAATAAACTTAAGTTAAATACATTACATTCCACCACCAGCTGCCCCATTAAACAACATAACACAACAATATACAATAAAGAGTGTGTGTGTGTGTGTTGCCCAGCCTTAACTTTCTCTGCTTCACCCTCCCTCTTCAGTCACTGAAGAATAGTCACCTTGACCTTTTTGAGTGCCACCACTTGCTAACAGCCATAAAAAAATCTACCAGCCACCTTTCTACCAGACATTCATTTGTACACAAAAATTACACCAATAAAACACAAAAAAACAGATGAACATTATTTGTAATGTTTCTAAAACAATAAATGTATTACTAGTAAGAAGTAATGTGGTATATTGTTTAATTTCATTTCATTTTTTGTGACCTGAGCCTTTTAATCAAAATATCACAGAGGAGACAAAAATGTTCACCTGCCCCTTTAAGGGCGGGAGGTTACCGTGGTAATGCGACTCCAGTCATGTTTGTGCCTGTGAGATTGAGTGTGACTAGTATCCGTGTTGCTTCTCTTCCCTAGCAGTAGAAACTCAAACATTGAAAAACAACCTAGCTTGTGAACAAAACAATGTAAGTAGCCAAGGAACACAAGGACAAAGTCTCACTTCAGTAGACTTCCGTTTCAAGTAAATTAAACAAACTTTCATGCTTGTGCACAGCGCTTCTAAAAATGAATCTGTCACTCAGCTCTTCATTTGCGCATGCACAGCCCCCAGGCAGGCAGTGTTTCAGCACGAGGCATAAATACATTTTACAGTGTGCATTCGGTTCAGGTCAGGGAGATACAACCATATTCTCTAGAATACCATAGTAGCTAGCCATAGCCTACAGACAATGCAAATTCCACAGCAACTCCCAGCCTAGGCACACAAAACCTCAGCTCCTGGCTGGCCCGCAGACAGGCTGGGAGAGAGTAAAATGTGCATTCTAATAGGCCTATTTGCCCAATATTGGAATGATATTCTAATATTATACATTTCCATAACCTATATACACTGCTCAAAAAAATAAAGGGAACACTAAAATAACACATCCTAGATCTGAATGAATGAAATAATCTTATTAAATACTTTTTTTTTTAACATAGTTGAATGTGCTGACAACAAAATCACACAAAAATTATCAATGGAAATCAAATGTATCAACCCATGGAGGTCTGGATTTGGAGTCACCCTCAAAATTAAAGTGGAAAACCACACTACAGGCTGATCCAACTTTGATGTAATGTCCTTAAAACGAAATGAGGCTCAGTAGTGTGTGTGGCCTCCACGTGCCTGTATGACCTCCCTACAACGCCTGGGCATGCTCCTGATGAGGTGGTGGATGGTCTCCTGAGGGATCTCCTCCCAGACCTGGACTAAAGCATCCGCCAACTCCTGGACAGTCTGTGGTGCAATGTGGCGTTGGTGGATGGAGCGAGACATGATGTCCCAGATGTGCTCAATTGGATTCAGGTCTGGGGAACGGGCGGGCCAGTCCATAGCATCAATGCCTTCCTCTTGCAGGAACTGCTGACACACTCCAGCCACATGAGGTCTAGCATTGTCTTGCATTAGGAGGAACCCAGGGCCAACCGCACCAGCATATGGTCTCACAAGGGGTCTGAGGATCTCATCTCGGTACCTAATGGCAGTCAGGCTACCTCTGGCGAGCACATGGAGGGCTGTGTGGCCCCCCAAAGAAATGCCACCCCACACCATGACTGACCCACCGCCAAACCGGTCATGCTGGAGGATGTTGCAGGCAGCAGAACGTTCTCCACGGCGTCTCCAGACTCTGTCATGTCTGTCACGTGCTCAGTGTGAACCTGCTTTCATCTGTGAAGAGCACAGGGCACCAGTGGCGAATTTACCAACCTTGGTGTTCTCTGGCAAATGCCAAACGTCCTGCACGGTGTTGGGCTGTAAGCACAACCCCCACCTGTGGACGTCGGGCCCTCATACCACCCTCATGGAGTCTGTTTCTGACCGTTTGAGCAGACACATGCACATTTGTGGCCTGCTGGAGGTCATTTTGCAGGGCTCTGGCAGTGCTCCTCCTGCTCCTCCTTGCACAAATGCGGAGGTAGCAGTCCTGCTGCTGGGTTGTTGCCCACCTACGGCCTCCTCCACGTCTCCTGATGTACTGGCCTGTCTCCTGGTAGCGCCTCCATGCTCTGGACACTACGCTGACAGACACAGCAAACCTTCTTGCCACAGCTCGCATTGATGTGCCATCCTGGATGAGCTGCACTACCTGAGCCACTTGTGTGGGTTGTAGACTCCGTCTCATGCTACCACTAGAGTGAAAGCACCGCCAGCATTCAAAATTGACCAAAACATCAGCCAGGAAGCATAGGAACTGAGAAGTGGTCTGTGGTCACCACCTGCAAAAACAGTCCTTTATTGGGGGTGTCTTGCTAATTGCCTATAATTTCCACCTGTTGTATATTCCATTTGCACAACAGCATGTGAAATTTATTGTCAATTAGTGTTACTTCCTAAGTGGACAGTTTGATTTCACAGAAGTGTGATTGACTTGGAGTTACATTGTGTTGTTTAAGTGTTCCCTTTATTTTTTTGAGCAGTGTAATTACATAAGCGATACCTAGCCAGCCATATCATTGTTTGAAACCTGGATGTTTTACATAGCCTATCTTACCTTGCTTTTAATAGCCTACAGCCAAAATCCTACCATAGAAAAAAAGTGAAGATTTCCTGATATGCCATTGAAACCAGAATTTCTTCTTCTATTGTCCAAAGGCAGTAAGGCACAATCTTATTGTTGCATCTTCAGATATTCCCTCTAAGTTTCTACCATTAGGCTGTATATCCATCTCTGTCGCATGATAAAAACCTCTCGCATCAGGTACGCGTTTG
The DNA here is from genome assembly GCF_964263955.1 of Coregonus lavaretus. Lineage (NCBI taxonomy): Eukaryota > Metazoa > Chordata > Actinopteri > Salmoniformes > Salmonidae > Coregonus > Coregonus lavaretus. Next base: position 3,187,065 of record NC_140015.1, on the reverse strand, counting down.
AGGAAGGTGTTCTCCCGTAAATAGCATTTTGGAACATTCACACATATGGCCAAGACGAGTGAACACATTGCTGTGCACGTTTATCATCTTTTAAGCTAAATGTTGTGATCTGTTTCATTAGCCTCGTCTTTGTATTTAACATTTTAGTATGGATCCACTGTTGTATGCATTTTATATATTTCTGGCCTATCGTCCCTACGTCTGTTTTTGAACTGTCACGGACATATTTTTTATAGTCCCCGCGACAACAGCACGCCCTTAATTTCGAGGCCTGACTGTAGTTCTGGGATTTGCCCCCCGAGAAAGATCAAGACCTGGCATTCAACTTGCAGTTGATACCATTTCCACAGTAACATGTATTTACATGATGTGATGAAACATTTAAAACTAAGTTGCAAGCTACTTTCATAGCTAGGTGTTGTAGAACTAGTGTCTTAAGAAACACATTCCAGACACTGGCTCTTGCTAACTTGCCATAACTGATTTGACAGAGAAATATCAGCTAGATAGGATAAAATGTATGCACGCATGACTGTAAGTCGCTTTGGATAAAAGCGTCTGCTAAATGGCATATTATTATTATTATTATAGCCAGCTGCAGCTATCACCAAGCTATTCTAGCTAGCTGCTGTCAGCTTGGTTAAACACAAGGTCAGCACAGGCTTTAGCCTACACATACAACTGAATTAGCTGACCATCTTGAGATGGCGAGTCAGTCAGGAGGGGAGAAGTCTTCAACTTCAAAACGTTGTTCTCTCCATAGCAAAGCTAGCTTAGTTTACCTCGCTGTACTCACTACTGCCCTTGTTTGTTGTGATTGAATGGCACAGAAGAAACACCTACATCAAACCACACCCCCAAGACAACTCTCGTTTGCCTTCAGACATGGCCGCTATTATTTCTTAGCATTGATGAAAAACAAGGCCAAATCAGGAAGTGCAGTCGCCCTTTAAACGTGGGTGAGATTGCACCTGAATTGCTGTTGTCTCATTAATTAAGGGGTATTAATTAAATGTAATTAGGGCTAATAGCTTATTACACGCCTGTCACAATAGAGAACACGGAATCAGGAAACGACCTGTTCAGTTTGCATTATTAGTCGGTCATTCTTTTCAATATGAGCTGTAGTGTTACTGGCGTGGGAGTCAATTCAGAGTCCTACTGTTTGAATTAAATAATAAAATCAAATAAAGAGAATGAGAGCGAGAGAAAGGTAAAAGAGTGAAAGAGACTGAGTAAGTGGAGAGAAAGAGAGAGAGAAAAAGGGGGAATGAATGAGTGAGTGAGTGAGTGAGTGAGTGAGGTGGAAAGGTTATCTACTGTATGTGTGTGCGTGTGTGCGTGCGCAGGGGCAGATTGTCCATCTGGCAATTCTGGCAAATGCCAGATGGGCTAGACCATTTTCTAGTTGGGTGGGCTGGTTTAACATTTTCAGTACACGAAAAAACTAAAAAAATATATTTAAAAAGGTGACATGGCCGGAGGCCCATTAGCCTGTTAAGATTTGTTTTTGTTTTTTTAAATTACTTTCTCTGTTAAACTAATCCATAATGAGCCTTTGGCTGATCAGTGGGCAACGGCCGACCCCCCCTACCAAGATGGGCTGCTCGGCTATTTCAATATTTCAATATTTCAATAATAAATCATTAGATTTTTCCATTGTGTTAATGATGGCGGATTGATTGATTTCCAGGTTTTTAGTATACATTTTTTCAAGATGAGTGATGAGAAGAGAATTTTCCAGCCCATTGGGTATCTCATTACACCCCCAAATGCAATGTCTTGAAATATGCAGACATATGAATTAAAAGCAAGTTTATATTGTAATACTTCTGAAAGCCAACTTTCTAGCTCTGCCCATAACCTTTGGACTTTATAGAATTCCCAGAAAGCATGGATTATTGAGTCAATTTTAGTTTTACACTTACAGTGCATTCGGAAAGTATTCAGACCCCTTGACTTTTTCCACATTTTGTTACGTTACGGCCTTTGCTGTGCCACTCGAAATTGAGCTCAGGTGCATCCTGTTTCCATTGATCATCCTTAAGATGTTTCTACAACTTGATTGGAGTCCACCTGTGATCAATTCAATTGATTGGACATGATTTGGAAAGGCACACACCTGTCTATGTAAGGTCCCACAGTTGACAGTGCATGTCAGAGCCAAAACCAAGCAATGAGGTCGAAGGAATTGTCCGTAGAGCTCAGAGACAGGATTATGTCAAGCCACAGATCTGGGGAAGGGTACCAAAACATTTCTGCAGCATTGAAGGTCCCCAAGAACACAGTGGCCTACATCATTCTCAAATGGAAGAATTGGAACCACCAAGATTCTTCCTAGAGTGGAGATGGGAGAACCTTCCAGAAGAACAACCATCTCTGCAGCACTCCACCAATCAGGCCTTTATGGTAGAATGGCCAGACGGAAGAACACAGTGTCCTCCATCATTCTTAAATGGAAGAAGTTTGGAACCACCAAGACTCTTCCTAGAGCTGGCCTCCCTGCCAAACTGAGCAATCGGGGAGAAGGAACTTGGTCAGGGAGCTGACCAAGAACCCGATGGTCACTCTGACAGAGGACCAGAGTTCCTCTGTGGAGATGGGAGACCCTTCCAGGACAATCTCTGCAGCACTCCACCAATCAGGCCTTTATGGTAGAGTGGCCAGACGAAAGCCACTCCTCAGTAAAAGACACATGACAGCCCGCTTGGAGTTTGCCAAAAGGAACCTAAAGACTCTCAGACCATGAGAAACAAGATTCTCTGGTCTGATGAAACCAAAATTGAACTCTTTGGCCTGAATGCCAAGCGTCACGTCTGGAGGAAACCTGGCACCATCCCTACGGTGAAGCATGGTGGTAGCAGCATCTTGCTGTGGGGATGTTTTTCAGCGGCAGGGACTGGGAGACTAGTCAGGATCGAGGGAAAGATGAACAGAGCAAAGTACAGAGAGATCCTTGATGAAAAGCTGCTCCAGAGTGCTCAGGACCTCAGACTCGGGCGAAGGTTCACCTTCCAACAGGACAACAACCCTAAACACACAGCCAAGACAACGCAGTAGTGGTTTCGGGAAGAGTCTCTGAATGTCCTTGAGTGGCCCAGACAGAGCCCGGACTTGAACCCGATCAAACATCTCTGGAAAAATGGAAAATAGCGGTGCAGAGACGCTCCCCATCCAACCTGACAGAGCTTGAGAGGATCTGCAGAGAAAAATGGGAGAAACTCCCCAAATACAGGTGTGCCAAGCTTGTAGCATCATACCCAAGAAGACTCGAGGCTGTAATCGCTGCCAAAGGTGCTTCAACAAAGTACTGAGTAAAGGGTCTGAATACTTATGTAAATGTACAAAAAATTCTACAAACCTGTTTTTGCTTTGTCATTATGGGGTATTGTGTGTAGATTGATGAGGGAAAAAAACTATTTAATCCATTTTAGAATAAGGCTATAACGTAACAAAATGTGGAAAATTGTCAAGGGGTCTGAATATTTTCCAAATGCACTGTATGTCGCAAGTAAAAGCCTTGGGTAGCGAGTTCATTCGATTCCAAGTCTGGAAGGTTAAAACCATCCTCAGACTTGGGAGTATGTAAAACTTTATTTTTTATTGTATTAATTTTATTTGCCCATATAAAGTCTGTTATGACTGAGTATACTTTTTTAAAGAATATCTTCGGTGGGGTAATTGGTATTACCGAAAATAAATACAAAAACTTTGGGAGACATGCCATTCTGAAGAGGTTTATTCTACCTGTAAGATTTATGGGAAGATAGTTCCATTTAATTAGATCTGCTTTCATATTGTTGAGTAATGGAATAAAGTTATCTTTATATATATATGTTGTTTGTTGTCAATTAGTAAAGCATCCTAAGTACTTAGGATGCTTTATTAATTGCTGTAGATCATGACTTATTATTCTTCCTATTGCCATTTTTTTGTTCTTTTCCACCTTAATTTTATATCCTAAAATTTTTGAGTATTCTGAAATATTTTTAGCAGTTCTAAATATTGGTTAGGTATATCAGGAGATCATCTGCAAAAAAGTTTAGTTTATATTCATGTTTTACCAACACTGAAACCTTTTACATTTGGGTCCTGTCTAATTATTTCTGCAAGCGGTTCAAATTGCCAGTGCAAACTGGGGGGGGGGGGGGCAATTTAATCAGATAACGTATTATTTGTGTATATTTTTGCTTTAGGACATTTATATCATATTTTTATTACATTTATTATTTCAGCTGGAATGTTGAAAGCTTCCAAAGTTTTGAATAGAAAAGGCCATTCAAGACGGTTGAAAACCTTTTCAGCATCAACAGTCATTATTGATAAATCTATATCTTGTTTTTTTGCGTATTGTATTAACATGTTCTTGTATTTTTTGGTAAGTGTCTATTTTTAATAAACCCTGTTTGATATGTATCAAGTCTGGTAAGACTTTTGCCATTCTATTGCTTTTAAGCTTTGTTATTATTTTGTTACAATTTATTAAACTTATGGATCTATTATCAGCAGGGGACTCTCCAGATTTTCCTGGTTTTAATATAACTGAAATAACTGTTTAATTCATGGAACTAGAAAGTACTGAATTGAGTGACGTGTGTTGTCATTTGTGTAAATGGCGTTACTTTGTCTCAAAATGTCGAATATAATTAATCCATTCCTCGTGCTTTTCTCCGTGCGAATGTTTTAACAGTATCTAATATTTATTTTGGGGTGATCTGTTTTCAGTGATTATTTTTTGTCTGCTGATAATTGCTTCAGGGTTGTTGAGTCTAAGGCTATAGGATCTGTCCAACTGTTGTTTAATTGTGATTTATATAAATGTTCATAGAAGCTTTTAAAATTGTCATTAATCGCGTTGTTGTGTCTAATTACTGCATTTGTATCTTTATCGTTGACAATTATAACTGGTTTAGCGTGTATTCATTTTGTGAGATCTGCAAAATATTTACCTGGTTTATTTGCCATTAAGCAGTATGCTTTATTTGAGTTTCACCTGTAGTTGTTGTCTCTCTTCAAAAGTAAAACATGGTATTCCTGCTTAAGTTTAGAAATATAATTTTCTTCTTTACCTTTCATCTTTACCTAGATTTTTATGGGCTTTTTCTAAGATAGTGATTTATTTTTCTTTCATTTAAATTTCTAAATCACATTGAACTTTTGCAGAGTATGAGCGTATCCTTCCCCTAGTGTACGCCTTAAAGGCATCCCAAATTATATCAGGGGTCGGCTTTTCTCTGGCCTCTATGTCTACATTTGCAATGGTAAAAGTTTAGATTTTTTCGTTTACGTATTTAATACATTTTGGGTCCAAATTCTGTCATTAAGTGTATTTTCTTTTGGTGTAATTAAGCATGATACCGGAGAATTATCCAATATCATTATATCATGAATTTTTTAATCCACTAAATTGTTGAGTACATTTTTTGGGGGAAAATGTAGTAAATTCTTGAATAGCTTTTCTTGCTTTGAGAAAAAAAGGAATAGTATTTTGTAGTTGGGAATAGTAATCTCCAGGTTTCCTGTAAATTATTTGTAGAAATTACATTTTTCAGCCACTTTGGAGACTCCCTAAATGAACATCTGTCAATCTTATTGAATGTATGATTTAGGTCACCTGCTAAAATAATAGTTCCTGTCTGGATTTGATCTAATATAGCTTGGCTTCAATCTAAACACCAGATTTGCCCCCGGTTGGATATACAATGAAATCAATGTGTATTTTTCACCATGTAAGGTACAATTCAACATTAGAAAACAGCCTTCTTGGTCCATGTGCTGGGATATAAGGGAAAATTGTGTATTCTTATTTATCAGGATGCCTACGCCTCTGCTGTTACTACAGTAGGTGGCAGCATAGGCCTCTCCAACCCAGCTCCTTTTTTATAATGTAACTCTTGCAGAAAAACCCATCTGCTGACAATCTCTTTAAGTGTTCGAGAACCATATGCATTTTTTTCCCCATCATGGAGCCCATGCACATTCCATGTGATAAGTTGGATTTTATTGGTCTATACTTGTTGGTCTTTACTTGTATAGAATCAAAGTTAACCAAATAAATGATTTTAGCAGACATGATACAGTGGGGAGAACAAGTATTTGATACACTGCCGATTTTGCAGGTTTTCCTACTTACAAAGCATGTAGAGGTCTGTAATTTTTATCATAGGTACACTTCAACTGTGAGAGACGGAATCTTTTCCCCCCTCCCTTCTTCTCAGACACCTCTCCATACATCTACTTACTCATCCATTTTCCTTCATTCACACACAACATATACCCTATGCCTCCGCAAAACCATTACGCATATTCATATTCACACTCCTTCGCTCTCCCATTCATATGCACAGACACATATACACACCCCCTTATACCCTCTCGCCCACACACATACACACATCCATAGAACAATTAGTTCATTTTCTAAAGTTTGCACCTTTGTTTCTAGAAGGCCAATTTTGTTGTCCTGCGCTTCCATGCGCCCGCCCTGTATATGCATATCTGACACGCTAGAATCTACTTTCCTTTCGAGCAAATATACTTTTTTAACAACAGATTGTAACAGTTTGTTTGTTTTGGTGAGCATTGAGAGCATTTTAGCTCTGTTTTCCTGAATATCATTTATCTGTACGTTGCTCTCATTTGCATCTCCAAGTTGTTTTTTGTCTTTTCCTCTATGGAAAGCTATACCTTGTTGGGTTCGAGTCGTAGCGTCGCTTTACCCACAGATTGGTTTGCTGTTGTATATAACTGACCGCTCACTCTCTCCCAGTTGCTTGGGGATACAGTGCATTCGGAAAGTATTCAGACCCCTTTACTTGTTCCACATTTTGTTACGTTACAGCCTTATTTTAAAACTGATTACATTGTCGTCGTCCCCCCCCCCCTCATCAATCTACACAAAATACCCCATAATGATAAAGCAAAAACAGGTTTTTAGAATTGGTTGCACATTTATTAAAAATTATGAACTGAAATAACCAATTTGACTGGGTTCATGCACGTGACTGATTGATCGTGCCTGGAAGGAATCCTCACTATCAGTATAAGCGATTTGGCAGTATGCACAGAACATTGTTTTGATAACCGAAAGGGGTGTCTCAGTTTCAAGGTCTCAGCTTGGAGAGAAGAAGCCTCATGAGGTATTGGTCAGTCACATGCATGAACCAAACGTTAATGATGAATTAATTATGAATAATTAATAAGCTAAATCATGCAAATATAACTTGTCTGTGTAAGCAGTATATAAGAGAACTAACGGGACTGCCCCGGCAGAGCTCACTTCAGACCGGTACTTTATGCATCTAAGTTTGACTGTGACCTCTCCAGCTTGCTGATAATAAAGAATGATTCATTTAAGATTGACTTCAGGTGTCCCTGGTGATAATTTCCACGACACACATTTACATAAGTATTCAGACCCTTTACTTAGTACTTTGTTGAAGCACCTTTGGCAGAGATTACAGCCTCGAGTCTTCTTGGGTATGACGCTACAAGCTTGGCACACCTGTATTTGGGGGGTTTCTCCCATACTTCTCTCCAGATCCTCTCAAGCTCTGTCAAATTGGATGGGGAGCGTTGCTGCACAGCTATTTTCAGGTCTCTCCAGAGATGTTTGATCGGGTTCAAGTCTGGGCTCTGTCTGGGCCACTCAAGGACATTCAGAGAGTTGTCCCGAAGCCACTCCTGCGTTGTCCTGTTGGAAGGTGAACCTTGGCCCCAGTCTGAGGTTCTGACAGCTCTGGAGCAGGTTTTCATCAAGGATCTCTCTGTACTTTGCTCCGTTCATCTTTCCCTTGATCCTGACTAGTCTCCCAGTCCCTGCCGCTGAAAAACATCCCCACAGCATGATGCTGCCACCACCATGCTTCACGGTAGGGATGGTATTGGCCTGGTGATGAGTGGTGCCTGGTTTCCTCCAGACGTGACACTTAGCATTCTGGCCAAGGAGTTCAATCTTGGTTTCATCAGACCAGAGAATCTTGTTTCTCATGGTCTGAGAGTCCTTTATGTGTTACTTTTGTCAAACTCCAAGCGGGCTGTCATGTGCCTTTTACTGAGGAATGGCTTTCATTGGGCCACTCTACCATAAAGGCCTGATTGGTGGAGTGCTGCAGAAATGGTTGTTCTTCTGGAAGGTTCTCCCATCTCCACAGAGGAACTCTGGAGCTCTGTCAGAGTGACCATCGGGTTCTTGGTCACCTCCCTGACCAAGGCCCTTCTCCCCCGATTGCTCAGTTTGGCCGGGAGGCCAGCTCTAGGAAGAGTCTTGGTGGTTCCAAACTTCATCCATTTAAGAATGATGTAGGCCACTGTGTTCTTGGAGACTTTCAATGCTGCAGACAGTTTTTGGTACCCTTCCCCAGATCCGTGCCTCGACACAATCCTGTCTCTGAGCTCTACGGACAATTCCTTCGACCTTATGGCTTGGTTTTTGCTCTGACATGCACTGTCAACTGTGGAACCTCATATAGATAGGGGTGTGCCTTTCCAAATCATGTCCAATCAATTGAGTTTACCACAGGTGGACTCAAATCAAGTTGTAGAAACATCTCAAGGATGATCAATGGAAACAGGATGTACCTGAGCTCAATTTTGAGTCTCATAGCAAAGTGTCTGAATAGTTATGTAAATAAGGTATTTCTGTTTTTTCTAAAAACCTGTTTTTGCTTTGTCATTATGGGGTAGTGTGTGAAGATTGGTGAGGAAAATATTTTATTTAATCCATTTTAGAATAAGTCTGTAAGGTAACAAAATGTGGAAAAGGGGAGGGGGTCTGAATACTTTCCAAATGCATTATATAGTGTATAAGACAACAGCAACATGTACACAGACATACACACATGATCTCTCTAACACACTCCAACATGTACTCACCATGGTCTCAGTGGTCTCTTTTGGAATTTCCAAGGGCTAGTTGCTAGGCAACCAGGGCAATGTCTAAAATCACCGGTAACTCCACTGCAGAGGGAGGGGTAGGGAGGGAGGGGTGGGGGGGTTGGCACACCGTCTTGGTGAGTGTTCTCTTCTTTCCCATTCCTCTAAACCAGTTGATGTGATGACGCACAAGTCATGCAACAATCTGACAAACGGTTTATATTTCTGCCTTTCTATGCATATTTTTAACCCCTCATTTCATTTAAGCCTAAATCCTATTGGCACCTACACCATGAGTGAGTGTAGGGGAGTAGTGAATTTGTGATTTCTCCAGTCGTTACACATCGAGACTGAATAACTGACAAGTCAATGCATAGGCTATGCATTGAACAACGGTATATTGTTGTTGTCCTGCCAAACAATGGGATCTGGATATGTCATGACAATGACAAGTTGGCTGAAGCAGAAACAGACTATAGCATCCAGACCATTGGATGTTTATCTGCTGTTAGCTGTAACCTATTTACAGGGTTGGGGAGTAACGGATTACATGTAAGGGATTACAAAAAAACGCTAACTGTAATCCGTTACGTTACCAGCAAAAATCTTGTAATCAGATTAGATACTTTAGAAAAACTAGATGATTACTTAGAGGATTACGTTTAAATTCAGAAAGGATGTTTGCGAGAAAAAAATTTTTTTGACACTTCTCTGTTTTCTCAATGACTTTCAAAGCAGCATTGAAAAAAGTTGCAAGTTTAAGTTTGTTCCACCTGAGCGAGTCTGACCACAAGTCAGAGACCACTATGATAGCTTTTGTAGGCTACAGTCCAAGCTATGTCTTCCAATGGTGCGAATGTTGTCGGCATCCAAAGATTATCCAACTTGAATAAATGCTTAGAGGTGAGGATGACAGCAGTGGTGTAGTCTACGGCGATACGGATATCACTTATTATTGATATCTACAGTACCAGTCAAAAGTTTGGACCCACCTACTCATTCAAGGGTTCTTCTTAATTTGTACTATTTTCTACATTATGGAATAATAGTGAAGACATCAAAACTATGAAAGACACATATGGAATCATTTAGTAACCAAAAAGGTGTTAAACAAATCAAAATATATTTTATATTTGAGATTCTTCAAAGTAGCTACCTTTTGCCTTGATGACAGCTTTGCACACTCTTGGCATTCTCTCAACCAGTTTCATGAGGTAGTCACCTGGAATGCATTTCAATTAACAGGTGTGCCTTGTTAAAAGTTAATTTCTGGAATTTCTTTCCTTCTTAATGCGTTTGAGCCAATCAGTTGTGTTGTGACAAAGTAGGGTTGATATATAGAAGATAGCCCTATTTGGTAAAAGACCAAGTCCATTATTGCAAGAACAGCTCAAATAAGCACAGAGAAACGACAGTCCATCAATACTTTAAGCCATGAAGGTCAGTCAATCCGTAAAATTCCAAGAACATTGAACGTTTCTTCAAGTGCAGTCGCAAAAACCATCAAGCGCTATGATGAAACAGGCTCTCAGGAGGACCGCCACAGGAATGGAAGACCCAGAGTTACCTCTGCTGCAGAGAATAAGTTCATTAGAGTTACCAGCCTTCATGTCTTAAAGTAATGATGGACTGTCGTTTCTCTTTACTTATTGGAGCTGTTCTTGCCATAATATGGACTTGGTCTTTTACCAAATAGGGCTATCTTCTATATATCAACCCTACTTTGTCACAACACAACTGATTGGCTCAAACGCATTAAGAAGGAAAGAAATTCCACAAATTAACAAGGCACACCTGTTAATTGAAATGCAGTTTTGGGGTTATGCTCAGGTAAAACAATTTGGCTAATCTATACTTCCATATTTCCAAGTCCTATTCTTGAAGATCAAGGGGTATAACATTTATTGGAATGACTGGAATTCTGATAGACTTTGGTTTTGAATGTAAATATCTAATTTAATCATATTATTATATGAAGTAGAAAGCGATGGGTTAGAAGAAGCTTACATAACCAACCCATAAAGTAAAATGTAACATCCCCATATATGGCCAGCTATGTAAACTTTAACATTGATTTATCCTGCAATAGATGTGGTTCAATTGGTAACATACATTTTTGTCTTCTTCTAATGCCTCTTAAGGGGAAAGTAATCTAAAAGTAACTGAATGTAATCAGATTAAGTTACTGAGTTTGGGCAATCCAAAAGTTACGTTCCTGATTACAATTTTGGACAGGTAACTAGTAACTGTAACTGATTACATTTAGAAAGTAAGCTAGCCAACCCTGCTTATTTATGTATGTATGATGCCAGAAACATATATAATTCATTAACAAACCAATCACTTGTCCCAAACTATAGTTGCGTTTACACAGGCAGCCAAATTCTGATATTTTGCCCAGTGGCAAAAGAGCTGATCTGATTGGTCAAAAGACCAATTAGTGAATAAAAGATCAGAATTGGGCTGCCTGTGTAAATGCAGCCTTGTCCTCTGTTTTTATCAGCTGTTAAGTATGAACATGAAATGAGCAAACATCTGTCTGTTTGTGTGTGTCGACAATATCTCTGCTTGTTTGATCAATCAAGTGTGTGTGTGTGTGTGTGTGTCTATTTTCAAGAAGCCGTGAGGGGGTGATTTATATAATCCGATTAGTTAGTGTTATGCTGAGGCACACTCTCAGAAGACAGCAGGGAGGATTTGACAACTGTGCAGAAAAAGGCTACAGTGTGTATATATGAATGTTTATTCCCCTGTGTTCCATATATACGTTTTTATTACATGATCATGTTTTCATTGGCGTTACAAGCGCCGTGCTCAGCTGGTAGAGCACGGCGCTTGTAACGCCAAGGTAGTGGGTTCGATCCCCGGGACCACCCATACACAAAAATGTATGCACGCATGACTGTAAGTCGCTTTGGATAAAAGCGTCTGCTAAGTGGCATATTATTTATTATTATTATTATTTCTGCTTCTGGGTCTTTTTATAAATAATGGAGCCAATGTGTCACATTGGGACCAACATTTTAATATGTTTTGAAACAAAAATAAAAAAGATTTTCATGCAGTTACACATGTGTACTTAGCGGAATAAAAGTGAATGTATGCAAATTGACCCATAACTCCACCTATACAACAACATAGGCCTTGGAGGGCAATACATCCTTTGCAGGGTTCGTACAGACATTGGCGGGTCAAATTCAATGATTTTCATGGACTTATTCAAGCACTTAATTGTAATTTTCAAGGACCTCAATGTTATACAATTGTATAATTTATATATATAATTGTACATATAGGGCCTAATATAGAACCCCCAAAAAGCATGCAAAAAGTGTAAAAAATAATTAAAAAGTAGACCATTACCACTTTAAGAATAATTATTTCTGGCCTCGCCAATGCCTTGATATTTAAATTATTATTACATTCTGAAATATGTGAGAATAACGTGAACATTGCCTGACTAAATAGATTGGATGCATGCATGGCGATTTTTCTGTAGCCTATGAGGCTAATGCAGGCACACATAATAAATCCTTGAATAGAGGTAGGGTTCATCTCACCATCGCTGTTTTTGTTATGAAAACGTGACCAAAAAACAGGTTCCTATTTCAATGGAAGAATTTGTATGGAAAGCCATGTTGAAGCCAGTGTTAGATGTTGTCATCCTCATAATAACCGCAAGTGGTTTTACCGCAATAGAGTACCACAACATCCTTCAACAAAAACGGATCAAAAATGAAATCACGGATAATTATAAGGGAGCAGGGTTTATAAACGTATAACTTGTAAATTGGCAACAATCATTCCAATGACTTTTCAAGTACCGAAGTGAGAACATTTTAAAGGTAGGCCTATTTCAGTGCTTGCATTTCTGAGCTCCAAATTCAAGTTCAATTAGGCTATTGAATTGTTTAAAATTGCAGGTGTAACATGGAAAACAAAATGTATTTGACATGTTATTTCATTACCAGATCATATTGTGAATAAACCCACTCGGCTATGTAATTTGTCATTATATCCAGAATAATTCATATGAATAGTGTTGGATGTTGCACAATAGTCTATCCGATATTCGCCAACAGTAGATTTGGTGTCCAATGCGAGGCACAAAAACATGAAAACATGAACTCATTACCTTGATGCTTTTTCTGTTAAATCTAACCAGACCCTGCTGTAAATCAAGCAGACAGCAACAGATGGACACCAAATGCACATCCAACAAGTATTATGAATAATTATTGAAGAACCACATTAATGACTGTATGGATCACTGTATCCCAATTCCAGTGGGTCATAAGTTTACATACACTAAGTTGAATGTGCCTTTAAACAGCTTGGAAAATTCCAGAAAATGATGTCATGGCTTTAGAAGCTTCTGATAGGCTAATTGACATCATTTGAGTCAATTGGAGGTGTACCTGTGGATGTATTTCAAGGCCTACCTTCAAACTCAGTGCCTCTTTGCTTGACATCATGGGAAAATCAAAAGAAATCAGCCAAGACCTCAGAGAAAAAATGGTAGACCTCCACAAGTCTGGTTCATCCTTGGGAGCAATTTCCAAACGCCTGAAGGTACCACGTTCATCTGTACAAACAATAGTATGCAAGTATAAACACCATGGGACCACGCAGCCGTCATACCGCTCAGGAAGGAGACGCGTTCTGTCTCCTAGAGATGAACGTGCTTTGGTGCGAAAAGTGCAAATCAATCCCAGAACAACAGCAAAGGACCTTGTGAAGATGCTGGAGGAAACAGGTACAAAAGTATCTATATCCACAGTAAAACAAGTCCTATATCGACGTAACCTGATAGGCCGCTCAGCAAGGAAGAAGCCACTGCTCCAAAACCACCATAAAAAATCCAGACTACGGTTTGCACCCTCGGGTCTGATTAAACAAAAATTGAACTGTTTGGCCATAATGATCATTGTTATGTTTGGAGGAAAAAGGGGAAGGCTTGCAAGCCGAAGAACACCATCCCAACCGTGAAGCACGGGGGTGGCAGCATCATGCTGTGGGGGTGCTTTGCTGCAGGAGGGACTGGTGCACTTCACAAAATAGATGGCATCATGAGGAAGGAAAATTATGTGGATATATTGAAGCAACATCTCAAGACATCAGTCAGGAAGTTAAAGCTTGGTCGCAAATGGGTCTTCCAAATGGACAATGACCCCAAGCATACTTCCAAAGTTGTGGCAAAATGGCTTAAGGACAACAAAGTCAAGGTATTGGAGTGGCCATCACAAAGCCCTGACCTCAATCCTATAGAAAATGTGTTTGCAGAAGTGAAAAAGCGTGTGCGAGCAAGGAGGCCTACAAACCTGACTCAGTTACACCAGCTCTGTCAGGAGGAATGGGCCAAAATTCACCCAACTTATTGTGGGAAGCTTGTGGAAGGCTACCCGAAACATTTGACCCAAGTTAAACAATTTAAAGGCAATGCTACCAAATACTAATTGAGTGTATGTAAACTTCTGACCCACTGGGAATGTGATGAAAGAAATAAAAGCTGAAAGAAATAATTCTCTCTACAATTATTCTGACATTTCACATTCTTAAAATAAAGTGGTGATCCTAATTGACCTAAAACGGGGAATTTTTACTAGGATTAAATGTCAGGAATTGTTAAAAACGGAGTTTAAATGTATTTGGCTAAGGTGTATGTAAACTTCCGACTTCAACTGTACATTGACTTCAATACAAAACCTAGGAGGCTCATGGTTCCCACCCCCTTCCATAGACTTACACAGTAATTATGACAACTTCCGGTGGACATCCTCCAACCTATCAGAGCTCTTGCAGCATGAATTGACATGTTGTCCAACCAATCAAAGGATCAGATAATTAATCTAGTACTGAAAGCATAAGCTACAGCTAGCTAGCACTGCAGTGCATACAATGTGGTGAGTAGTTGACTCAAAGAGAGAGAAAGACAATAGTTGAACAGTTTTGAACTAATTAATATCTTCCAGAATTAAGGAGAAGCCTACTCAAACACCCGGCTCAAATAGAGAGGGATGCTATGTCAGCTAGCTAGCTGGCTATCCAACACTGGAACTCTTCCAAGTCAAGGTAAGCTTTTGGTTTTATTAATTTATTGCCACCTTGGCCCGCTGGTGTAACTGCTAAACTGCTTGCTGACCGTACACTGTACTGTATGATTGTAGCGGGTTTACTAACGCGTTAGTTCTAGTAGGTATGTTGACTATGACGTTAGCTAATATGATGACAACGATGTAGGCTGTGTGTAGCGGTTAGCGGTTATGATATGAAGGTTGGCTTGGAGAAGTTTCTTAGCCTGGTCACAGACAGCTGATGTGTTGTGCACTGAAGTCCACAAGCGAAGGGAAAAGGTGAGAGGAGGAGCGCGTAGATGCGAGAAGGACTTTACAACGAGCAAAGTGATCATGCTGTTTGTATGTGGCTGCTATGAAAGTGAACTCTGTTTGCATGTTATCAGGGGTGTATTCATTCTGCCGATTCTGTTGAAAAACGTTTCATAAAAACGGAAGCAAACGGAACGAAACGGGGATAAACATTTCTGAATTTGTCCAAAAGAAACTCGTTTGTAACTGTTGGACTAATGATTACACCCTCGATCAGCTAGATGCATGCAAGAGTGTGCAAGGTGGTATTGAATTGATTACTCAAATGTTTCTCTCGACCTGCGCACCTGCGCACCTACGTTGTAAACGTTCATTCATAGGCTAGGTTGTAGCAACCTTATGATGCGTATAGGGAAAATTAGAGTATCATGTAGTAGCCTAAACCTATTGATGTTACATTGAGCTGGGTGAACAGAATATGAATGACAGTCATCCAATATGCTGTAATAGAATAAGGTCATGCTCATTAAAATAAAAATTGTCCTCCCTCATCTTGAACGTCACCGACCGCCACTGGTATCAAGGTAAGGTGGCTTTCAGTTAGAAGCATTTGATTTTGCAATCGCATTTATTATTTTGGATTTGTGTGCCCATGAAAACTGTTTTCAACCCATGACATAAGGCGACACAATGTTACGCAAGGATATTTCTGAGATCTCTATACAAAAAAAGTGTCTAACAGCTAGATCCAAGATTCTTACAGGGTTCAAGTTCAATGTCTAATTTAACTGATTAATACTTAACAACTTACTCTTCCATAAATGCAAGGACAGAAAAGTCATGTTTTACGTCACACGATTTTGGACAAATCCATCAAGACATCAACCATTAAAGGGTTAAACATAGGTTTTAAATCAACTTGTGAATTTTATTGAATATAGCTATGATCCCCCTTTATATCTTAATGTAATGATATTACTTTTTTTTAAACATTATTATCAATGACTTATCAACAGCTGTTACAAGTTGTCCAGCAAAGTTTATAGAAAGACCCTTATGTATATGGTATGGCAATTGGTGTCCAACATTTTTCATGATGGGAATCCCATATCATGCTCCACCCAAGGCTTTTGAAAAAAATGGGGTGTAAGATGATACTGGCAGTCTGCCAAAAAGCAAGCCAAAAAGTTTCCCTTTTAGAAGACCATGGAGCTCAAGATTACACACTTGAGTGCATTTGACAGCAAGGTTTTTTTGTGCAATTTATTTAGAAATAGGAAATTACTTTAAAACAAGACACAATCTAACTGCCATGTAGGCTATGCCTCCTTAAGATGTGAAACTAACCAAATATAAAAACCCTGCCCAACATCAACTCATTTCAGTTCAAGGCCAGCCTACATTTTCAGATGCGAAGAGATGCAAAGCAGCAGATTTAAGTTATTTTCTCATTATCCATTTAGTTTAAACAGTTGAATGAGCAGTCATACAAATTGCTATTCTTTTGCATTTTCTGTTCTTTGCTCTTCAAATAGTCAACTTCTTGACAGTAATCCCTTAATTCTTTGGCACAAGTGTATTTTCTAAACTAGAGCATTCCTAGAGAGGACTTTAACTCGACTCAAATCTGTTACTGCCACCTATTGGCTTGTTTGAAGATTGCAGACCCTGACACCTTCCACCAACACAAATTCATAATTAAAGATGTCCTCCAGTGATGTTGGAAAAGTAATATCCTAAGTATAAAGACAGTAAAGTACACACACCAAAAGGTAAAAATAGGTTTTAAGCCAAATAGTGTTTAGACAACTGCACACTTCAAGGAATAGGGCATTCAAGGAGTTGGTTGGATGGGAAGTTGTGACGTCAGCCTTCCCCTTGCTTGAGGAACACTAGAGGAAAGCCCCCACACCATGTGCCATGTCTTACCTGGACCACCTATTGAGATGTGCCTTTTGTTAAGTAAATCAGGTGTTAAATGAGGTGAAAAGGAGACTGGAGTGCCACTTTAAACCAAGACTTGTAATACATTTTATGAAAGCATTTATTTTCAATACACTTTGTAAAATAAATCAATTTTAAGAACCTCTTTGGTTTATAAAAACATGAAGTGACAAGTATCGTCAATTAAGACTTAAAAACAAAACCACATTGATAATGAAACATGATGCAGCCTGCCACCACCACCATTACTCCCCACTTGTGTGGGAAGGTCATCCAGAAGACCGCTTGCACAGGTGCTCTACATCACCTTCAGTGGAGGTCTACCCATGACTGAGGTGAACACCCTATATGGGGGCCAATCCCACCGACCGTACCATCAGCTCTATGAAGGAGAGGACTAAAATCCCCTTCGCTGAAGCTACAGTCAAACTCATTGGCAGCATGTGATCACTCCTCATATTCACCCCCCTCTACATTGGCGTTCACCGTCTGTCTGCCCATCTTGTTCTGTCGCCAAGGCGGCCATGGTTGGTTGCCAGGGTTAGCCGTCCGATTTGCCCTGAAAGGAAAGACAAATGCACTTTGGTTATGGTTCTGGCTACTTGACCGTTTGCTACGTGAGGGCACTTGAGGGTGGTAGGAACAGAGTACCAAAATAGGAACAAAACAATGCCTTTAAATAGTATTTAGTAGGCCAAAAAGCCCAACTTTATATTTTGTCTGTCCCACACCTGAGCCCTAGATGTCAGAATCCATGTTTAAATTGTGAAGTGCATACAAAGATGGGGGAGGGGGGACACTTACTTACCTCCATTTACTCACGCCTTGGCCTTCTTTTCAGTGTTCTGAAGTTTCTCTACGATTTTGCGCTCGTGGCCTCCAGGGTTGGGTCGGTTGGTGTTGTCGCTTGCTTCCTTCTTTGTCCTCCCCTTGCGGCTAGCGCTACCTGGAAACAGTGCGAGTTCACAGTTCATATTGTGAGACTTTGAAAACAAAGACACACCCACTTGCCCCCAATGCAACATTGTAGCAGTCAACATGTGCCACTTGCGACACGTTGAGGAGTTTGGAAACTTCAGTATTCTTCATAGATCGAACGCCGAACCATTGAAATTGAATGATTCTTCGATTTATTTTGCGCCGAGCATTATTTGCTGCTCATAACCTGATAATTAATTGCACAAACAAGCATAACAAAAATACTGATTCTTACTTGTGTATTTTTCTGAAAGGTTGTAGTATTCATATTCGTCGTAGTGTTGTTCTTCAAATTGGGTTGGCTCAACATTCTTCACGTCTACGAAACTTGACATAGTGACGCTTCTATTGAACAAATGAAAAGTAACTGAAAACTAACTTTTCGCTGGACAGCAACAAAAACAACTTTAGAAAGCAGTTATTTTCCCACGGGTATCTTTCTTTCACCTCTCGAAATTAGTGGTTTTCTGCGCTTGCCCGTGAGATTTATAAAGCATGGTCGCTCCTCCCTTTCTCCATGTCTCCCAGTTTTGTTACGAGTCCTCCTCCCAGTTTTGTTATGAGTCCTTGGCCCTTGCCTGAGTCAGTGAAAGTTGCATCAGTTTTTGGTAAATATTTGACGTCAATGTTTGTTTATTTTAATCAGGTGCCCTTTATTGGTTAAATTTGCTCTTAATCTCGTGGTACATGTTTTCTTTCTTTCTATTCCATTGCAAAATTATGCTTTATGCTTTCTTTCTATTGGTCATCTTTCAATAGTCATTTATTTTACATGGGCAATTCATTTCTTAATTCTAAATGCACCTTGCTTCACCGACATGGTTTCTCTGCCCTATCAACCCCTCCCTCCTCTGAGACAAATATTAGATTAACAATGTTTTTCCTTCAGTCTTATCAACACCTGTGGTTCAAAGCTCACACTTTTCACGTTTTCTAACAGCCACATGTTCTCTGACCCATTTTGATGCCCCCTTTTCTTTGTATGACCTCAATTTGTCTGTCAGGGCCCCATCCAAAGGGTCCTTGAAGGTGAGATGTATGAATGTGAGCATGTGGAACCAACTTTTGGTGAGCATGTGGAACCAACTTTTGGTGACAATGCAAAGTTATTGACAGACAGATTCTGGTTGTTCAGTAGGCATTGAACCCATTTTGATCGCAGTTCTATAGCACCCATGAAATCCCATTGTGTGTGTTCTCACGTGTGCATGTTAGTAGAGAGGAAATTAAATGTGTGTGGTACTGTATAGCAAATACATGTAGGCCTACATAAAGGAATATATATATATATATATATATATATATATATATATATATATATATATATATATATATATACATAAAGGAATATATATATATATATATATATATATATATATATATATATATAAACTAGATAGAATGATTCAGACTGTAGTCATGACAAAGAAACATATGACTGTATCTGTCAGAACGATGAGGAAGGGCTCTTTCCTCACATAAATCTACTCATCATGTTCAGACGCTGTCATATAAATTACAGGCCTTTAACCAGGAGCTATGAGTAAAACTTCTCAAAGTAACCTCTTCTCCTAAAGCCTGGCTTGAATATTCCACAAACCAGTCCTTTTGGATATGACCTAATTGTTTTTGAGCAAGGACGGTTTGACGCAGGCGTACTTTTCGCTGGACAGCAACAAAAACAACTTTAGAAAGCAGTTATTTTTCCACGGGTGTCTTTCTTTCGACTCTCGAAATGAGTGGTTTTCTGCGCTTGCCCGTGTGATTTATAAAGCATGGTCGCTCCTCCCTTTCTCCATGTCTCCCAGTTTTGTTACGAGTCCTCCTCCCAGTTTTGTTATGAGTCCTTGGCCCTTGCCTGAGTCAGTGAAAGTTGCATCAGTTTTTGGTAAATATTTGACGCCAACTAACTTCCAATAAAATGTCACTGTAGTTTAAGGTCACCAATGTTTGTTTATTTTAATCAGGTGCCCTTTATTGATTTAATTTGCTCTTAATCTCGTGGTACATGTTTTCTTTCTTTCTATTCCATTGCAAAATTATGCTTTATGCTTTCTTTCTATTGGTCATCTTTCAATAGTCTTTATTTTACATGGGCAATTCATTTCTTAATTCTAAATGCACCTTGCTTCACCGACATGGTTTCTCTGCCCTATCAACCCCTCCCTCCTCTGAGACAAAGATTAGATTAACAATGTTTTTCCTTCAGTCTTATCAACACCTGTGGTTCAAAGCTCACACTTCTCATGTTTTCTAACAGCCACATGTTCTCTGACCCATTTTGATGCCCCCCTTTTCTTTGTATGACCTCAATTTGTCTGTCAGGGCCCCATCCAAAGGGTCCTTGAAGGTGAGATGTGTGAATGTGAGCATGTGGAACCAACTTTTGGTGAGCATGTGGAACCAACTTTTGGTGACAATGCAACGTTTTTGACAGACAGATTCTGGTTGTTCAGTAGGCATTGAACCCATTTTGATCGCAGTTCTATAGCACCCATGAAATCCCATTGTGTGTGTTCTCACGTGTGCATGTTAGTAGAGAGGAAATTAAATGTGTGTGGTACTGTATAGCAAATACATGTAGGCCTACATAAAGGAATATATATATATATATATATATATATATATATATACATATATATATATATATATATATATATACATATATATAAACTAGATAGAATGATTCAGACTGTAGTCATGACAAAGAAACATATGACTGTATCTGTGAGAACGATGAGGAAGGGCTCTTTCCTCACATAAATCTACTCATCATGTTCAGACGCTGTCGTATAAATTACAGGCCTTTAACCAGGAGCTATGAGTAAAACTTCTCAAAGTAGCCTCTTCTCCTAAAGCCTGGCTTGAATATTCCACAAACCAGTCCTTTTGGATATGACCTAATTGTTTTTGAGCAAGGACGGTTTGACGCAGGCGTACTGAAGCAGGGAGAGAGTTCTTGGCATATTTTACTTCCCTCGCTGCCTCCATAAACAGTCATAAACAGTACTGTACTGCCCATAAACTGGAGTCAGAGCTGAGAGGGGCGGGGCTTCACTCTCTCTTTGTCCCAGTCTCTCTTCTTACATGTTTCTTTATCTATCTCTCTTTCACTCCCACTATTCATATTTCTTACATTTGTCCTTGTTTCTTTCACTGTTTTTCCTCCTTCTCCCCTTACTCTTTCTGTGACTCCTCCGTCCACGCTTTCTTGGCCTCAGTCATGTGGGCGCTCTGTTCAATAAATATTTGCTGAAATATGAGCTTACCCATGTGAGCTGTGACTAAGCCTGCTCTCAACAAACACACTAAACACACAAAGACTCACACACACAATTATAAACAGCACAGAGCGCCCCAGATAGTTTTGACGCATGCAGATAAGCCAACACTTATCTGTGTCTGTCTATGGTCTGTTTTACGACCCCCCTCTCCACACACACCCAACTAATATCAATACATATAGTATATTGCTTTACATTAGGGTACTGTCTACCCATCTTTACATTCATATTAGTTCTCTATTGAGTTTTGTTCTTAGTGATTGTTTTGCTGTTTATGTAGCTGTTTTCTTCACCATAGTGTTTACAGCTGGTGCTTGTTTCCAGTGGCCAAACCTCCCTCACGTTCTCTTTTGCCCCTCGCAGAATTCTGCTGACGGCACATTTTACACAAGCTTCAGAGAAAGAACAGAACATTACAGTCTGATTGAATGTGTTTACAAGAAATGCCAAAAAAAAACTGTCTGTATGTTTCAATATGTAAACATTGAGGAGAGATGTTTGGAAGATGGAATGTAAGTGGTGAAGTAAATTACATGGGTTGTAAACATTAGCTGAACGAATTCAAACAACAATTATTATTTACTTGTGATTATTTTTTTACATTAGAACGCCCATATGGTAGAGATGCCATATTTGTATACAGTCTATGGCCGAAATGCAATATTGAAAGACGCGTAAAACAAACGTTTGGGGTAGTACTGTTTGTCCTCGCTGCCAGTCCGTAGTAGGCCTTGAAACGAATGAAAGCTAACAAGCTACCAAAGGTAAAGGTAGGTAAATAGTATGAATGTATAGTTCTAAACATGTTGTATAACAATTTACGACCACTTACCAAAATGTAACTTTACTCAACAAAATAAACTGCGTTTAGTGGTTGATAAAAGGAAAGATCACGTTTAAGTCATCATAGAAGCTAGCTAGCTATTTAGCCAGCGAAGCTAGCCGCTAGCTAGCTTTTCACAATTTATCTGGCTAGCTTCCTGCAATATTATATGTTTGTTCTGACCACGTTAGCTAACTCTTGCTGACAACTTGCCAGTACAAAGTAAATGTGCCATAAGTTGCGAACAATACAGCTATGTAGCGTTACTGTTAGCTAGCTAGCTATGTTAGCCAGAAGATTCCGACCCTACCGTTGCGCTTGTTTACATTGAGCTGCACTATGGTTAGATTAAAGGCCCATTGCAGTCAAAAACGTGATTTTCCTGAGTTTTATATATATATTCCCACATTATGTAGTTGGAATAATACTGTGAAAATGATGATCATGCCTTTAGTGTAAGAGCTCTTTGAAAAATTCCAGCCTGTTTTGGTGGGCTGGAGTTTTGGCCTGCCTGGTGACAACACCAGGCATTAAATTAGTTAATAGACCAATGGGCGGTATTAGAATATGCAGAGCTGCGTGACGTGAATGGGCAAAAGCGGTGAGGGAGGAGCACCCTTCTCAAATTGAACAGTAATCTACGCCGCACGAAGCATGATACATCATCCATCATCCAGTAACATACATCTCTTTTCCATTAAAATCTGTTTGAATTTTCAAACTAGTTTTAATTGGAAAGGCAGATAACGTGTTTTTATCAAAAGCAATCACTTTTTAATGTGAAAATACAGAATCCTACTCATTACTCCACATGCTTAAAATACGTCACTTTTGTTTTGAGCCAACTTCGCTGTGGGCTTTGAACGGGACATATGGCTCACGCCCGGGAGGCAGCCCGGTTCCAAAACGAATGCAATCAACTTTCCCCTGTTGCAAAACGCCTATCCGGGCACCCGGGCCAGATTAATTGAATCCCCTCAGTAAGAGAATGTGTTCCAAACCTCTGCCAATAACAGCTGGTTTTCCGTTTTCCCGTCCCCACATAGACCACTCCCAGACAGTCCTAACAAAATTATTGCTTGAGAAATTGCTCTTTGCTAAGAAGCTATTTTTGTTTCTTGTTGACCATTTTAATTGAAAATAGTCACAGTAAGGTACTTAATTGTTACCCAGAAGTTATTTGATATTGAGAGAAAAACGGCAGGATTGGACCTTATTGTGGATTGGAAAACCTACTTCAATGCAGGGATGGGATGTGACACTATACTCTAAATTTTACCTATATCCAAACTGATACATCGAGAAGATTGAAATACTGATAGTTTTCTGGAAAACTGCCCTTTGTGTCCTCATGCTAGCTAGCAGTAGCCAGTGTCAGCCAATCAGCTCCTTTGTTGTCTAATGCAACATGCCATTCCATAATGGCTGCTGTGGCTACTGCTGGATAGCATGAGGATGAAAAGGGCAGCTTTTCGGAAAAATAAGCAGTCGTTCAATCTTTCCGGTGTAACAGTTGGGATAATGGTACAGTTCGGAGTACAACACAATTTCTCATCCCCAGAGTCTTAATCTAACCATGATGACGTTCCGACCCCAGTGCAACTCAGTGTAAACAAGTGTAACGGTAGGGTCGGAATCTGCTGGCTAGCTATCATGTGTGCAAGGTATGTCTATCATGTTGCTGCTTAAACTCAAGTGAAACTAATTTGATGAATGCATTTTGACATCTCGTTACCACAGGCAACATCATGTCGGCGGACACTAAAATTGCAGAGCTTTTAACAGAGCTCCATCAACTCATCAAGCAGACGCAGGTAAGTCTCAACCAATGGTTGCTACGCCCAAGTGCTGTTGTCATCAGGAGCACTGACCAGTAACTCAGGGACCACAGTGGAGGACGGTCATTTTATGAATAAATAGCTACCTAGCTAGTTATATACAAATGTGGCTCATATTTTTACATCATGCCATCATAGGGATTGAAGTCACATTTGGGAGTAATGTAATACCTAGCAATACAGAATAGGAATGATATGCAGAGATCAAATTAAATCTCATTGCCAAAACATCAGTCACTGTAATACATTTAAAATTGTGTGTGCACATTATATGTTATTCTTGCTGATATATTGCATCATTTTGCACCTATGCAACAACCACACATTGTAATATGAATCCCTTTCCTTCTCTTTTTCAGGAGGAGCGGTCGCGCAGTGAACACAACCTGCTCAACATCCAGAAAACACATGAGAGGATGCAGACTGAGAACAAGAGTGAGCCTCTACCTCGCCTCCCCACATTCCCCTTTGTCCATCAACACTGCAACACTATTTTATAACTCTTCATATCACTGTTACACACCGTTTCTGTTTCTGTGTCATCTGGCTAAGCCTTTACCCCACACACACACACACGTTATGTTCTTCTATCCTTGTGGGGACCTAAAATTAATTTCCATTCAAAATCCTATTTTCCCTAACCCCTAAACCTAACCCTTACTCGTAACCCTAACCCCTAAGATTAAAATAGCCTTTGTCCTCATGGGGACGTGGGAAATGTCCCCACGAGGGAGAATTTTCCTTATTTTACTATCCCCACAAGGATAGACAAACCAACACAAACACAGTGTAAAAGGTGTTATTCTTGTTCCCATCTCCCCCAGCCTCCCCTTATTACCGGACTAAGCTGAGGGGACTCTACACCACAGCCAAAGCAGACGCTGAGGCAGAGTGCAGGTCGGTAGCCTACACTGACATCACCATGTCCCTTGAAGTGTCCACTGATCTGATATGATAGGGTTGGTGTAAGCCGTTTAATGTAACGTTTCCTTTCACCTATCCAACTGTGGTAGTTCAGTGATTAGATGTGTTTTTGTCTTACGTTCAGAAATCATTGCCACCATGTGGAGTAAGTAAGTACAGCTCCAGTCCAAAGTAATAAGTCGGGCACCACTCTTTCTCTCCCACAGTATTCTTCGTCATGCCCTCGACAAAATTGCAGAGATCAAATCCTTATTGGAGGAGAGGCGAATAGGTAAGAAGAGTATGGCTGTGACTGAATTCTCATAATAGCCTACATCCTATTTAGGAAGAAGGCGAGACGAGGAGAAGAAGCCACTGTATACTATTGAGATGCAGCCCATACCTCTCTCCTCCTCTCTCTCTCTCCTCTCCCCCAGCGGCTAAGATGGCAGGGGTGTACAGCGACAATGACCCCCCCAGGAAGACCATGCGGAGGGGGGTGCTGATGACACTGCTCCAACAGTCAGCCATGACGCTCCCGCTGTGGATCGGCAAGCCAGGAGACAGGTAGGGTCTGATGATTCAGTCTCTCTCCTGCGTCCTGTTCAGTAGTGCACAACATAGCAAAACGTTTTGCAACGGGAAACGAAAATCTGTGTTCTTATTGTGTACAGTTCAAGTTCAGTACCTACCCTACCTTTCTTCCACCTGCCCCTTTTTTCTGTCCTCCATTACTATGTTACTCCCCCCACCCCTAAAACCCTCCATCCTTCCCTGTATCCCCCTCTCCTCCTCCCCTCCAGTCCTCCTCCCCTGTGTGGGGCGATGCCAGCCAGCAGTGACTACGTGGCCAAGCAGGGGGACAAGGTGGCAGCGCGGGTCAAGGCCGTGGACGGGGACGAACAGTGGATCCTGGCCGAGGTGGTCAACTACAGCCACTCCACCAACAAGTAACTATCAGCAAATCAGCTCCAGCCACTGTTAGCCAATCAAGTACAGCCATGTACCACTGTTAGCCAATCAACTACAGCCTTTAACACTTTTAGCCAATCAGCTACAACAGACTGTTTTGAGTTGTATTCTTCTGCTCTGTCCTTCAGGTACGAAGTGGATGACATTGATGAGGAAGGAAAAGAGTAAGACAATGTCTTCATTCTTCTATATTTCTCTTCCTACTATTTTGTCTTGTAGTACATGATATTTTATGCCCTGAAAATCTCACCTCGGATATAATGACAATTATCTACTCTACTTCTTCTCTCTCTCTCTCTCTCTCTCTCTCTCTCTCTCTCTCTCTCTCTCTCCCCCATCTCCCATCCTTCTTCTCTTGTCCTCCTCCAGGAGACACACCCTGAGCAGGAGGCGTATCATCCCTCTGCCCCAGTGGAAGGCCAACCCAGAGACGGACCCGGAGGCCCTGTTCAGTAAAGACCAGCTGGTGCTGGCCCTCTACCCCCAGACCACCTGCTTCTACAGAGCCCTCATCCACACACCCCCACACCGGGTGAGACACGGAAAGGGAGAGGAGGGGGGGGGGGACTGATTGATGTCATTTGAATACATTTTATTTGATGACGAAACTACATAAAGCTGGTTCAGTTGGAGAAAATGTTACTGTACACCAAACCCTGCATCCAGGAAGGCCTCTCGCTTGGCAGCTTCCCCTCCAGTAATCCTAACCTTAACCATTAGTGGGGAAAATGCTGACTCCAAATCAGTGAACCCTGTTCTCCCCACTAACCGCCATGCGCTCTCTGCTCTCTCAGCCCCAGGACGACTACTCAGTGCTGTTTGAGGACACGTCGTACGCAGACGGCTACTCCCCGCCCCTCAACGTGGCTCAGAGATACGTGGTGGCCTGCAAAGAGAACAAAAAGAAGTGAAGAAGAGATTGATGACTGAAGATACTGTATTTTGTCAGACATAACAAATACACTGTGTAGACAAGTGTTTCCACCCACCCCCCTTCCCAGAATAACACTGGATTCCATACCCTAGCCACACATATGGACACACTGAGGGCGGGGTTTGGGCAGCTATCTGTGAGGCTCAGTCAATCTAGGGAGTTTTATTGATATCCAACAGTGTGTTATTATGGCTCATCTGTTTGATCATTGTGAGACGTGCAAGATGTTCTGTACTCTGCTCTGTCTGTATTGGCCTGGTGACATGACTATGCTGCATGTGGAACGAGCTATGCTGCATGTGTGTTGTTGTTTTTTTACATGTTAACAAAAACAAATGTTTTTCATTGATATGTCGACTGGACACTGACTGAGTAAGAATAAACCGTATATATATATATACACACACACTACCGTTCAAAAGTTTGGGGTCACTTGTTTTCGAAAGAAAAGCAATTTTTTTGACCATTAAAATAACATCAAATTGATCAGAAATACAGTGTAGACATTTGTAATGTTGTAAATGGCTATTGTAGCTGGAAACAGCTGATTTTTAATGGAATATCTACATAGGCGTACAGAGCCCCATTATCAGCAACCATCAGTCCTGATGTTGTTGTTTGCTAATCCAAGTTTATCATTTTAAAAGGCTAATTGATAATTAGAAAACCCTTTTGCAATTATGTTAGCACAGCTGAAAACCGTTGTGCTGATTAAAGAAGCAATAAAACTGGCCTTCTTGAGACTAGTTGAGTATCTGGAGCATCAGCAATTGTGGGTTCTAATACAGAATCAAAATGGCCAGAAACAAATAACTTTCTTCTGAAACTTGTCAGTCTATTCTTGTTCTGAGAAATGAAGGCTATTCCATGTGAGAAATTGCCAAGAAACTGAAGATCTCGTACAACGCTATGTACTACTCCCTTCACAGAACAGCACAAACTGGCTCTAACCAGAATAGAAAGAGGAGTGGGAGGCCCCGGTGCACAACTGAGCAAGAGGACAAATACATTAGAGTGTCTAGTTTGAGAAACAGACGCCTCACTGGTCCTCAACTGGCAGCTTCATTAAATAGTACCCGCAAAACACCAGTCTCAACGTCAACAGTGAAGAGGCGACTCTGGGATGCTGACCTTCTAGGCAGAGTTGCAAAGAAAAAGCCATATCTCAGACAGGCCAATAAAAAGAAAAGATTAGGATGGGCAAAAGAACACAGACACTGGACAGAGGACGATTGGAAAAAAGTGTTATGGACAGACAAATTGAAGTTTGAGGTGTTCGGATCACAAAGAAGAACATTTGTGAGACGCAGACCAAATGAAAATATGCTGGAGGAGTGCTTGATGCCATCTGTCAAGGATGGTGGAGGCAATGTGATGGTCTGGAGGTGCTTTGGTGGTGGTAAAGTGGGAGATTTGTACAGGGTAAAAGGGATCTTGAAGAAGGAAGGCTATCACTCCATTTTGCAACGCCATGCCATACCCTGTGGACAGCGCTTGATTGGAGCCAATTTCCTCCTACAACAGGACAATGACCCAAAGCACAGCTCCAAACTATGCAATAAATATTTAGGGAAGAAGCAGTCAGCTGGTATTCTGTCTATAATGGAGTGGCCAGCACAGTCACCGGATCTCAACCCTATTGAGCTGTTGTGGGAGCAGCTTGACTGTATGGTAAGTAAGAAGTGCCCATCAATCCAATTTGTGGGAGGTGCTTCAGGAAGCATGGTGTGAAATCTCTTCAGATTACCTCAACAAATTGACAACTAGAATGACAAAGGTCTGCAAGGCTGTAATTGCTGCAAATGGAGGATGAAAAAGCAAAGTTGACGAAAGCAAAGTTTGAAGGACACAATTATTATTTATATAAAAAATAATTATTTCTAACCTTGTCAATGACTACATTTCCTATGCATTTAGCTATATTTCCTATTCATACTCATTTCATGTAGAGCTATGGTTCTAACGATTAACTTGGCTTTAAGATGTTTTTGGGAAACCAGGCCCAGAACAGAACAAAAGACAGTACAGCATGAAGATAGGCTAAAACTGATTCTCCAATAGAAATCCCGAAGCACATTTGTAGGCGATGTCATAGCGACGTTGGCTAGCAAAGCTCATGCATAGAAACAAGCCATTGGGTCTAACGGTCGTCTCGAGCCGAACTGTGCATGTGCAGGCCTTCAAATCAACCGCACTCGTTATTATTAAGTTATTTTGGACGAAAATTAAAACGTGTCAGTTTGTACATTTCACGAGGTTGGAGTAATAACATGCAGTGGTGTAAAGTACTTAAGTAAAAATACTTTAAAGCAGGGGCGCAACTTTGGTTTTAGACGTGGGGGGGACATTAAAAAAATAAAAAATGCTCGGAGGCGTCCGCATGGTCCTAAAGCACACCATTGCCTCGTTTTGTATCACATTCCAATGATAAAACTGGGGGGGACAAAAATGCAATTTCAGAATGAGGGGTCCCCAGTGAAAGTTGCGTCCCTGTTTTAAAGTACTACTTACATAGTTTTTTTGGGTATCTGTACTTTACTTTACTATTTATATTTTTGACAACTTTTACTTTTACTTCACTACATTCCTAAAGAAAATGATGTACTTCTTACGCCATACATTTTCCCTGACACCCAAAAGTACTCCTACATTTTGAATGCTTTGCAGGACAGAAATTGACCAATTCACACTAATCAAGAGAACATCCCTGGTCATCTCTTGCCTCTGATCTGGCAACTCATTAAACACAAATGCTTTGTTTCTGAATGGTGTCTGAGTGTTGGAGTGGCCCCTGGCTATCTGTAAAAAAAAACATTGTGCCATCTGGTTTGCTTAATATAAGGAATTTGACATTATTTACACTTTTACTTTTGATACATAAGCTAATTTTTGCAATTACATTTACTTTTGATACTTAAGTATATTTAAAACCAAATACTTTTAGACTTTTACTCAAGTAGTATGTTACTGGGTGACTTTTACTTGAGTCATTTCCTATTAAGGTATCTTTACTTTTACTCAAGTATGACAATTGGGTACTTTTTCCACTACTGATAACATGTTCAACTACCTAAGACATTGGCTCGAATCTAGGTTGTGCCTTTCAATTTCGAGAAAATTAACAACTAAGGAATAACCTTTCACTTCTCTTATGGACTTCTCAAACCCCAAACCCCGGCCTAGTCTGTTTGGTCTGCTAACTAAGCGTTCCTGGAAGTCTTGCGATGTTGCGCCTCTGGGTTTAGAAACTCTGTGACAGTACAGACCGCGTCCTACGACCACGTCTTCTTCTCAGAGATGATTGGTCCAGAATGAGGTCACAACCTCCCCCCAGCAAACACTGATGCGATTGGTTGAAATCATCACATTGGAGGGAAACAAGATGGCTGAAGTGGTACGTTTTTTCCAGGACGTCCAAAAGAAAAGTTTTCACCGATAAGCTAGCGTTTTATCGTTTAGTGTAGAAAGCAATCTATCACAAAAGCATGCAAACGAGTCTTTCAACTCAAGTAGGCAGCCAGTTAGCTAAAACAATAGCTCGATCTGTGCTAGCATAAGCTAGCTAGGTTTGCTGGTGCTGCTAGCGTCAATGTTTATTTTCATTATTAGCGTGCATAATGATATGCTTATGCTGTTCTAACCAAGCCAGCCATCCCCCACCGGCTGTGATAGATCCGATTAAACTAGACCTGCTTAGTGAGATGGTTGGTGTATGGCAGGGCTATTCAAATCTTACCTTACGACGTCCGGACTACTGCTGTTTTTCTGTTCTACCTAATAATTAATTGCACCCATATCAGTCGCTGATTAGTGGGGAAGAATGGAAAAAAGCAAGAGAAATAGTTCGATGACAGTTTGCTAGCTAACTAGCTTGTCAAATGTTTACAAGTTTGTCCAATTTACAGTAACGTGAATTCAACATGTAAAGCATGGATCAAAGCTTACTGTGTGTGCGTGTGATCTCCCTGCTTCGTTCAGATTTCTGACAGTGACAGCGACCTTGAGTCGACCGCCCTCGTCAAGCCTCAACCCAAACGGCGTCGAATTATCGACCCCTCGTCTATTACTACTGTGCCTATCTACTCCAACAAGGTGTGGCCCATAAGATTCTATTAAATTACTGATATTCCTGTTCCTATTTAATTATTCTAATTTTATAGTGTGAAGTTCTTTAATACTCTACTACTGGCATAGTCAATTCTATTTAAATGCGCTTTATTTATTTTATTGACTGGCATAGTCTATTTCTCTGTGATTCTCTGTATCACTGTGTTGCCTGAGTATATCAAAGTAGATTGATCCATCCACAGAAATATTTTGATCTGTACGTCAACTGCTGCAGATGAACAATTGCAAAACCCTCACACAGCTTTTTTGCCTTGACAAAGCAATGGGGCTGGGCTATTGGTAAAATCTATTTTATTACCAAATACTGGTAATTTTGTATTCGTGTTTGCAGGTGAACAGCAGCTTACAGCTGAATCCAACTGTCTTCGCCTGCGATGTTAATGCAGGTATGAACTACAGACACACACACACACACACACTGACAGACACACACCCACTGACTGACTGACAGATGTCTGGTCTGCTACTAGTTAATTCCAGTTCAATTCCTGTCTGTTGAACTGTACATGGAATTTAATTTCTCTACCTAGGTGACAATGCAGAGGAGCTCAGTTTGTGGGCCAAGTCTCCACCCTCAAAGAAAAAGAAGCCAATCAGCATTTCCTTGAATGACTCGGAGGATGAGTCTGAGCCAGAGGACAAAGATCCGTGAGTTACTTGCTGCTAAAGTGTCTGATTCATTAGAATGTTATAATTATGGTGTACTCTGTTCTGCTTTCACATACTGTGTTTACTGTATATGTAGCATGTTTTTGTACTACCCCAGACAACCAGAAGGTGGCAGTAGTGTATTTAATTTGTATTGATGTACAATATTTCAAGTATGGTTTTAAAGCTGCAATATTTAACTTTTTGGGGGACCTGACCAAATTCACATGAAAATGGCAGCTCTATAACACACATTTCTATGAGAAGCAAGTTTAAGAAGCGGTAAATCTGTTCTATGTGCGCTATTTCTATGCTCCCTGTTCTTAAGTTTCGTTTTTGCGTCTTTTACTTTCGGTTTTGTACACCAGCTTCAAACCGCTAAAATACAATATTTTTGGTTATGGAAAATATATTTCACAGCGGTTTAGATGGTACAATTATTCTCTACACTATACTTGCTTATTTTGTCACATAAACTGAAATTAGGCAAACTATTTAGAATTTTAGCAACCAGGAAATGGCGGAGCGATTTCTGCATAGTGCATCTTTAACAAATTCTTAGTTAAAGTAAGTAGCCTTGCACAAGCTTTGGCTTGTGCGAGCCAGAACAGCTCACAATTCTTAGCGTAGTAACCTTTTCCCCCCCTAAAATCTCTCTCTCTAAGGGTAGACATCCGCTCCCCCTCTCCACCACTACCTCCAGGCAGGCCTTTTGACAAAGTATCCAATCGGGCCAATCGAAAGATTCTGTGAGTTGACATTTTGTCTATGTCCGAGACAGAAATGCAATGCCCTTTCAGTAATGCAATTATAATATCATCACCACTCACTTTATCGGTCTCTCTCTCTCTCTCTCTGTCTTGCTCTGTCTCTTTCTCCCTACGCTTGTCCCTGGTGGTTCTCTCTCTCTCTCTCTCTCTCTCTCTCTCTCTCTCTCTCTCTCTCAGAGAGATCAACAGAAAGCTTAAGGCTGTGGGCTCTCTCCTCTCTCCCGAGGCCAAGGGGCTATCTGGACGCCACGGCTGCCCCTCCCCTCCTTTCACCGAGTATGACGATGATGACATCATCCTCATATCCCCAAACTCCCGGCCCAGGAGCCAGCCCCTCGCCCCCTCCCAAGACCACAGCCCCCTGACATCCAGAGAGATCGCCCTCAAGTTCCGCAGCCGGACAGACCTCTACAAGATCCCTGTGCTAACCGTAAGAATCAGGAATAGCACCACTTCCTGTTATGTCATAGTGATGCTGAAGTGAGTGTGTCGTGACTCGGGTTAAAGGTGTAGGTTGCCATTAACTGGTGGTCCAGGGTCGGTTTTGTAACATCTAGGGGCCAGTTTCCCAGATTCAGAGTAAATGTATTCCTGGACTAAAAATCACCTTGTGTTCAATTCAGGCTGAATGTATGCTGAACAAAAATATAAATGCAACATGTAGAGTGTTCGTCCCATGTTTCATGAGCTGAAATAAAAGATCCCAGAATGTTTTCATACGCACAAAAAGCTTATTTCTCTCCAATTTTGTGCACAAATTTGTTTACATCCCTGTTAGTGAACTTTTCTCCTTTACCAAGATAATCCATCCACCTGACAGGTGTGGCATATCAAGAAGCTGATTAAACAGCATGATCATTACACAGGTGCACCTTGTGCTGGGGACAATAAAAGGCCACTCTAAAATGTGCAGTTTTGACACAAAACACAATGCCACAGATGTCTCAAGTTTTGAGGGAGTGTGCAATTGGCATGCTGACTGCAGGAATGTCCACCAGAGCTGTTGCCAGATGATGTAATGTTAATTTCTCTACCATAAGCCACCTCCAACTTTGTTTTAGAGAATTTGGCAGTATGTCCAACAGACATCACAACCACAGACCACGTGTAACCACGCCAGCAAAGGACCTCCACATCCGGCTTCTTCACCTGTGGGATCGTCTGAGACCAGCCACCCGGACAGCTGATGAAACAGGAGTATTTCTGTCTGTAATAAAGCCATTTTGTGGGGAAACACTCATTCTGATTGACTGGGCCTGGCTCCACAGTGGCTGGGCCTATGCCCTCCCAGGCCCACCCATGGCTTCACCCCTGCCTGGTCGGGAAATCCATAGATTAGGGCTTAATGAATTTATTTCAATTGACTGTTGTCCTTAAATGAACTGTAACTCTGTAAAATTGTTGAAATTGTTGCATGTTGCGTTTATATTTTTGCTTAGTATAGTTATGAAATTCAATTAGGAAAACTGTTGCCTTGGCGACAGTGTAATTTTTATTGCAGATAAAAGATTGTGCCAGAGCTGAGACCAGTTGGATGAAGAGTGTGACCGCTTTTGAACCCGGGTAGTCTGTGCGCCACAAGACTCTTAAAGCCTACTAAGCTAAAACCTTTGGCATTATTAACTCTGGGAGCTAACATAAGTCTTCTGGTGTCAGGCAAGGTTACTCATCATCATGTTAGCTTAGCTCAGTGAGCCACCTCTGCTACACAAGTAAGCTGGAGGTTTCTTTTCATTCCTAACTTGAAGCTTTTCATTCCCAGACTGTGCCCCTGAGCAAAGCGGTGGAGCAGCTGTCAGTCAAGCTCAAGGTACCGCCCTCCCGCATCCTGTTACTGAGGAGAGACATAGAGCTTCCTGTCCACTCCACAGCCAACGAGCTGGGCCTGGGCATCGCTGACATCATAGGTGAGATGACTCATAGTGGCATACATTAGTGGGATGCACACCTGGATGTCTCACACAGTCATTACAACGGGGAAAGTGTCGCACTTCAACTTCTCAACTGGTTTTGCCTCTGGACCCAAATTGAACCAGGTTGTCTCAGTCACGACACAATATTAGCATCGCGAAAAAGAATCGCCAAAATACCATCTGGAAAACTATTGATAGTAAATTTAGCAATTAAATGACAAGGGAACAACATTCCCACCTGTTTCATCGTCAATAAAATCTTGCCCATATTCTTGATGAAGAATGTTAATAAACTCTGGTTTGAGACTAAAAAATCTACCAAAATAGCGCTGCTAATAGCTCTATATTGAAAATACTGTGATTGAATATATTTTTTTCAGAGATTACATTAAAAAAAAAATGTAAGTTCATTATCATTTCTACACACTTTCTACCTGATTTAAGTCATTTAAGTTCAGACTGGAGTATATATTTGTTTTTACACCCACCAGTTAAGAATCGCTGTTCTAATGCATTGATTCATAATTTAAGGCAGCAACTCCACTCTCACTGTTTGATCACGAACCCTCTTTTCTGTTAACCCTACCCTCCCTTCTGTCAGACTGCGTCGTCATAGCAGCGGATGATAAAAATGAGCCAGAGCAAAGTGGTGACATGCTCACTGTGCGACTGCAGGCCAAGGAGAAAGGCTCAGCACAGGAATATTCCCTACACAAAGTGAGCATTACCCAACGTTTCTCACAACTAAGAAGCTTGATTTGGGGTTGAGCACATGTGTAAGGATAAGGTTCAAGGGCAGAAGGAACGAAGCTGTTTGGAGTACAGCCTTAGTCTTAAACTCACCTTATCTTCTCAACTGTTCATAAACAATATAATTTTCCCCTTCTCTCTCATCTCTCTCTCTTCCTCAGGATGCCCCCCTGGGCTCCATCCTCTCCCAGTATGTGTCCAGTATGTCCATGGATGCCAGACGCAAGGTGCGCTTCCAGTTTGACGGGTCAAAGGTCGTCCACAGCCAGACACCCTCCCAGTTGGACATGGAAGACGGTGATGTCATCGAGGTGTGGGTGTGAACACCCGTGGTATTTCCATAGAGCAGTGGTCCTCAAACATCTCCTCTGTGATCCCCAGACGTTTCACAATTTTGTTGTAGCCCCGAACTAACTCACCTGATTCACCTAGTCAAGGACTTTATGATTTGTTGACCATTTTAATCAGGTGTGCTAGCTGTGGAATAGTTCAAATACATGGAATGGGGGTCCCCAAGGAAAGATTTGAGAACCTCTGTCATAGAGGATTTTTTTGTATATGCTATGGACCAAAAAATAAACAAATTAAAGTGAAAGAAAGATGGCCCAGTGCTGTTTTTTTAAAAGATGCACTCACTGCACTTGGTCCAATTCAGGTTCTTCAATACTGCCGCCATCAATTTATGATTATTTACAGTGAGCTCCATAATTCATTGGACAGTGACCATTGTTTTGTTATTTTGGTTCTGTACTCTAGCACTTTGAGTTTGAAAGGATACAATGACAATGAGGGTGAAGTGCAGACTGTCAGCTTTAATTTGAGGGTATTTTCATACATATCGAATGAACCGTTTAGAAATTATAGAAGCTTTTGTACATGCCCCCCCCCCCCCCCATTTTCGGCATCAAAAAACATTGGACAGTTTAACATAATGTAGAATAAAGTAATCATTGTTAATATTTGGTCGCATGTCCTTTGCATGCAATGACTGCTTGAAGTCTGCGATGCATCGCCATCACCAGACGCTGGGTATCTTCCCTGGTGATGCTCTGCCAGGCCTGTACTGCAGCCATCTTCAGTTCCTGCTTGTTTCGGGAACTTATTGCCTTCAGTCTCCTCTTCAGCATGTAAAATGAATGTTCAATTGGATTCAGATCCGGTGATTGACTCGGCCAGTCAAGGATTTTCCACTTTTTGGCCATCAAAAACCCCTTTGTTGCTCTAGCAGTTTGTTTAGGGTCATTGTCTTGTTGCATGATGAAGTGCCATCCAATGAGTTTGGAGGCATTTGGTTTTATCTGAGCAGATAAAATATTTCTGTAGACTTCAGAATTCTTTGTTCTACTTCTGTCTGCAGTCACATCATCGATGAAGACAAGTGAGCCTGTTCCACTGGCAGCCATATAGGCCCAAGCCATAACACCCCCTCCACCATGTTTCATGGATGAGGTGGTATGCTTTGGATCATGGGCATTTCTTTTTTTTCTCCACACTTTCCCCTTTCCATCACTCTGGTACATGTTCATCTTTGTCTCATCTGTCCACAATACTTTTTTCCAGAACTCTTGGGGCTCTTTTAGGTGCTTTTTAGCAAACTGTAATCTCGCCTTTCTGTTCTTCAGGCTTATCAGTGGTTTGCATCTTGTAGTGTACCCTCTGCAGTCCTGCTGGTGTAGTCTTCTACGTGTGGTAGACTGACACATCTACACCTGCATCCAGGAGAGTGTTTTTGATCTGTTGGGCTGTTGTCAGGGGGGTTTTCTTCACCATAGAGAGTATTCTCCGGTCATCCACTACAGTGGTCTTCCTCGGTCTACCGGGTCTTTTGACATAATTGATTTCACCGGTTGTTTTTTTCTTGTTAATGATGAACCAAACTGTTTACTTGGGCATGGCCAGGGTTTTTGCAATGTTCCTGATTGATTGATTTTCATTTCTGAGCCTTATGACGGCCAGCTTCATTTGCATCGACACTGCTGTCTTCCTCATGTTGTCACACCCCAACAACAACCTCCAAAGGCAATAGCAAAGTCTAGAATCAATACTATTCATCAACAGCTCTCCTGCATTCACTAACAACACAAATGAATACACCTGCCTAACGACACACATCTGTGAAGCCAATTTAACAAATACTTGTAGTACCTTAAAATGGGGGGACCATGTACAAAAGGTGTTGTCATTTCTAAACGGTTCATCCAATATGTATGAAAATACCCTCAAATTAAAGCTGACAGTCTGCACTTCACCCTCATTGTCATTGTATCCTTTCAAACTCAAAGTGCAAAAAAATGTTCACTGTCCAATGAATTATGCTGCTCACTGTATGTATTTATTTACAAGATGTGTTTTGAACCGATTTTGAAATAAAAATGTCTCTGTTGTCATCTGTTGATGTTGTATCTGAATTGTTTTTAAATGGACCTGTACGCTGGTGTGGTGAGAACTTGATCCGTTGGTATATGACGATACGAGCGCTTATTTCAGAGAGCGCTCCGTAATTACGCCCCAGTGGGCAGAGCTAGGCATGTTAAACTGTGACACGTTTTAATATGGTGAAAAGCATCTCATTTTACAACTGCTTCGCTGTGGCTCTGTGTAGCATAGTTATGCTAATATATTTGAGACCAGTGTATTGCAGTTAATTTTGTTTTTGACTTAATAAGTAAAATATTGGTAAGTAGTTAACAGGGAAACAACAACCAGTCCCAGCCATTTCACGATAGAACATACCAGAGGGGGACATCGTTTACTAGGTGGGCTACCTAAATTATTGGGATTATCTGGTTACCACCAGTGTTCGGAATACATTGAGTTCGTTGTTGAAACAGACCATTTGGACGCCTTTTCACACGGATATTTATTTGTCAAAGGTCCGCGCTGGG
This sequence comes from Coregonus lavaretus, assembly GCF_964263955.1. Taxonomy (NCBI): domain Eukaryota; kingdom Metazoa; phylum Chordata; class Actinopteri; order Salmoniformes; family Salmonidae; genus Coregonus; species Coregonus lavaretus. The sequence continues at coordinate 3,149,095 of NC_140015.1, read as the reverse complement.
TCTGTGTAAATTATGCGATTCTATTGGAGACAGGTTTATAGCAGTGAATGTCATCTATTAATTTACTGTTATAGTATTTCTAAGTATAACAGCAAGGGAAAATAATTGTTCGCACTTTATGATAGAACATTCAGATTTGTCTGCCTGACTGTGGCGCTCTTTACCTGAATTGTTAGGATTTTATTGTGATCACAACAAAAACTACTTATTTTGCTCAAATAGAGATTGAAATAAATGGTTTTTCTTTAAAAAGATGGGCCTGGCTGGCATGGACTGTTTCCTCACCTTATTCTCCTTGTGGTTACCCAGCATTGTTGCTTATTTACCAGGTAGAAATAAGTGAAAACGAAACAAGGACTGAAGCAATAGACTCGAGAGATTGAAATAAATGGTGTTTCTTTGAAAAGCTGGGCCTGGCTGACATGAAAAATACATTAAGGGGAAAGGATCCACAGACACAGAGGCTGAGTATCTTTCTGCACATCTCTTTTTTTACAATGCTGGCTGCCATGGTTAACACAAATGCAAGACATTGAATGCTACCTGAATTGACTCAGTATCACAGCGAGGTCAAACAGGTTGTGTTTGTGTGTGTATGTTAGTCAGATTATCCAGTGTCCACAGCAACACTATTGATTATTCTCTACCCCCAGTGCATATGGTGTACTATAATCTTAGCCATTCTCTCACTAACCCTCATCTTTTCTCTTTCTCTGTCTCCCCTTCCGGAGGGCCTGAGACTCTTGGACCGTGACTGAGGACACCCTGGCCTGACATCTGGACATGCCTGGCCCAATCCCACCTGGCCCCCCTCTTCCTGCTACCTGCCTGTTGCTGCCTCCACTGGTTCTTTCTCCCCCTCAAGTCCCACACACTCAGAAACTTGGATTCTATTACTTACCCTGACATCTTTATGAAAAGCCATCTGACCATAGGGTTTTGAAGTGTTAGTAATTTTTCAATAGTCATTATATATATTGCCTGAGCCTGCTTGCCATTAATACTGGTATTGCGCTTTCCTTTTTGAAATGGTGAATAAAGGAAAAATGCTTTTATTTTCAATTAAGACACAATGAAGACATTGTTAGATTAAATGTATGCTTTTATATGGTCTGTATCTCTGTATTACAGCAAGTCAAATAAAGATTTGTGCAAACTGAAAGTATGACTTCTATCCCCAATGATTTCCTAAGGCTGAGGTATTTTGTCAGTTATCAGTTATTCCATACCAAGGCTAGATGAGGCTGAATGGCAACTAATTAATCTAATTGGTCTGTTGAATATTTCATCAATGAAAATATGGATTTCTTGGCTGAATTAAGGTTTTATTAAACCTTCAAAAGGGAAATACTGTACATACACAATTAAGAATGTTTATTACATAAAGTAATTGACATGAAAAGTAGAATGTTTATTACATAAAGTAATCGACATGAAAAGTAATTTACTACATCAATTATAGTCCCCTTCATTTGCTTAACTGGGGGAATGGGATGGCGAAATGGTTTACAATAGGCAGGGTGTCCCAAATCGCACCATATTCCCTATACATAGTACACACATTTTTGACCAGGGCCCATAGGGCTATGGTCAAAAGTAGTGCATTATACAGGGAAAAGTTATAGACAACAGGGTGCCTTATATCTCCTATTTGAGCAAAATACACTATATATACAAACGTTTGTGGCCACCCCTTCAAATTAGTGGATTCGGCTATTTCAACCACACCCGTTGCTGACAGGTGTATAAAATCGAGCGCACAGCCATGCAATCTCCATAGACAAACACTGACAGTAGAATGGCCTTACTGAAGAGCTCAATGAGCTTTCAATGTGGCACGGTCATAGGATGCCACCTTTCTAACAAGTCAGTTCAAAACATTTCTGCCCTGCTAGAGCTTCCCCGGTCAACTGTAAGTGCTGTTATTGTGAAGTGGAAACACCTAGGAGCAACAATGGCTCAGCCATGAAGTGATAGGCCACACAAGCTCACAGAACCGGACCGCCGAGTGTTGAATCATGTAAAAATCGTCTGTCCTTGGTTGCAACACTCACTACCGAGGTCCAAACTGCCTCTGGAAGCAACGTCAGCACAATAACTGTTATCTCACCACACTGTTGGTCGGTTGAGGCCAATAATTTTAAACATAATTGGTTGAGGCAAGGAAAAAATTATTTGTGGATTTATTATTCAACTATTTACCAATGAAAGCCCTTTTTGTTTTGCTATCTATTCAGTATTCAGTCTCTGGTATCAACAGAAATGGTATCAGTTTCATTGTTGGTCGATTTCCAGTATGTGGTGGTGTTGTAATAAGTCATGTGAGTAAGGGGCGGAAGTTGGATACAATTTCAACATGGCTGCGCCGATGAGGAAGATAATAACATAGCGGTTTACCTTCGTCCGACCATTTTCTCCAGAAAGCGTCAAGAAATGTTGACGCTAGCGTTTAAGCTAATGCAATAAAACACAAGAAAGAGCAGATCTGACATCAACACAGGACCCGAGACAGATAGAAACTCGTGAAGACGCATAAATCCCGACTCATCACTGCGTTGACCAGCTACCAGGTAAACAATAACAAAAAGTAGCTTTGACTCACACAGCCACAAAGCTACTATGGACATCTGTTACAAAGAATACTGGATACATTTGTTAGAGTATTAGCTAGTTAACGTACTGACATTGATGAATGACCAGATCTGTTAGGTAGCTTTAGTTTGAAAATGTATGCACTCACTAACTGTAAGTCGCTCTGGATAAGAGCGTCTGCTAAATGACTAAAATGTTAATGTAGTGTTTTGTGGCCAGCCAACTAGCCAGCTAACGAGGTGATTGGGAGTTGTTTACCATGCCACTGGTTGCTAGCAACAAGCTAACCAATCAAAGTCCCATGATCATAGGGTCGGAATAGCTAGCTATCACGTAACGGTAGCCAGCTAACTACATAATGTCTACTTCTGCAAGCTTACAAAGACAATGGAACCCTGCTCAAACTAGTTAACTTGGCCACATTTGCTAAGTTCAAGGTTCATGTATCGATCAGAATCACATTGGTATTTTATTTAGCTATCTGTAAACAGACGAAGCATTTTAACCCTCTACTCTAGACATAATTTTGTGGTTAATTATGCACACCGTAGCTTGTTGTTTTGAAGAGGATGTTCGTGTATTAACCTGTCTGTCAGCACAAATTCACCACCTAAAGTTAGTCTTTGTGTGACGTTGAAAAACACTTGAGGAAATGGGAAACCATACTCGAGTTGTAACTCATTGTTCTATCTACATTTACATTTTTGTCATTTAGTAGACACTCTTATCCAGAGCGACTTACAGTTAGTTAGTGCATACATTATTTATCATACTGCCCCCCCGTGGGAATCGAACCCACAACCCTGGCGTTGCAAACGCCATGCTCTACCAATGGAGCTACATCCATTCCCTCCCCTACCCTAGACGACGCTGGGCCAATTGTGCACCGCCCCATGGGTCTCCTGGTCGCGGCCGGCTACAATAGTCTGGATCCGAACCAGGATCTCTAGTGGCACAGCTAGCACTGCGGTGCAGTGCCTTAGACCACTGCGCCACTCTATGGTATCTTTCATTTCCGGAGTTTCCTCACATACTCTTTCTCAACAGCCTTCATTCTTGCTGATACAAATGCACACTAAGACTTAACACTCTGCACACACACATTCAGACACGTGCTGTCCATGTTCACATGACAGTAAGCTAGTTTCGTTAACGTACATCACAAGACTGCACCACAATACTCCCCCCTTCTCCCACATTATCTGTGACTGTCTTGTTCCCCTGGCTCTAAATTACATTACTTTCCCTAACCACACACATTAGCTTTGGTTTTACAATGACACACTTTTGAAATGCATTTGGACCTTCGTGTGTCTCTGCCATTCATTTAGGAATTTTTCCTATTTACTTTTTCATCTTTATTTTCCCTCTCCTTTGTTTCTGACAGAAAACTCTTTGCACGTGAGTTCAATTTAACTCAAGGTGCCTACTGCGTTGACCCAAAATGGCCTCCTCATCATTCAGTTTCCTTTCTTGTTCTCTCCAGCAGCTGTGATGTCTCTAGCCGACCCCACCTCTGACACCACGCCCTTCTTCTCTGATGACAGCGAGGCAGAGGGCTCGGAAGAGCCTGGTGCGGGGCCTAGCCAGCGCCGGGAAGAGGAAGAGCCAGCCAGCGGAGTGTCCAGCATAAGAGCAGTGTTCACCGTTATTGTCCTGTGTTTCATCAACCTGCTCAACTACATGGACAGGTTCACCGTGGCTGGTATGGACAATCTAACGTTACACCAACATTTACCTAACCCAACGCTCACCTAACATTTCTTTAAAGGGGAACTACATATCATCAGTGTTTAGATATTGATCCTTAAAGGTCCCGAACAGTCATTCTGATTCCGATTTCCAAGCCTTATGCGTGACTTAAATATCACCCATAATATTTTTTCCCGATTTAGATATATGTATATATCTTTTTTGTACTTTTTCTCTCATGTCAAACTACCAGGAAGTCTAAAAAGACTGAGTGGGCGGGGAGCTAGTAGGCAGTTGGCGGGAGCTCACCTTGACTGGCGGTTCTTTGAAAACACCTAATCTTGCAGTGAGATTATCTCAAACAAATTTCCTGATACACAAGGCAACTCAAACAACATTGAAATTGCATACAACATCCAATCCTGTCATATATCATGGTTTCACAAATTGTTTACCCAACTCTTTGGTTATTGTAACGGCATCAATATAGACAAAATGTTGGCTTTATAATTTATCTAGCTAGCCCAAATGGAATTGTCAGCACTGTTTATAAAGCTAGCTAGCTAATTCATCTTGGACAATTTCAGTTGAAACTTTACAGGGTGAGGTCTGGATACATTTAATTAAATACATGTATATTGACTGTCAAACAATGTTAATATATAATGACTATCAATGATGTCCAGAAATTTGAATGCATCTTCCAATTGGAATGTCTCTCGATATCATGACATGACGACTGCGTCAGTTTTGGGCAACCCTTCCCCCACGTTTGTTCCATGCTGGCTGAAGACTTAGCTAGCTTCTAATTATATTTGCTGACACACTGCAGTAACATTTTGGTACCAGTAGACTAGCTACCTAGCTATCAAAACCACGCACCTCTGCCAACACGCCTTCTGCAATGAGTTACAAGGCTATACTTATTTAAAGTAGGTAAGATAATAAGATGTTACCATGGTGTATTAAAATGAGGCTTTATGTGATGTTTAGTAACTCTCTGATCAGACTTTATCAATGTAGAAGCAACAGTAATTTTTCATAATTTGGTCATCCTACTTTGTTCTGGTTTCATCTAAATATCATCACATTTTATGAAAAACATGATTAGACTGTGCGGGACCTTTGAGAGTTATATATTATGATAATTTCACACAAAGAACATTCATGGATCCGTTTGCTACGGAAGCATAGGCTACTCCTAAAAAGCATGTTGGATTAGACTATCATAACCCCAAAAAGTGCTATGGATAAGTAATTTCCCATATGCCATATAACACAGGCCTCTCTGTCTTGTTTAGGTGTTCTGCCTGACATTGAGCAGTACTTTGGGATCAATGATGGGAAGTCAGGGCTGCTCCAAACAGTCTTCATCTGCAGCTACATGTTCCTGGCTCCTGTCTTTGGTTACCTGGGCGACAGGTACAACAGGAAGGTGATCATGAGTGTGGGCATCGGCTTCTGGTCCGTGGTGACGCTCGCCAGCTCCTACACGCCCAGAGAAGTGAGTGACACTTTCTAACTATCGTTTTCAGTAGGTGTTGGAACCGAAATTATTTCTCAATCGTTTAGTTCTGAACAGAACCATTATTTTTTGGGTTCCGGTTCACTGTTCCGACTAGCAAAATAAAACCGTTTTGAAGCCCAAAAAAGTTACTAATTTCTGAATCACGCTTGTAACGTCAGTACATTTTAATCATTTAGCAGATGCATACATTATTTTTATTTTATTTTTTTCATACTGGCCCCCCGTGGGAATTGAACCCACAACCCTGGCGTTGCAAACGCCATGCTCTACCAACTGAGCTACATCCCTGCCGGCCATTCCCTCCCCTACCCTGGACGACGCTGGGCCAATTGTGCACCGCCCCATGGGTCTCCCGGTCGCGGCCGGATACGACAGAGCCTGGATTCGAACCAGGATCTCTAGTGGCACAGCTAGCACTGCGATGCAGTGCCTTAGACCACTGGGAGACAGTAGGCTACTAGACTATGCTTCCGAGAGGGAGGGGCAGGTTGGCTACACACACACCAGGAAAAAAAAAGAAACACTTTTTTTTTAAAATGGTGATAAATAAAATTGTAACGGGCCGGGAGAGGCGGTCTATCATATCCTACGCTCGAATTCACGCTTCAGCACCATTCTCACACTCCTTGCGCGCATGTGCGCCTGTTGCTGAGAGGGAGAGCAAGAGAGGTGCCTTGGCCTAGACTACTGTTGATTGTGAAGATGGAGGCGTTTTTCATTGAAGTAAAATAAAAGTTAGAGGAAGAAGAGCATGCCTACAAGCAGAATGTCCTCCTTGTGGACAAGTTATTTAATAATCGAAGCTGGTTCTTTAAATAGCCTAAGCAAAAAGTGTTTTGTTTCATTTTGTTGCGAAATTGCCATTTGCTAAATTAAATTTGATCTTTAATTTTGTGGTCTGTATTTAGTTGAAGGTTTAAAAGTAGGCCTGTTGTAAAATAAATAGCATTAACCTATTGCTGTCATTTGTTGGGTAGGCCTACGGTAGGCAATCTCCTTTGTTGGTAATTAATTTAATGCCGCAAAATAATAACCTGTTCGTATTTCCCCTATAAACAATGACTTAACTTACTTTTGACATTTTACATTTTTAGTCATTTAGCAGACACTCTTATCCAGAGGAACTTACAGTTAGTGGATGCAATTATTATTATTTTTTTCATACTGGCCCCTCGTGGGAAACGAACGCACATCCCTGCCGGCCAAACCCTCCCCTACCTTGGACGACGCTGTACCAATTGTGCGCCACCCATGGGTCTCCCGGTCGTGGCCGGCAGCGACAGAGCCTGGACTCAAACCAGGATCTCTAGTGGCACAGCTAGCACTGTGATGCAGTGCCTTAGACCACTGCGCCTCTCGGGAGTTATTAGGGAGACATGACCCTAATAAAGTTAAGCAACCTTTGTGAAGCTGTAGTATGGTTATTATTAGGCTACAGCAGGCCTATGAAGGCAGTGCGCACCGACACTCCGACAGTTGAACTTGAGGTGAGGAAGAATGTTTTGGGCCTACCAGAGTTACTCCTTTAATCTATCAATATAATACTTATCTTTTATAAAATAGATTCTGATCGAAAATGAACAAATGAATTAGCCTCCTTCTGTACGCCTATATCTGTATAGCAGTAGTAGCCAATTGACAAGTATAAAGAAATACATGTCGATGTTGGAAACATGGTGCCGGCATATCTCTATCTTTCTCTCAGTCTCTCTAGGGCTAAGCCTAAGATTGTCTCCTTTTAATATAAATATATTTTTTAAATATGAATGTCATACAGTGGATACCTAGGCCTATATGCATGCAATGCCCTGATGCATTTATTACTCAAATCTCCGACAATAGACTATAACGTTTTGAGTATGCTACACATCGAAACACAACAAATCTTTTTTTTGTAATTTGTTATAGGCAGTTTTTAAGGACACGTAACTGTGGATAATTTGGCCAATATCGGTTGTTTATTGATGGTGCAGGCAGCGCCCAGTTGGAGGCTTTTTCTCTCGGATATGAACGGGTCTCTCAGATCGCACAATTGGCCCAGTGTCGTCCGGGTTAGGGGAAGGTTTGGCCTGGGGGGCTTTACTTGGCTCATCGCGCTCTAGCGACTCCTTGTGGCGGGCCGGGTGCCTGCAGGCTGACTTCGGTAGTCAGTTGAACGGCGTTTCCTCTGCGACTGGCTTCCGGGTTAAGCAGGCGGGTGTTAAGGAGCGCGGTTCATGTTCGGAGGACGCATGACTCGTCCTTCGCCTCTCCCGAGCCCGTTGGGGAGTTGCAGCGATGAGACAAGATCGCAATTGGATATCATGAAATTGGGGAGAAAAAGGGGGCAAAAAAATTAATATGTATTGTGTTTTTATTTTAACCTGCATTTAAAAAAAAGTATTATTATTTTTTGTATTGGAATGTTTGTGTTGAATTTGTTGTCGTCAGGGCACCATTGAAAATGAGACCCTGGTGTCAATGGGCTCCCCTGATTTAAATAAAAGTTCAATCTTAACCTGAAGGCATGTTATTTTCTTCCCCCATCTCTCCTCCCCTCTTTCTTCCCCTCTCTCTCCCTCCCCCTCTCCACCATTCCTCCTGTCAGTATTTCTGGCTCCTGTTGTTGACGCGTGGCCTGGTGGGGGTTGGAGAGGCCAGTTACTCCACCATCGCCCCAACCATCATCGCAGACCTGTACGTCAAGGAGAGGAGGACGCAGATGCTCTCTGTCTTCTATTTTGCCATTCCAGTGGGCAGGTGGGGTCATAGAACATATACACATAATAATGAATACATCTGTGTCCATCTTTGTTATCTGTCTTGGCTTATGTGATAAGAGGAGGAGCCAATTGACCCTGTGGTGAATGTTTGTTCCATTGTCCTTCCTTCCTCAGTGGTCTGGGCTACATCGTGGGGTCAAAGGTTGATGACATGGCAGGGGACTGGCATTGGGCCCTGCGGGTGAGTTAACACATCCCCTGAGCTGTTGGATATTATACTTACTTCTCAACACAAAAGTTAGTCAAAATACATGCACTCTCAACCATAAAAGGAATAATACAAAAATGCGTAAAAGCATGGTGGTACCTTTCATCTGACTCTTAATAATTCAATGTTTTAGTTCTATCTGTCCATATCAGATACATCAATTATGCCATTCAAATTGTGTTTTTTCCCCCCTAGGTGACTCCTGCGTTAGGACTGGTAGCGGTGGTGTTGCTGTTGTTCGTGGTGAAAGAGCCGAAAAGGGGTGCTATCGAGGCCAGACCGGAGCACACCCTCCAAAGGACCAGCTGGCTGGGTGACATGAAGGCCCTTTGCAGGAAGTATGTCCACCATAAAAAAACAAATCAAATCAAATCAAATTGTATTTGTCACATGTGCCGAATACAACAGGTGTAGACCTTACAGTGAAATGCTTACTTACAAGCCCTTAACCAACAATACCGAAATAAATAAATAAATAAAAGTAACAAATAATTAATGAAAGAGCAGCAGTAAAATAACAATAGTGAGGCTATCTATATACAGGGGGTACTGAGTCAATGTGTGGGGGCACCGGTTAGTTGAGGTAATATGTACATGTAGGTAGAGTTATTAAAGTGACTATGCATAGATAATAAACAGAGAGTAGCAGCAGCGTAAAAGAGGGGGAGGGGGGGTTCGGGGGGGGGGGCAATGCAAATAGTCTGGGTAGCCATTTGATTAGCTGTTCAGGAGTCTTATGGCTTGGGGGTAGAAGCTGTTTAGAAGCCTCTTGGACCTAGACTTGGCACTCCGGTAAGGCTTGCTGTGCGGTAGCAGAGAGAACAGTCTATGACTAGGGTGGCTGGAGTCTTTGACAATTTTTAGGGCCTTCCTCTGACACCGCCTGGTATAGAGGTCCTGGATGGCAGGAAGCTTGGCCCCAGTGATGTACTGGGCCGTACGCACTACCCTCTGTAGTGCCTTGCGGTCGGAGGCCGAGCAGTTGCCATACCAGGCAGTGATGCAACCAGTCACGATGCTCTCGATGGTGCAGCTGTAAAACCTTTTGAGGATCTGAGGACCCATGCCAAATCTTTTCAGTCTCCTTAGGTTTTGTCGTGCACTCTTCACAACTGTCTTGGTGTGCTTGGACCATGTTAGTTTGTTGGTGAGTGAACAGGGAGTACAGTCGTGAGTGAACAGGGAGTACAGGAGGGGACTGAGCACGCACCCCTGAGGGGCCCCCGTGTTGAGGATCAGTGTGGCGGATGTGTTGTTACCTACCCTTACCACCTGGGGGCGGCCCGTCAGGAAGTCCAGGATCCAGCTGCAGAGGGAGGTGTTTAGTCCCAGGGTCCTTAGCTTAGTGATGAGCTTTGTGGGCACTATGGTGTTGAACACTGAGCTGTAGTCAATGAAAAGCATTCTTACAAAGGTGTTCCTTTTGTCCAGGTGTGAAAGGGCAGTGTGGAGTGCAATAGAGATTGCATCATCTGTGGATCTGTTGGGGCGGTATGCAAATTTGAGTGGGTCTAGGGTTTCTGGGATAATGGTGTTGATCACAAGCCCAGTATCAAATCGCATCCTATTTTCTATATTGTGTTGTTGAGTCTGAAATGACACCCATGTTCCCTGTAATAGTCCACTATGTTTTGACCATATCTCTATAGCTCTGTATTCATTGCACAATTATAATGCATCTTTGGTCCTATAGAAGAGTTATCAAACAAATATCTTTGTGCGTGTCTGTGTGCAGCCGCAGCTTTGTGCTGTCTACGTTTGGCTTCACAGCAGTGGCCTTTGTGACTGGCTCCTTGGCACTCTGGGCCCCGGCCTTCCTCTTCAGAGCTGCTGTCTTCACCGGAGAGAGGCCCCCCTGTGTTAAGGGGCCCTGCGACACCTCCGACAGGTAACACAGACATCTGATAGGTAACACACACACACACACACAGACACAGACAAACTCACACCGACATCCAACAGGTGACACACAAACGTCTGACAGGTAACACACACACAGGAACTAGGTGCTGAATAAAGACTCTTTATAATCAGTCAGAATGTTAAGGGATCATCAGACTCCTCTGTAATCACAGGATAAGATTGAATCATCACAACATTTTTGCCACTACTACACTCGACTCCTGATAACTGCAACGGCTTGGCACGACAATAGGAGTCAGTGAATAGAGAGCAGCAGTAGAGACCAGACATCAAACTTTGGCTATCAAAGGAATCCAGTTGATCAGGAAATGGTCAATTGTCAAAACATCAAAAACCACACTGATGAGTCAGCAAGGGTAAACAAATTAAATTAAATGTCATAAACGTTCTCACTCTCTCCCTCCCCAGCCTGTACTTTGGCATCATCACAGTTGTGTCGGGGATCCTGGGTGTGGCCAGTGGGGCGGAGGCCAGTAGGCGGCTGAGGTTGAGGACGCCAAGGGCAGACCCCCTGGTGTGTGCTCTAGGACTCCTCCTCTCAGCTCCCTTCCTCTACCTCGCCATCGTCTTTGCTCAGGCCAGCACCATCGCCACCTACGTAAGTCAACACCCATCTCTCTCTCTCTCTCGCTCTCTCTCTGTGTGGCCATGTCCGAATACATGCGTTCTAAGTAGTATGCATTTTGGGTATGGACAATTCCACGGTAACGGAATAGCGCTGAGACTTAGATTTTTCACTTAAAATGTATGGCAAACAAAAACCATTGATTTAAAAATGTAACAAACAATAACTATGCATTATGACTACTTTTAACAATTTACACTGAAGGTTTTACAAAAACACATTTACTGGAAGAATGGTGCAGAGGCAAAAACCTCCCTCAATTTGAATGAATCCACATTTTACAAAAACTGTTGTTAAATATCTGCTCCGAATTAAGATTCAACAATGTCTGCGAAAAGAATGGGGTGTCAGCTATGACATGAAAATCTATTTTGGTTATTGAACTACAGTAAGTGAGGTGAATTTACACCCGATAACGGAATTTCATCATTGGTCCCTGATCTGTACTACACAGAAATGCATAATTATGGATATGTAATTCTCTTCATGTATCCTAAATGGGTACACAAAGGTTTCAATATGCAATGTCCTCTTTTGCATATTTGGCTATTATTCTACACACTGGATGTTATTTTAATGAGCTCTGCCCCCAAACAAGACCAAATTTGGTTGGTCCAGACCAGACCAAATCTGAACCAATCATAGACTTTGTACAGTATATGTGGTGTAAATTCACTTGGATCGATTTATTTAAAAACTATTTAAAAATAAAAGCAATGCACATTCCAACTATGTTTCACAAGATTGGACATCAAAGTACAGCACAGTAGAGGTCAGTAGAGTACAGCACAGTGCAGTATAGTTCAGTACAGTACATTATAGTGTACTCAACTCTAGTCTGCTCTACTTTTACTTGTTACTTCTGTGAACTTTCATTATCCTCCCTCTTCATGAAGGCCAATGCAGCTAGCTAAGCCTACTCAAACAGAGAGGTATGCTATGTTAGCTGATGTGTTGTGCACTGAAGTCCACAAGTCAAGGGAAAAGGTGAGAGGAGGAGAGCGCATAGATAGTTTCTAGAAGGATATATATATATATATATATATATTACTCACAGCGAGCAAAGTGATCATGCTGTTTGTATGTGGCTGCTATGAAAGTGAAATGTTTGCGTGTGATCAGGGGTGTATTCATTCCGCCGATTCTGTTGAAAGACGTTTCTTAAACGGAAGCAAATGGAACGAAACGGGGATGAACATACCTGAATTTATCCAATAGAAACTCTCATATGTAACTGTTGGATGAATGATTACACCCTAGATCAGCTAGATGCAGGCAAGAGTGTGCAAGGCGGTATTGAATGTGTCACTGTCACCTTGGTTACTAAAAATTCTCTTGACCTGTGCACCTACGTTGTAAACTTTCATTCATTAGCTAGGTAGTAGCAACCTCATTATGGGTACAGGTAAAATTTGAGTATCATGTATTAGCCTAAACCTATCGATGTGAATGGAAAATGAATGACAGTCATCAAATATGCTGTAATAGAAATAAGGCCATGCTCATGAAAAAATTAATAAAAAATCATCCTCCCTCGTCTTAAACGGCACTGACCGCCACTGATACGCGCTGTCTGCCATCTGCCCGGTACAGTTGAAACCGGGATTTATCCGTGAAGAGCACACTTTACCAGCATGCCAGTGGCCATCAAAGGTGAGCATTTGCCCACTGAAGTCTGTTACGACGCCGAACTGCAGTCAGGTCAAGACCCTGGTGAGGACGACGAGCACGCAGATGAGCTTCCCTGAGACAGTTTCTGACAGTTTGTGAAGAAATTCTTAGTTTGTGCAAACCCACAGTTTCATCAGCTGTCCGGGTGGTTGGTCTGATGATCCCATTGGTGAAGAAGCCGGATGTCGAGATCCTGGGCTGGCGTGATTACACCTGCTCTGCGGTTGTGATGCCGGTTGGACGTACTGCCAAATTCTCTAAAACTACGTCGGAGGAGGCTTATGGTAGAGAAATTAACATTCAATTCTCTGGCAACAGCTCTGGTGGACATTCCTACAGTCTGCATGCCAATTGCACACTCCCTCAAAACTTTAGACATCTGTGGCGTTGTGTGACAACTGTAAATTTTAGTGGCCTTTTATTGTCCCCGGCACAAGGTGCACCTGTGTAATGGTCATGCTGTTTAATCAGCTTATTGATATGCCACACCTGTCAGGTGGATGGATTATCTTGGTAAATGAGAAATGCTCACTAACAGGGATGGATGTAAACAAATTTCTGCACAATTTGAGAGAAATAAGCTTTTTGTGCATATGGAACATTTCTGGAATCTTTTATTTGAGCTCATGAAATGTTGGACCAGCACATGTTGCGTTTATATTTTTGTTCAATGTGCATATATGCCTTACTTTCTCAAATATAGACTATTAGCTTTCATTTGAACTCAATTTGATATTCCCCTATGAACTTCATGTTGGTGCTCGTGGGCCTTTATACATGGAAATAACTGTGTGCGAAGATGGAATGTTTTATAGTACGTGAAATTTTGAAAATGTTGTATGCTTTAAATGCCAGGATGTTATATTATTTTCGGCTTTTCATCTAGTAGATTTCAGCCTCTGTCTTTTTCACACACACACACACACACACACACACACACACACACACACACACACACACACACACACACACACACACACATATATATATGCTTTCCTCTCTGGCGTTGTATTCGCAATGTATGGTTATGGTGGTCTAACCAGTTTTTCTGTGTGATCAGGTATTTATCTTCCTGGGAGAGACCTTCCTGTCTATGAACTGGGCCATCGTAGCAGACATCCTGCTGGTGAGTTCAGTTGCATAACTATCCTCTCTCTCTCTCGCTCTCTCTCGCTCTCTCTCGCTATTAAAACGCAACGTGGTTGTGCCCTATTCAATCAATGTCCATATATAGATGTTTCTGATGAAATTAGCATGATCTGTCTGGAGCAGTGTTGCCCAACTCCAGTCCTTGAGAACCCCCAATGGTACACATTTTTGTTGTAGCCCATGACAAACTCACCTGATTCAACTAATTGAGGGCTTGATGATTAGTTGACAAGTTGAATCAGGTGTGCTTGTCCGGGGTTACAACAAAAATGTGTACTAACTGGAAAGTATGTATTCTGTTTCTGTTGAGGAATTTAGATCACGCCAAGTCAGTGGCATATATGAATAGCCACATTTCTAGTAATGTAACCCATGCATGTAACTCTTTAGTGCACGTGCTCAACCTTCCAACCTCAAGGTTATAGTGCATTCGGAAAGTATTCAGACCCCTTGACTTTTTCCACATATTGTTACATTACAGCCTTATTCTAAAATTGATTAAATTGTTTTTTTGTTTTCATAAATCTACACACAATACCCCATAATGATGAAGCAAAAACAGGTTTCTGAAATTTCTGCAAATGAGTCTTCTTGGGTATGACGCTACAAGCTTGCCACACCTGTATTTGAGGAGTTTCTCCCATTCTCTCCAGATCCTCTCAAGCTCTGTCGGTTTGGATGGGGAGCGTCACTGCACAGCTATTTTCAGGTCTCTCCAGAGATGTTCGATCGGGTTCAAGTCCGGGCTCTGGCTGGGCCACTTGAGGACATTCAGAGACTTGTCCTGGAGCCACTCCTGCATTGTCTTGGCTGTGTGCTTAGAGTTGTTGTCCTGTTGGAAGGTGAACCTTCGCCCCAGTCTGAGGTCCTGAGCACTCTGGAGCAGGTTTTCATCAAGGATCTCTCTGTACTTTGCTCTGTTCATCTTTCCCTCGATTCTGACTAGTCTCCCAGTCCCTACCGCTGAAAAATATCCCCACAGTATGATGCTGCACCACCATGCTTCACCGTAGGGATGGTGCCAGGTTTCCTCCAGACGTGACTCTTGGCATTCAGGCCAAAGAGTTAAATCTTGGTTTCACAGACCAGAGAATCTTCCCCTCCAGGAGACCTCTTCCGGGTTACCGCCTTCTGGGCTCCGGGAAATGCTTTCTCCTCTGGGGTGGAACACTGGGCCCCTCGGTTCTAGCAGACTGTGAGGATGTCTATCCAGTAGCAACTTCTCACTACCTCCAACCCTCTCGTGTGCTGCCCTCCTGGCAGCTTTATGTGCCCCGTACGGCTGGTGAGCAATCAGCCCCTTGATTACTCACTAGCCCCAATTAGTCCTGGCCGGAGGACCCGTCGAGACCTGGCACGTCTAGCAGAAGGATGTAGACTGTCTGTCACCAGGCCTCGACGAGTCTCCTCCTGGTGTCATTATTGGGTATTGTGTGTAGATTGATAAGGGGAAAAATTAATTTAATCATTTTTAGAATAAGGCTGTAATGTAACGAAATGTAGAAACAGTCAAGGGGTCTGAATACTTTCCGAATGCACTGTACTTTTGTATTGTGGTGACTTATAAGATATGCAAAAAAGTATCTCCCCTCTACCTCCTCCCTCTCTCTCTCTCCCTCCATCTTTCTCAGTACGTGGTTGTCCCCACTCGTCGTTCCACAGCTGAGGCCTTCCAGATCGTTCTCTCTCACCTCCTTGGAGATGCTGGTAGTCCTTATCTCATAGGAGTGGTATGTCTCGTGATATGTTATTATCACACACACACATAAACGCATACCTACACATTTGATACACACACACACACACGTCTAAAGAAACAGAGTATGATCCTCATTTACTGTGTAACATCTCCCCCCCCCCCTCCTCTCCCTCCATCAGGTGTCAGACTCTCTGAAGCAGACTGACTCGTACCTGTGGCAGTTCCGCTCCCTGCAGCTCTCCCTCCTCACCTGCTCTTTCGTGGCAGTGGGGGGCGGGGCTTTCTTCCTGGCCACCGCCCTCTTCATCGAGAAGGACCGTCAATGTGCAGCAAACTACGCACCCTCAGGTGAGAGGCTAAACCTGGAGCTACATTTAAGCGCCCGGCCTCAGATTAGCAACAGGCGACGCTATGACGGCCTAACTATGAATGCATGTGAAGTGGTGAAAGTCACACAATTCAATGAGGAGCCTTATTTTACCAGGAAAGTTGACTGAACACAGTTTAATTTACAGCAATGACCTGGGGAAGAGTTACAGGGGATGAATGAGCCAATTGGAAGCTGGGGATGATTAAGTGGCCATGATGGTATGAGGGCCAGATTGGGAATTTAGCCAGGACACCGGGGTTAACACCCCTACTCTTACAATCAGTGCCATGGGATCTTTACTGACCACAGAGAGTCAGGACACCCATTTTATGTCCAATCCGAAAGACAGCACCCTACACAGGGCAATGTCCCCAACACTGCCCTGGGGCATTGGGATATTTTTTTTAGACCAGAGGAAAGAGTGCATCCTACTGGCCCTCCAACACCACTTCAAGCAGCATCTGGTCTCCCATCCAGGGACCGACCAGGACCAACCCTGCTTAACTTCAGAGGCAAGCCTACAGTGGGATGCAGGGTGGTATGCTGCTGGCCCAACACTGACCTAACACTGTTGCTAACTACGGGTATGTGAGAGAGAGTGTTGAGAGACTAACAATAGTTGAGAGCAACCACAGATGAGACCGGTAAAGATGAGTCTACAGACCACAGGTGATGTTTGCCTATGGAGCTGTGAGGGGAACGGCACCTCTGTACCTTCAGGCTCTGATCAGTCCCTACACCCAAACGAGGGCATTGCGTTCATCCACCTCTGGCCTGCTGGCTCCCCTTCCTCTGCGGAAGCATAGTTCCCGCTCAGCCCAATCAAAACTGTTCGCTGCTCTGGCACCCCAATGGTGGAACAAGCTCCCTCACGACGCCAGGACAGCGGAGTCACTCACCACCTTCCGGAGACATTTGAAACCCCACCTCTTTAAGGAATACCTGGAATAGGATAAAGTAATCCTTCTACCCCCCGCCCCCCCCCCCCCCCCCCCCCCCCCCCCTAAAAAAAAATATATATATAAAAAAGAATAATTGTAAAGTGGTTATCCCACTGGCTATAGGGTGAATGCACCAACTTGTAAGTCGCTCTGGATAAGAGCGTCTGCTAAATGACGTAAATGTAAATGTAATGTTAGCAGAGAGAGGCAACAGTTACAAGAAACTGCCAGGTCACATATTTTGCTCATCTTAATAATCAATAGACAATGCTTTAATTGTACTGTCCTGCATTTTCTTTCCCTGACAGATGATGAACCAATTGTTGTACCCAAGAGCGGCAGGTCCACGAGGGTGCCAGTGTCCAGCGTTTTGATTTGAGGAGATAAACGGGACGTTGGAGGCTCCTGTGGAAGATGCTGCACCCTGATTGGTCCCTGTTTCAGTGACCAATCGCGCAGCAGTGTTTTTACAACTATGGTCTTTGATTGGACAATGCCCTATACAGAGACTTTTATTTATTATTTGTAACATTTTAGATGACATGTTTTTTAATACCTTTATCGTCTGAGGAACATGGCAGAGTCAGACCTGCCAAACCTTCCGCTCATCATTTCCTGGTGTTTTTGTAGTCACCAACCAGATATTCCACTTCTGATTGGTTTCACATGTTGGCATGGCAACATGAGACATAGTGACTTATGAGAAATGTATGCAGAGTAGTAAACAGGAAGTCAAAGAGCCACATCAGTGGAAGCCTAACCTCTGTGGCTGGAAGAGGTGACCGGATAAAACAAAGGACAAGAGGGAATTTCAGAGGAGAAGCAGCTACTTTACCTGAGGGAGAGAAGGAAGCAGAAATGCCTTTTTGCATTCCAATGCATGCACCCCCATTAAATCTCCTGTTGCAGCCAATGTGTCGCAGGGTCACAGATAGGGTGTCACTCTTAGACAGACACTCATCCGTTACTCCACAGGGACCATATGTCGACGGTGGAGCCCTCTGTGGAAAACCGGCAGGATATTTTTCACCCCAGTGCTCTGATTGAGCTGTAACCACTACATCCCATCTACGGCTGCTGTACTTTTTGCTTGGGTCTGAAACGCAGAGCTCTGATTTGTCCACGGAACAACTACGGCCGGCCCATTTCAAAGCCATTCCAACCAGTGCCGTCGTCCTCCCGTCATCAAACTAAGACTAAATATGATGCTTGTCCGTTCAGTGTAACCACATACTACATACAGTATCAGACCGATAAAGGGAGTTGGCAGGTACAGGCCCGTGGTACCCACATTGGACTCCAAACCCACCGATCGGTTGTGGGATGTTGCATTTTTAACAGATTAAGCCTAATCATGCTTGTTCTGTTTTTAGACCCGTTTGGTATATTATAATAATAACACTAGATTTGTCCCTCGGCTCCCTAGAAAATGGTGGCGGGACAAATGTCTGTTCCAGACAGGTCCAGAAGATAATCTATGGTTTTTAAGACTATTTTATTGTTTTAATTAGCTATTACTGGTGTTTTTATGGAATGTTCCTGGCGGTCAGGTGTACTTTGGGTTTTTGTGACCTCATATAGAGGCACTGATGTCACGATGACCAGGAAATCAAATCAGGCCTATTACAGAGTGTACATTTCTTAATTGTCTGAGGAAAATGTATATCCCTTTTTGAATGAAGGCGATTGTTACATTCTTTAAAAAATATATATTGGTTATTTTGGAAAGAGAAACCTTAAAATAATTAGTTAAAGTTGCTAGTTTCTAATCTGAATTTGATGTAACCTTTCTTTGAAACATTAAACGATGAGAATGGACCGTTGTTGAGATGACTCATGGAATGATTTCTCTATGTATCTGTGCAGATGTCACTTAGTGCTTTGCAGATGCAGAGGTGATAAATGTGTCTTTGAAGCTTGGATCCTGTAAGCCCATAGCCAGGTTTTCATGGAGGGTTGTAGATTATGCTGCACAAATACACCAAGTGCAGCTGTAACCTCTCTCATTCAACCTTTCTATACCTTTCCCCCTCTCCTCTCACTCCTATGACATCTCCCTCTCCTCTGCCCCTCTCTCATTCAGGAATTCCTCCTCTACCCTTATTTTTTTCAGTTGTCTACACAGTCTGTCTCTCCTCTTTTGATGGAGAGAGAGAGGAGCTCACGGCTTCCTTCCGTTGGTGTGGTTTCCTGTTTGTAGGTGGGAGGGTGAGCGAGAAAGCAGGTCGCTTGAGCAACGTTCACACAATATTCAATCTTAACGCTGCTGCGAGACGGTGGATGTGTGCGCCCACATGAGTGTGTATGTCCAGAGCAGTTTGACATTTGTGTTCTTCTGAGAACTAGCATCTTCTCAGATGCTCAGGCAGTTAAACCAGGATGGTAACACTCAATGCAACACCGGATCCAACGCTACCACAGAGGCACATGTGTGGGTGCCATGCCATGCCAACCAGCTTTTCTGATGGCGGTCTGCTTGAGGAGCATCTACAGTAGCGAAAACATTTCTCCTAAAATGATTGTCTGGAGACAATAATAATGAGTACACTGATGAATATGGGGAACACACACACACAGAGCTACAGTGAGGGGGAAAACGTATTTGATCCCCTGCTGATTTTGTACGTTTGCCCACTGACAAAGAAATGATCAGTCTATAATTTTAATGGTAGGTTTATTTGAACAGTGAGAGACAGAATAACAACAAAATAATCCTGAAAAACGCATGTCAAAAATGTTATAAATTGATTTGCATTTTAATGAGGGAAATAAGTATTTGACCCCTCTGCAAAA
Organism: Coregonus lavaretus; assembly: GCF_964263955.1. Taxonomy (NCBI): domain Eukaryota; kingdom Metazoa; phylum Chordata; class Actinopteri; order Salmoniformes; family Salmonidae; genus Coregonus; species Coregonus lavaretus. The sequence goes on along the minus strand of NC_140015.1, from coordinate 3,129,142 downwards.
CATGACTTAGTACTTGGTGGCAAGACCCTTGTTGGCAATCAGAGGTCAGACGTTTCTTGTAGTTGGCCACCAAGTTTGCACACATCTCAGGAGGGATTTTGTCCCACTCCTCTTTGCAGATCTTTTCCAAGTCATTAAGGTTTCGAGGCTGACGTTTGGCAACTCGAACCTTCAGCTCCCTCCACAGATTTTCTATGGGATTAAGGTCTGGAGACTGGCTAGGCCACTCCAGGACCTTAATGTGCTTCTTCTTGAGACACTCCTTTGTTGCCTTGGCCGTGTGTTTTGGGTCATTGTCATGCTGGAATACCCATCCACGACCCATTTTCAATGCCCTGGCTGAGGGAAGGAGGTTCTCACCCAAGATTTGACGGTACATGGCCCTGTCCATCGTCCCTTTGATGCGGTGAAGTTGTCCGGTCCCCTTAGCAGAAATACACCCCCAAAGCATAATGTTTCCACCTCCATGTTTGACGGTGGGGATGGTGTTCTTGGGGTCATAGGCAGCATTCCTCCTCCTCCAAACACGGCGAGTTGAGTTGATGCCAAAGAGCTCAATTTTGGTCTCATCTCAACACTTTCACCCAGTTCTCCTCTGAATCATTCAGATGTTAATTGGCAAACTTCAGACGTGTATATGACCCCAAGAACACCATCCCACCGTCAAACATGGAGGTGGAAACATTATGCTTTGGGGGACCTTGCGGGCGCTGCAGGATTTCAGTCCTTCATGGCGTAGTGTTACCAATTGTTTTCTTGGTGACTATGGTCCCAGCTGCCTTGAGATCATTGACAAGATCTTCCCGTGTAGTTCTGGGCTGATTCCTCACCGTTCTCATGATCATTGCAACTCCACGAGGTGAGATCTTGCATGGAGCCCCAGGCCGAGGGAGATTGACAGTTATTTTGTGTTTCTTCCATTTGCGAATAATCGCACCAACTGTTGTCACCTTCTCACCAAGCTGCTTGGCGATGGTCTTGTAGCCCATTCCAGCCTTGTGTAGGTCTACAATCTGGTCCCTGACATCCTTGGAGAGCTCTTTGGTCTTGGCCATGGTGGAGAGTTTGGAATCTGATTGATTGATTGCTTCTGTGGACAGGTGTCTTTTTATACAGGTAACAAACTGAGATTAGGAGCACTCCCTTTAAGAGTGTGCTCCTAATCTCAGCTCGTTACCTGTATAAAAGACACCTGGGAGCCAGAAATCTTTCTGATTGAGAAGGGGTCAAATACTTATTTCCCTCATTAAAATGCAAATCAATTTATAACATTTTTGACATGCGTTTTTCTGGATGTTTTTGTTGTTATTCTGTCTCTCACTGTTCAAATAAACCTACCATTAAAATGATAGTCTGATAATTTCTTTGTCAGTGGGCAAACGTACAAAATCAGCAGGGGATCAAATCCTTTTTTCCCTCACTGTATAAGAGGCACCTGTCGTGATTTGCCATTCCATGTCTGTGTCGTGTACTATCTATCTAACTGACATTTCTGAGTTGATTTTCAGATTCTACTTCCCTGACTAAAAAATAAAGCATTATTACTGACAGCTCAATTAGCAACTCAGTTGACGATTACTGATTATTGACACGCATGGACCAAATGATAGCCAAGGGTCTGAATGTTGGCCACTTCTTATGCTGTTTCCACTGTTCCCTCTACAGCATAAACACTGGTCCAAATACAGACCCTTGGGGTACCCCGGCGTAGGATTTTGATTTAGAACACTAGGATGGTACATACATCTTTTGAACCAAGAACTGAATACTTGTCATTCCCTGTATTTTAATGTGTGTTTCAGGTCTCTCCGAGAGAGGTAGTGAGAGAGAGAAGTGGGCGATAAGATCAGAGGTACGGTGGTGGGGAGAGGTGATCTGAAACAACATTGTGAAGAACGATAGAAGAAAGGCACATTGGGGGAGGCTGAGATGACAGCGGGGTAGGAGAGTTGATGAGAAGAGTGAGAAAAGGAAGGAGGAGGAGACTGAACAGGTCGTACAGACAGAAGGGTGCATCGAGGAAGGCACCTATGTCACGCTGCTATAGTCAAGATTCCTTACAGTTCACTGAAAGAGAGGAAAACCCAGAGTGGACAAAAAGAACAGATAGTGTTAAATAGAGTTGCATGTGGTAGGATAGGGATTTGAGCAACAGACAGGTATGGTATACTGTAGATCAGATGCATCCAAAATGGCACATCTCACAGTATAGCTGACGACTGAGCTGGTCTGGGGATTGGATTGCGGTCAACTCGGCCTGAACTCGACCTCCGGTTTAGAACCAATCTCATTGACCACCTGGCAGATCATCAGCGACCTACGACTTAACGATCTGTTGGGAATCTACACAACACGTGCCAGGTATGTATGAAAACTCCCTCCACTGATTGACTTCTACTTTATGCCTAGTTTCTTAACCTCTAGGTTAGTAGAGAATAAGCAAGAAGTGAAGAAGTAACTTGTTGATGTATTCACCTGGGTTGGGGTCAATTCAGAAAGTAAACCAAATTCCAATTCCAAATTTTCCCCAGTGAAAAGCATTGAAGAGTATTGGAATTTCAATGTATTTCCTGAATTTACTGGAATTGACCCCATCCCTGGTACTCACAACAGTGTTGATTAACCCAAAATTATTTTAGCATATAGACATGTTCACAATGTTGTAGATATAAATTACTTTGACTGAATCTGAATGTTCTTCAACATCATGGCCACCTGCACAGGGCCTAGGTTTTCTGAAGGCCTCAGGTCCAGCAGCGCTGTACTATACCACCTAACTGGGTCTAAGCTAGCCTTTCAGATCAGCTGTCCCTCGCTCTACTAAGATCTAGATCTAGATCAGTCTGAGTTTGGCAGAAAAGTCACCCTCCTTGTGGCTTTCTCCGGGAGGGGTGTCGCGACACAAAATGGCCACCATTTGTCACAATTATGGGCCCTTTTGAGTTCAACTCACTACCTATTAAAAGGTTTGGAGGGAGAAAGGTCCTGCAAATGAGTAAATGCCAGCCGTATGGTACCACACTGTAGTGTCATTGTAGTCATGTGTCTGTTCTTGAGGTAGTCTTATTTTGTGTGGAGTTTATGCTTTATGTGTCACGGTACTGTAGATATTATGTAAAATACAGAAAGGTGTGTGATTACATAATTTATATACAGTTTGTGAAGAGTGTGCTGGTTATTTGAAAATACAGGAAATCCGTTTCCTGTCATTAGAGAGCTGAACTCAACCACAGAGTTATAGAGTTAGCAAGAAAGTTAGAGAGAGACAGCATGTGTGAAATGGAGAATCCAAAATCACAAGGAAGGAAAATGACATGATGAGGATTTAACACTGACAACCACATTCCTATTCAGAGGAGATTAAAAAAAAAACGTATATTACAACATTAGGGGCCATTTTTTAGTCTTGGACTACAAATCACTTTCAATTGAGAATCTCCATTTAACTTGCTTCTTAGTCCAAGACTAGTCTTAATCTGGGTCAGAGAAGACAGCATAATACTGCTTTAATAGTGTCATGTCAAAAGTGTAACCTGACTGGATGAGTTTGTGTGTGTTGTGTTCTTCCTGCAGACAGTGATGGAGGTGTCTGTGCAGCTGTATGTGTCGCTGTTGAGTGGAGCGGTCCTCCTGTCACTCATCCTGTTGACTGGCCTGTGTCTCAGCTGCAGAAGACACAACCTCCCTAGTAATACCAATGCTTTGTTACTATACCCCTGATGGAATCAATAAAGTTGTATTTAATTAAAATGGGCTCTATGTATGTAAAAGTTAATGCTGTAAATGAGAAAGTGTTCTTCTCAGTCAGCTTAACTGGTAAAATAAGGGTTAAATGTAAATAATTAGAAATAATAAAACGCATTTACAGAACTTTTTTTTACCCCTCAGCGTCCATTCAGCAGCGTTACAGTGAGGATTACACTCAACAGTAAGCACTTTTTGATAAAACAACTATTCAGTGCCTATTCATAAAAATTAAACAAAATATTCAAACGTTTTCTGTGGCACTTGTAATATATGTCCGGTGCACTGTGTAAGTGTCCCCGACAAAAAGTGGGCCTGAATGTTTGCACAAATCTCCAGTTGATATCAGTGCATGTACAGTGTTGAGTCAGGTTACGATTCAAACCTCTACCAACGCTCTGGTTTCTTCTCCACTCAGCACCCCAGGATTCGGGTTGGCCCACCGACCATGTGAGTATGTGTGTGATGGCTAATGTTCTACCAAAATCTTTTCATGATACTTCTTTAGAAAAATGTATGATGATGATGATGACTATGACGAACCTTCCTCCTCAGACAACCCCTCTGCTGCCACAAGCTGTGGCGCTCCCCCTTCCAGCCTCCTTTCACCCATGTGAGTTACTACACACACACAAACAAACGCACGCACACACATACGTGACTGACTCACAGACAATGACTCATATTACCCGTCAAGCGAAATGTACCCGTCTTTCTATCCCACAGTTCACCACAGACCGTTGGGAGACCGAACTCTGTCACCCCAATTGAAAATGGTGAGATGTCTCTTCCTGTCTATTTTCTCCCCTTTGGTTTCTTTCTTCCACCACCATCTCCATAACGTCACAGTTCAGTTCCTTTTTAATAGTTAGCTTTGTTCTTGCAGAGAGTAATGACGGCTATGAGACTCCAGGAGAAGGTAATGTGAACGCTATTATCCTACCATGTTCAATAACACTGATCCCCTCAAACTTTTGTGTACAGTAACTGCTGAAGAAGTTTAGAAAAATGGCACATTGCTCCTTAGGTGAAAAAATGTTTTATTGTCACATACACCAGATATGTGCAGTGAACTGTATTGTTTTACAGGGTCAGCCATATGACGCCCCTGGAGCCAGGGTTAAGTGCCTTGCTCAAGGGCACATTGACAAAGATTTCACTTTGTTGACTTGGGTGTTTGAACCAGCAACCTTTTGATTACTGGCCCAATGCTCTAACCGCCAGGCTACTGTACCTGCCTACTTTTGCACCTACTCAGACAATTGGACATTAAACCATTCATATACTCTGACGTGATTGATTGACAGCTGTGTGTGTGTCCGTGTGTCTCTGCGGATGTGCTCTCTCTGTTCTATAGAGTATGTCAACGTGGACGACTATGAACCAGGATCAGGCTACCTGTGAGTGTTCATTTAATTTAGACAAAATACACTGAGTATACCAATCATTAGGAACACCTTCCTAATATTGAGTTGCACCCCCCCCCCTTTCCCTCAGAAGAGCCTCAATTCGTCGGGGCATGGACTTTACAAGGTGTTGAAAGCGTTCCACAGGGATGCTGGCCCATGTTGACTCCAATGCTGCACACAGTTGTGTCAAGTTGGCTGGATGTCCTTTGGGTGGGGGACCTTTCTTGATACACATGAGAAACTGTTGAGCGTGATAAACCCAGCAGCATTGTAGTTCTTGACACAAACATGTGTGCCTGGCACCTACTACCATACCCCGTTCAAAGGCACTTAAATATTTATCTTGCCCATTCACCCTCTGAATGGCACACATACACAATCCATGTCTCAATTGTCTCGAGGCTTAAAAATCCTTAATTAACATGTCTCCTCCCCTTCATCTACACTGATTGAATTGGATTTAACAAGTGACATCAGTAAAGGATCATAGCTTTTACCTGGATTCACTTGGTCAGTCTAAGTCATGGAAAGAACAGGTGTTCATAATGTTTTGTATCCTCAGTGTCTACTGTATGTCAGTGCCTGACTGTGAATGTTACACTTTGCTTTTCCAGGGTTTTCTGGGGGGAAAAAGTGGCAATTGTTACTGAGTGGACTGTCTTGGCTAAATTAAATGACTGTTAATTCTGTGGCTATAGAGTACTGGGGTGTCTCGGGTTTTGTGTAACCTCTCTCTCGTTCCTCCATATAGAATAGTGTTACCATCAGATCCGACTGGGTCTCTGCGTCATTCCAATCAATGTCTCATCTCCAAAAGCTCCCAAGTTACAGGTAGGTAATGTGGGGTGGAGAGGTGACTCATTACTTTAGCCCTCTTCGGACAGGATACATTTTAATGGGGGAGCTCAGGTAATGTAATTATGTGCACGAGCACAAATCACCACATCCGTAATTTGGTAAAACTGGTTAAACTAATCCCGTCCAAATTGTCCACTGGAAAAACTGACATTCTCTGGTAATAATTACATAACCGACATTCTATAGTAATACTAGTCCTGTGCGAATAGGGCTTTTGTGACATATTGTGGTTGAATTATTTATTTATTTTTTGTGATATCCACATGGCAGTAAGCCCTATTCGGAGGGGATACATTTTACTGGGGGAGCTCAGGTAATGTAATTATGTGCACGAGCACAAATCACCACATCCGTAATTTTAGTCCTGTCCGAATCTGCCATGTCAGTAATTTGTACATGGCAGGAAGGTTATTATCCCAGCCCTAAAAACCTACTGTTTTTTGGCAAACTCCCAGTTCATCCCTGTGTTTTGAGGGATCTTACAGAGTTTAACAGATGCTGCACCAGTTTGGGTAAGAACTTGGGAACAAATTGATGCTTAAAACAAAGTGCTATGCACGTAGCCTACAGCTGAATGAACTGTTTTGTCACATATCAACTTTCCTAGTGCCATACTTCTCTTTTAAAAGATGAAGTGGACGATATTGTGCCAATGAATTGATAAATTGCCAAGTACGTCAGGTAATTAAACGTCTGCATAGGTTACAGTTCATGGTTCTTAAAGATTATGTACTTTTTACTCCATACATTTTCCCTGACACCCAAAAGTACTCGTTACATTTTGAATGCTTAGCATGACAGAAACATTGTCCAATTCACGCACTTATCAAGAGAACATCCCTGGTCATCGCTACTGCCTCTGATCTGGCGGACTCACTAAACACACATGCTTCGTTTGTAATTGATGTCTGAGTGTTGGAGTGTGCCCCTGGCTATCCAAAAATAAAACTAAAATGGTGCTGTCTGGTTTGCTTAATATAAGGAATTTGGAATAATGTATACTTTTACTTTTGTACTTAAGTATATTTGAGCAATTACATTTACTTTTGATACGTATATTTAAAACCAAATACTTTTAGACTTTTACTCAAGTAGTATTTTACTGGGTGACTTTCACTTTTACTTGAGTAATTTTCTATGAAGATATCTTTACTCTTACTCAAGTATGACAATTGGGTACTTTTTCCACCACTGTACATAACCAATGTCCTATAGTAATACTAGAGTGCAAAGCTGTCATCAAGGCAAAGGGTGGCTATTTGAAGAATCTCAAATATGAAATATATTTTGTTTTTATTAACACTTTTTTTGGTTACTACATGATTCCATATGTGTTATTTCATAGTTTTGATGTCTTCACTATTATTCTACAATGTAGAAAATAGTAAAAATAAAGAAAAACCCTTGAATGAGTAGGTGTGTCCAAACTTTTGACTGGTACTGTATTTTTGTATTTGTTATTGTTTACTTCAGTTTATTTAGTAAATACTTTCTTAACACTTATTTTTCTTAACTGCATTGTTGGTTAAGGGCTTGTAAGTAAGCGTTTCACTATAAGTTCTACACCTGTCGGCGCATGTGACATAAAATTTGATTTGATTTGACAATTTGTACATTTAGGAGACTCAGTTTTGTTGATTAAGGGCTGTATTCAAATCTTATCGCTGAAGTTCAGCTTTACAGCGTGATTGAAATGTAAAGGCTATGTCCCCGCTTTTGCGAAGACTGCATTCGCGGTAAACGCTTCAAATTACCTTAACATTTCTAGTGCACAATCTGTAACGCTTCAGGCGATACAGCTTGAATAGAGCACTAATTTGCATACATATGTTGCCAGCAGCAGCAGATTTCTGTCCTCTTTAAAGTTTTTCTGAAGCACATGTGCAGAAAGTTATACAGAGGTTTAGAAATCAGGAAAAGGCGTCTTGATGGGCCATAGAATATTATTGATAAAATGCTGTTTGAAGTATTCACATCATGTTCATATGATATGTAAATGTAGAAGCAGAGGAGGACAAAGAGCAGGGTGAGTGATGCAATAGAAATATGTCCTGTAGGTTTATCAGTATAAACATCACAAGGGTTGTGGACTGGAGTGTACATATACAGTATATACCTCAATCCTGTATGTGTTTTTGTGTTCACAGAAAACAGTGGCGCGGAGGACAATATGAATACCGATATGAATGTCGACGTGGAAAAGAGTGATGACAGTGATGAAGGCAGCAATGACTATGTCAATACTAAAGGTATGGCCCACATTGGCACATTGAATAGAATATCACTTTTCAGGGATGTGATTTTTCCTGATTAATCAGGAATCCCTGCTTTTTTGACAGTTGTAATAACCCATGGAACTCTTTATGCCTTGGATGGAGTGAGGGAGCAGCACTTTAAAACTGATTACTTTATTACTAACCCGGATCGTCATCCCTGTGTTTTTGAGGGTTATCATAAGGTGAATGCACCAATTTGTAAGTCGCTCTGGATAAGAGCATCTGCTAAATGACGTAAATGTAATATTAAAGTTTAACAGGTGCTGCACCCAGTTTGGGTAGAACATGGGAACAGATGAATGCTTAAAACAAAGTGCTATGCACGTAGCCTACAGATGAATGATCTGTTTTGTCACATATCAACTTTCCTAGTGCCATACTTCTCTTTTAAAAGATGAAGTGGACGATATTGTGCCAATGAATTGATAAATTGCCAAATACGTCAGGTAATTAAATGTCTGCATAGGTTACAGTTAATGGTTCTTATAGACCCTTTTCCAGTACACGACACAATGACGTCACGCACAGATGCTCGCGACTCTTGGCGTCAGTAAGAAAGCCATCGCCATCTGTACCCATTCAACATAGCCTAGATTTAAGTTTTTATTACTTCTAAACAAAATAACTCATACTCTTACAATGATGTTTTGATTCTTGCTTGAACAGTCGCTAACATTTTATTTGGTTGTGATCTTTGCAAAATAACTATTTTGGATGCAGCAGTTGTTAGCTAGAACGCTAACGCTCAGTGATATAGGCTGTAGCAAAAGCTAGCCAAAGAGCCATTTTACTGGTTGAAGTTGAAGTGTATTTTAAGTATAATGCAGTTGATTTGTGATGATGACAAACATTATATTAAGCAGGACATTCATAGGAGCCTTAAAATCAAATTATAATCCAAAAGTAGTGTGAAATGCACTCATAAGCAACATGTAAATAGAGGCAATTTCTGCTGCCGTTCTATAAAGAACTCCCCCTTGTTCTGCCACCAACTTGCGCGCAACGCCCTCGTGCGGCAATGTTTGTAAACACAGAAAGGGGTCTATAGATATGCATTATTATTTTGAATTTCTCCGAACTGAAGGCCATTAGGTTAAGTGGCGATTTTTAGCATGTAAATCTTGGTGGCACAAACTCAACATTTTTTTTCTTAGATGCATGTTAGAGCATAAACAAAGCTGTTTCAACAGCAGAGCTTTCTTTTCAAAAGCATGGAGTGAATCCTTAGCACAGCTACATCTGACTATCGGCGGAGCCTTGTCTGGCAGCCCTATTAACTGCCTTTTAAAAAAACATAGCTGATATGGATGAATTGCTTAAACAAATGTGGTTTCTACTGACAATTGAGAAGTACAAACCATGGCATTAGGGAACGATGAGCGGATAAGAGGCAATCCGTAATTTCGATTAAGAAATTAATGAGTGAGCTAAGACGGACGTAGTCAATATAACTATTTGTTCAGCACTTTTTAAATGTACAGCGACAGAATTCAAAACATGGGACGTTCTTACAGTATTCTCCCTGTACACCAAGTAGGAACTGTAGGATAAATAAAGGGGGTATATAAGCAGACAATGAAAGCTCCTACAATATTCGATGATGACATTTCACTAAAACAGGCTATAGGCTACATGTGCACCACCAAGTCAGAACAGTAGGCTAAGTTATGAGGGGGAAAGGGACCAATTTATTAGGGTGAGGCACATGGGCTACTAACAACTTACTACACATTTAGTATTACTTTCTTAGCTACAGTATACATATCTCCCTGGCATATTGCATCATTTATGCAGCAGCAAACAATACATTTTTGGACTCACTTGAACAGGAAGATGGCGCGGCAGTCCTTCTTGTGGGCAAACTTTGTCATGAAACTTTGTCATCAAATATGGCATTCTCTGGATTTATGGTGCTTTCAAGACAACTGGGAACTCTGGAAAAAAAACGAGGTTGAATCATGATGTCAGTGATCTTCAGGTCGGAGCTCTAGAAAGAGGCCCGAGTTGGATGACCGTTCAAAACATGTTTTCCCAGTCGGAGCTCGTTTTTTTCCGATTTCCCAGTTGTCTTAAACTCACTGAAGTCTGAGATTTCCCAGTTCCTAGTTTCCAGTTGTTTTGAATGTGGCTAAAGTCATGCTGGATTGAAAGCATGGCCAATGTATTCAACCTTTTCTCGCCCATGGTGTCGCGTGTGAACACTTGCAGTTAGCCACTGATTCCTTCCAAACCACTCATTGTTGAATTTGCGATTTCCAACTTGTTGCGTAATGTTTATGGCCGATGAGCCACGATACGTTTTATCTATAATTTCTCTTCATATGACAAGGATTGAAAAGGATTTGCCAGTATATTGTCGACGTGATTCATGATGATGACTGCTTGTCTAGCTTGCTAGCTAAGATTTTGAAAGTATGATGTTGACGTGATCAGTCCAATCAAAGCTACGGTAGATATAATGTGATTTGACGTCATTTTATCTGTGGCCAATGACTTTGAGCCTTCTTGGATGGGCACTTCTAATGTAAATCTATGGCAGCACCCAAGGGGGCTTGAACTTTCGAGCTCTCCCTGGCTGCAGTCCAAAATTTTTATTTGTACCCCCTCAGCCCTCGCGCTAGTCACTTTCCTTTGGGGGAATCCCCGTCGAAACCGGATGCAGTTTGATTGTCAACGGAGGTTCAATTCACTAACGTTACCTCCTCGGCCCTCGATTTAGCTTGAGGGAGCGAGTGAAGAACTAAGATCACTTATGGGGTTGATATGACCCACTATTCAATGCAAACTGTTGTCATGTGTCATACTCCGGTGGCTGCAAAGTGTCAAATGTAATCAACACAGCTGCAAAATTATGAAGCTAGCTTGCAAAAAAAAAAAAAATAGATTACATTGATTTTAGCGTTGGAAAATTGGCTTAGTCTCGTAGTGAGGACTCTATAAAACGTAGCTAGCTTCATAAACATAGCTTTGGGAATTCTGAAATGTATTGGAAGAAATGACCAAATAAAACTAGCTAGCTAGCTAGCTATGGGTAACTGTAGCTAGCTAAGTTACCTGACAGGAGTGCTAGCTAGCTATGTTAGCTTGCTAGGTACAGTCATAGCTTTAGGTTGGTTGTTTTTAAGCTCAATTTCAAGATTTCCACCAAGGACGTTGCCTCTCCGATCATCACTCTCCCTCGCTTGGGCAAGGAACATTTAAGGTACACTCGGATGTGATGTAAAACGTTATTCAAGGACTGCGGGTTTAGGGCAGAGGGCTGTCTACTTTGAATTTGGACTGGGTCCCCTGTAGATTTTGCGGTAACGTAGTGTTCCCATGAGTGACAGAATACTGAGCCAATCACGGCGCAACTAGAGAAGATTACCAACCCCTACGCTCTGTATTTTCCGCTGGCTGCCCCAGCACCACAAAAAGCACCTGTATTTTGGAGCTGCCTTATTCAAGAAAGCAAAAAAGAGACCATGTTTGTATGCGGCTTTATTAACTCAATATTTTTTTTGCGTTTTGCCCCACCTGCCCTGAATGACGGGTGGCCACTGATTAGGTCAATATTAGGCTATCCTAGACATTTGAAATATCTTCACGCCTAGAAGAGCCTCCAGGCTTCCGTCATAACAGTCAATTTTGAATGAGGAAAAAAATGAATTACAGAGGCAGTTTGGTAAAACTAATCCCATCCGTGTCGTCCACTGGAAAAACTGACATGCTGGGGTAATAATTACATAACTGACGTTCTATAGTAATACTAGTCCCGTGTGAATAGGGCTTTAAAGACAGTTAAATACATGGATATTACAGTACATACACAATAAAACATTTCAGTTGAAATCACAAGTGCAATGCATGCCAATATGTACATTTAGGAGACTCAAAAGAGTTTTGTGGATTAAGGGCTGTATTCAATCCTTATTGCAGAAATTCAGCTTTCGTGGAGACTGCATTCATTGTAAACGCTTCAAATTACCTTAACATTGTGCACAATCTGTAACGCTTCAGGCGATACAGCTTGAATAGAGCACAATTTGCATACATATGTTGCCAGCAGCAGCAGATTTCTTTCCTCTTTAAAGTTTTTCTGAAGCACATGTGCAGAAAGTTATACATAGGTTTAGAAATCAGGAAAAGGCATCTTGATGTGCCATAGAATATTATTGATAAAATGCTGTTTGAAGTATTCACATCATGTTCATATGATATGTAAATGTTGAAGCAGAGGAGGACAAAGAGCAGGGTGAGTGATGCAATAGAAATATGTCCTGTAGGTTTATCAGTATAAACATCACAAGGGTTGTGGACTGGAGTGTACAGATAAAGTGTATTTGGAAAGTATTCAGACCCCTTCACTTTTCCCACATTTTGTTACGTTACGGCCTTATTCTAAAATTGATTAAATAAATAAAAATCCTCATTAATCTACACACAGTACCCCATAATGACAAAGCGAAAACAGATTTTTTGGAAATGTCTGCTATATTATTAAAAATAAAAAACAGGTACCTTATTAACATAAGTATTCACACCGTTTGCTATGAGACTCAAAATTGAGCTCAGGTCAAATCGAATCAAGTCAAATTGTATTTGTCACATGCGCAGAATACAACAGTGAAATGCTTACTTACAAGCCCTTAACCAACAATGTGGTTTTAAGAAAAATAAGTGTTAAGTGAAAAATAGATAAGTAAATAAACAATAAAAAATGGACTAATAATGAAAGAGCAGCAGTAAAATAACAGTAGCGAGGCTATATACAGGGGGTACCGGTACAGAGTCAATGTGCGGGGGCACCGGTTAGTCAAGGTAATTGAGGTAATATGTACATGTAGGTAGAGGTAAAGTGACTGCATAAATAATAAACAGAGAGTAGCATCAGCGTAAAAATAGAGGGGGGGTGGGCAATGCAAACAGTCTGGGTAACCATTTGATTAGCTGTTCAGGAGTCTTATGGCTTGGGGGTAGGTGCATCCTGTTTTCATTGATCATCCTTGAGATGTTTCTACAACTTGATTGGAGTCCACCTGTGGTAAAGTCAATTGATTGGACATGATTTGGAAAGGCACACACCTGTCTATATAAGGTCCCACAGTTGACAGTGCATGTCAGAGCAAAAACCAAGCCATGAGGTCAAAGGAATTGTCCGTAGAGCTCAGAGACAGGATTGTGTCGATGCACAGATCTGGGGAAGGGTACCAAAACATTTCTGCAGCATTGAAGGTCCCCAAGAACACAGTGGCCTCCATCATTCTTAAATGGAAGAAGTTTGGAACCACCAAGACTCTTCCTAGAGCTGGCCGCCTGGCCAAATTGAGCAATTGGGGGAGAAGGACTTTGGTCAGGGAGGTGACCAAGAACCCGATGGTCACTCTGACAGAGCTCCAGAGTTCCTCTGTGGAGATGGGAGAACCTTCCAGAAGGACAACCATCTCTGCAGCACACCAATTAGGCCTTTATGGTGGAGTTTGCCAAAAGGCACCTAAAGGACTCTCAGATCATGAGAAACAAGTTTCTTTGGTCTGATGAAACCAAGATTGAACTCTTTGGCCTGAATGCCAAGCGTAATGTCTGGAGGAAACCAGGCACCGCTCATCACTTGGCCAATACCATCCCTACGGTGAAGCATGGTGGTGGCAGCATCATGCTGTGGGGATGTTTTTCAGTGGTAGGGACTGGGAGACTAGTCCGGATCGAGGGAAAGATGAACGGAGAAAAGTACAGAGAGATCTTTGATGAAAACCTGCTCCAGAGCACTCAGGACCTCAGACTGGGGCGAAGGTTCACCTTCCAACAGTACAATGACCCTAAGCACACAGCCAAGACAACGCAAGAGTGGCTTCGGGACAAGTCTCTGAATGTCCTTGAGTGGCCCAGCCAGAGCCCAGACATGAACCCGATCGAATATCTCTGGAGACCTGAAAATAGCTGTGCAGCGACGCTCCCCATCCAACCTGACAGAGCTTGAGAGGAGTAATCGCTGCCAAAGGTGCTTCAACAAAGTACTAAGCAAAGGGTCTGAATACTTATGTAAATGTATATCAGTTTTTTGTTTTTAATACATTTGCAAATTTTTCTACAAATCAGTTTTTGCTCTGTCATTATGGGGTATTGTGTGTAGATGATGAGGGGGGGGGGGGAAACAATTTAATCCAGGTTAGAAAAGGCTGTAACGTAACAAAATGTGGAAAAAGTGAAGAGGTCTGAATACTTTTCGAATGCACTGTATACCTCAAACCTGTTTGTGTGTTCACAGAAAACAGTGGCGCGGAGGACAATATGAATACCGATATGAATGTCGACGTGGAAAAGAGTGATGACAGTGATGAAGGCAGCAATGACTATGTCAATACTAAAGGTATGGCCCACATTGGCACATTGAATAGAATCACTTTTCAGGAATGTGATTTTTTGCTGATTAATCAGGAATCCCTGCTTTTTTGACAGTTGTAATAACCCATGTAACTCTTTATGCCTTGGAAGGAGTGAGGGAGCAGCTCTTTATAAACTGTTTACTTTATTACTAACCCGGATTGTCATCCCTGTGTTTTTGAGGGATATTACTGAGTTTTAACAGATGCTGCACCCAGTTTGGGTAAGAACATGGGAACAAGTTAATGCTTAAAACAAAGTGCTATGCATGTAGCCCACAGATGAATGATCTGTTTTGTCACATATCAACTTTCCTAGTGCCATACTTCTCTTTTAAAAGATGAAGTGGACGATATTGTGCCAATGAATTGATAAATTGCCAAATATGTCAGGTAATTAAATGTCTGCATAAGTTACAGTTCATGGTTCTTATTGATATGCATTTTATTTAGACTTTCTCCGAACTGAAGGCCATTAGGTCAATATTAGGCTATCCCTAGATATTTGCAGTATCTTCATGCCTAGAAGAGCCTCCAGGCTTCCGCCATAACAGTCCATTTTGAATGAGGAAAAAAAATTATTACAGGGGCAGTTTGGTCAAACTAATCCCGTCCGAATCGTCCACAGGAAACACTGAAATTCTGGGGTAATAATTACATAACTGACGTTCTATAGTAATACTAGACCCTTACAAATAGGGCTTTTGTGACATCTTGTGGTTAAAAGCTTTTGCATTTTTTATTGCTATCCAAATGACACTTTAATACATGGATATTACAATATATACACAATAAAACATTGAAGTTGAAATCACAAGTGCAATACAGTGCCTTCGGAAAGTATTCAGACCCCTTGACTCTTTCCACAATTTGTTACGTTACAGTTTATTCTAAAATGGATTAAATTGTTTTTTCCCCTCATCAATCTACACACAATACCCCATAATGACAAAGCAAAAACAGGTTTTTATAAATTTTTGCTAAATTATTAAATATAAAAAACTTAAATAGCACATTTTTGAAGGTATTCAGACCCTTTACTCAGTACCTTGTTGAAGCACCTTTGGCAGCGATTACAGCATCAAGTCTTCTTGGGTATGACGCTACAAGCTTGGCACACCTGTATTTGGGGAGTTTCTCCCATTCTTCTGTGGAAAAAGTCAAGGCTCTGAATAATTTCTGAATGCATCTCAATCCTGTATGTGTTTTTGTGTTCACAGAAAACAGTAGCGCAGATGGCAATATGAATGGCAACGTGGGAAAGAGTGACGACAGTGATGAAGATGACAATGACTATGTCAATACTAAAGGTATGGCCCACATTGGCACATTGAATAGAATCACTTTTCAGGAATGTTATTTTTTCCTGATTAATCAGGAATCCCTGCTTTTTTGACAGTTGTAATAACCCATGGAACTCTTTATGCCTTGGAAGGAGTGAGGGAGTAGCTCTTTATAAACGGATTACTTTATTACTAACCCGGAGCATGGCGTAACAGGCAGACAGTCGCAGCTGCACTCAACGTGTGTAATGGGGTGCATTCCATTACTCTAACAATGCTACCAATAGGTACTCAAGTGCTACACCACCTGGTAATGTGTATGTGTAATGACGTTAATACCACATTACCACATTCCTCCCCTCTTAAGATTTCAATATTACATCTTCACAAATAGAACCGTTTTTAAGGATATACAACATAAGACGTTCCGTATGCTCTTATATTGCGTTAATGAACCAATTTTGAAATAAAGTTATTTTAAAATTATTTTAAACGTGTTATGTACTCTACTGATCTAAACAAGTCAGTCAGTGTAAACCATAAACATGACATTTCACATGTTCACAATCATTGTATTTTCACATGCTTGGGTAACTAAGTATTTAACTCGAGTCTCTTTTACTGTCTTTTAGTTGTCTTTTAAAAACAATTTACATCACAGTTCTTTTTTATTTTCTTGTTCAGAATTCAAAGTCTTTTAAGCAGCTTGGAAGCTTTGCGTGCCTCTGTGGTCCACGTACACTAGGGGTAGTGTTCATTCTCAACGGTGGAAAAGCCACCAGCTGTTTCTGAGCTGGGCTCAGAGTATTTGACTCTGAAACTGGGTTCTCCTCTTGGTGAACTGTTTCATCTGTTACGTTCTCTGTCTGTGGAACGTGCACCACAGAAGCACTCGGATAGCTAGAGAACAGCCTGTCCTCTGACATCACAACTTGTAATTCACTTGTTGTTCCATCCCGTCTGGCAAGAATCTGATCGACATGTCTGCGAACCACTTTACCATCTCCCAACATTACCTTGTAGGAGACAGGAGAAGTCACTGAGTCTATGTATCCAGGAATCCATTTTCCCATGACTGAAATTTCTGGTAAGGACATGGTCCCCCTCTCCAAAACGTCAGCCCTTGGTATGTTTGTCATGGTTCTCTTTCTGTCTTTTGTTTCCGTTCAACTTTCCTTTTCAGGTCTGGATAGACTAGGTCCAGTGTGGAGCGTAGTCTACGACCTAATAACATCTCAGCAGGAGAAAGTCCTGTTGTGGATTGAGGTGTTATTCTGTAGCTGAACAGAACACGTGACACTTTTGTTGCTATGCTCCCTTCTGCACTTTTCTTCATTTCTTTAAATGTCTGTACTGAGCGTTCCAGCAGTACATTTAAAGATCGATGATATGGAGCAGATGTCACATGCAGAATACCGTTGTTTCTGAAGGATTCTTGTGTTTCTGTACTCACGAAACAGGTCGCATTGTCGCTCACCACAATCTCAGGTATCCCTTGGTTACTAAAGCTCTGTCGTAGGCCATCTATCGTAGTGGTGGACGAAGCAGAACTAAGCGGATACACATCCATCTATTTTGAATGTGCATCAATGATTATCAGGAACATTTTCCCCATCAATGGCCCTGCGCAATCTATGTGCAATCTTCTCCAAGGTTTCTCTGGAAACTCAATAGGGTGGAGCTGCTGTTGGTGCCTTTCTGTGTTCCAGACACGTGTTACATGTCTTGACTAGATTGTCTATCTCCTGATCTAGTTTTGGCCACCATATGTAACTCCTAGGCAACGCTTTCATATGCGAGACCCCAGGGTGACTCTGATGTACACTACCAGTCAAAGGTTTGGACACACCTACTCATTCAAGGGTTTTTCTTTATTTTTACTATTGTTTTACATTGTAGAATAATAGTGAAGACATCAAAACTATGAAATAACACATAATCAATCAATCAATTTTATTTTATATAGCCCTTCTTACATCAGCTAATATCTCGAAGTGCTGTACAGAAACCCAGCCTAAAACCCCAAACAGCTAGTAATGCAGGTGTAGAAGCACGGTGGCTAGGAAAAACTCCCTAGAAAGGCGAAAACCTAGGAAGAAACCTAGAGAGGAACCAGGCTATGAGGGGTGGCCAGTCCTCTTCTGGCTGTGCCGGGTGAAGATTATAACAGAACCATGCCAAGATGTTCAAAAATGTTCATAAGTGACAAGCATGGTCAAATAATAATCAGGAATAAATCTCAGTTGGCTTTTCATAGCCGATCATTAAGAGTTGAAAACAGCAGGTCTGGGACAGGTAGGGGTTCCATAACCGCAGGCAGAACAGTTGAAACTGGAATAGCAGCAAGGCCAGGCGGACTGGGGACAGCAAGGAGTCACCACGGCCGGTAGTCCCGACGTATGGTCCTAGGGCTCAGGTCTCTCAGTTGGCTTTTCATAGCCGATCATTAAGAGTTGAAAACAGCAGGTCTGGGACAGGTAGGGGTTTCGTAACCGCAGGCAGAACAGTTGAAACTGGAATAGCAGCAAGGCCAGGCGGACTGGGGACAGCAAGGTGTCATCATGCCCGGTAGTCCTGACGTATGGTCCTAGGGCTCAGGTTCTCAGAGAGAAAGAGAGAACGAGAGAATTAGAGAGAGCATACTTAAATTCACACAGGACACTGGATAAGACAGGAGAAGTACTCCAGGTATAACCAACTAACCCCAGCCCCCCGACACATAAACTACTGCAGCATAAATACTGGAGGCTGAGACAGGAGCGGTCCGGAGACACTGTGGCAGCTTTGCACACTCTTGGCTTTCTCTCAACCAGCTTCATGAGGTAGTCACCTGGAATCATGTAGTAACCAAAAACGTGTTAAACAAATCAAAATATATTTTATATTTGAGATTCTTCAAAAAGCCACCCTTTGCCTTGGACAGCTTTGCACACTCTTGGCTTTCTCTCAACCAGCTTCATGAGGTAGTCACCTGGAATGCATTTCAATTAACAGGTGTGCCTTCTTAAAAGTTAATTTGTGGAATTTATTTCATTCTTAATGCGTTTGAGACAATCAGTTGTGTTGTGACAAGGTAGGGGGGGGGGGTATACAGAAGATAGCCCTATGTGGTAAAAGACCAAGTCCATTTTATGGCAAGAACAGCTCAAATAAGCAAAGAGAAACGACAGTCCATCATTATTTTAAGACATGAAGGTCAGTCAATACGGAACATTTCAAGAACTTTGAACGTTTCTTCAAGTGCAGTCGCAAAAACCATCAAGCGCTATGATGAAACTGGCTCTCATGAGGACCGCCACAGGAATGGAAGACCCAGAGTTACCTCTGCTGCAGAGGATAAGTTCATTAGTTACCAGCCTCAGAAATTGCAGCCCAAATAAATGCTTCACAGAGTTCAAGTCACAGACACATCTCAACGTCAACTGTTCAGAGGGGACTGTGTGAATCAGGCCCTCATGGTCGAATTGCTGCAAAGAAACCACTACTAAAGGACACCAATAAGAAGAAGAGACCTGGTTGGGCCAAGAAACAACGAGCAATGGACATTAGACCAGTGGAAATTTGTCCTTTGGTCTGGAGTCCAAATTGGAGATTTTTGGTTCCAACCGCCGTGTCTTTGTGAGACGCGGTTTGTGTGAACGGATGATCTCCGCATGTATTTCCAACCGTAAAGCATGGAGGTGTTGGTGTTATGGTGTGGGGGTGCTTTGCTGGTGACACTGTCTGATTTATTTAGAAGAATTCAAGGCACACTTAACCAGCATGGCTACCACAGCATTCTGCAGTGATACGCCATCCCATCTGGTTTGGGCTTAGTGGGACTATCATTTGTTTTTCAACAGGACAATGACCCAACACACTATTTAACCAAGAAGGAGAGTGATGGAGTGCTGCATCAGGTGACCTGGCCTCCACAATCCCCAGACCTCAACCCAATTGAGATGGTTTGGGATGAGTCGGACGGCAGGGTGAAGGAAAAGCAGCCAACAAGTGCTCAGCATATGTAGAAACTCCTTCAAGACTGTTGGAAAAGCATTCCAGGTGAAGCTGGTTGAGAGAATGCCAAGGATGTGCAAAGCTGTCATCAAGGCAAAGGGTGGCTATTTGAAGAATCTCAAATATACAATATATTTTGATTTGTTTAACACTTTTTTGGTTACTACATGACTCCATACATGTTATTTCATAGTTTTGTCTTCACTATTATTCTACAATGTAGAAAATAGTAAAAAAATTAAGAAAAACCCTTGAATGAGTAGGTGTGTCAACTTTTGACGGGTACTGTAGGATAGCCTGGCGTGTTGGCTGTGGAATAATCACTCGTGCTCCCCATAAAACGCAACCATCCTGTACATTCAACTCTATTTTCCTGTCACATTATGGTGTGAATTCAGTCCCTTCTGTTTGTTGTGGCCATCCCCTTACTACACATATTCTCTAACTCTAGACAGTATTGTATCTTTACTTGTTCAGGATCTCACTTGCTCTACAGTCACGAGTGCCGTGTCCATGTCCACGAACATCAGCACTCTGTCCTCTTGAGTTGCTATGATGGGCGTGTACGACAGCGGAAGATGGCTCAAGGCATCTGCATTCACATGGTACTTTCCTTCCTTGAAAACCATGACATACTTCTTTATAGTTTTTTTATGTTTTTTTTCTATAGTTTATTTTATTTATTTTTATTTTTATTTATTTTTTGTCATTTAGCAGACGCTCTTATCCAGAGCGACTTACAGTTAGTGAATACATATTTATTTTTTTATACTGGCCCCCCGTGGGAATCGAACCCACAACCCTGGCGTTGCAAACGCCATGCTCTATCAACTGAGCTACATCCCTGCCGGCCATTCCCTCCCCTACCCTGGACGACGCTGGGCCAATTGTGCGCCGCCCATGAGTCTCCCGGTCGCGGCCGGCTGCGACAGAGCCTGGATCCGAACCAGGATCTAGTGGCACAGTTAGCACTGCGATGCAGTGCCTTAGACCACTGCGCCACTCAGGAGTCTGTGCCCTCAACGACACTGCCCACCTCTGGATTCTCTGAGAGAACATCTCAAAAAGACAGTAAGGGTTTATACATATACTTCCTGCCATATATGTATTTGTTGAACCTCTGAACCCCAAACATTACTGCTAACCCCTCTTTGTCTAATTGGGAATAGTTATTTTCTCCTGGGTTAAGAGTTCTCGACATAAACCCTATTGGGCTCTCAGTTCCGTCCTGCATACGGTGTGACAGAACTGCCCCTACCCCGTAGGGTGACGCATCACACGAGAGAATGAGGTCCTTCTCTCCATCGTAATGAACAAACACATCCAATGACTGCGTCAGTTTCTTTGATTCTACAAACGAAGCCCCCTGATCTTTCTGCAACTGCCACTTTGTCTCTTTACGCAGTAGTGTGTGAAGAGGCGCTAACACTGGTGCCTTGTATGTGTAATGACGTTAATACCACATTACCGCAACAGTGCACATGTTCAAGAAGGCATTTCTGCCCAAAAATGTATTTTGACGAAAAAACTTTTTTTCCTGTTTCAAATGAGAAGGGTGTAATTGCAGACCGCAATTTGGGGAGTTTTCAGATATAGGCGTTTCTTGATATCAAGTTACACATATTGATGTTCGCCATTGGTCTGTGGCTGTTTCTTTTGCGTCGGGGACAACAGTTGTTGACAACTGTAGCATGGGCGGATTTGAACTGTGCAAAGGCCCGTTACGTCATCGAGCGAAAGGGGGGAGCGGCCATCTTAAATCGAACAGAAATCTGTGCTGCTTGGACATGTTGTCAACAAGGCAGCATGGTGCATCGTCCAGAAGCATACATTTCATTTCCATAAAATAAATGTTTGAATTTTATAACTTGTTTTCATTGCAAAGGCAGATAAAGCTCAAAAGCAATCACTTTTGCATGTGAAAACACAGAATCCTACTCATTAATCCACATGCTCCTACATCAATTTGTTTTGAGCCGACTTCGCCGTGGGATTTGAACAGGGCACCTGGCTCATGCTGGGAGGCAGCCCGGTTCCAAAACTAATGCAATCAACTTTCACCTGGTGCAAAACATGGGCACCCGGGAGAGATTAATCGAACCTCCTCACTGTAGCTAAATCTAACCCTTTTCCTAACCTTAACCTCAGTCTCCTGATGGTACTCCTGCTATGTAAACAAATAATCTGTGTCCAGAAACCATCAGTTTCATAACACTGGAACTGACCAATGGCAGGTATCAATCAGCGTTTCCTGATATCAAGAAACACCCAGAGTTGCGGTCTGCAATTACGCCATATTCTTTCAAATGCCTCCTCTTCTGTGAAGTAGTAACATCCCTCTTCCACCACTGTGCGGCATCACATAGGTCTATGGGTTATGTGTGTCCCAATGACTCCTTATTTCCTATATGGTGCACTACTTTTGACCAGAGCCCTATGGACCCTGGTCAAAAGTAGTTCACTATAAAGGAATTAGGGTGCCATTTGGGGACACATCCTTATTCTCTATTCATATTTGATAGAAACTGACCTATCCTCCAATAGCCATTACTGCATGTTGTCCTGATCACACCCCTGATTTTATTAAAGTGGAACTGACAGCGTTTTAACTACTTTGCAGATATGAAACAGACAATCATATCAGTAAAAAATATCAAATTCTTTATAAAGAGGTTTTAAAAATAGGTTATATTTGATTCAACATTCCATGACTTACAGTAAGACATTGTTGGCAGAATAGATGGATACAGTTCAATGCATGATTAATAAAATTCAACAATACATTCCTTGGTAGTCCAAAAAACATTGGTGTCAGGTTGTAAATCACAGCTGGCCAGGTACATTGTTTGCTGCCTCCACCCAATCGGGATGCACTGTTTCAGTTTCAATGACTAAATATTTGGAACAAAAACGGACGACTGTAACTAAGGATGTGAATGTTAATACAATCAAAGTAGCAAGGGCAATGATCATAAGTCAGTCATAATGTGGCTAATTGGCTAGCGCACGTATCAAACACGAATAGGACACACAAGCAAGTATAAATGAGTCAACAATTGAGTCATTTACTTTATGAAATTACAGCCTGATGCGCTCGCATCAGTGAATTCAACTTCAATTGCGCTGCTTTCGTGTGTCCCGTTTACAGCACCCAGTGGAGGGAAAGTATTATGTAATAATATATGTTACCTTATATGCTTATGTGTGACACACAGTATTCAAATGTTTATTATATACAGTACCAGTCAAAAGTTTGGACACACCTACTCATTCCAGGGTTTTTCTTTATTTTTACTATTTTCTACATTGTAGAATAATAGTGAAGACATCAAAACTATGAAATAACACATTTGGAATCATGTAGTAACCAAAAAAGTGTTAAACAAATCAAAATATATTTTAGATTCTTCAAAGTAGCCACTCTTTGCCTTGATGACAGCTTTGCGCACTCTTGGCATTGAACTTTGACTAATTGCCACCATCACCACAGTTTTTTTGTTAGCCATCTGACTATAAGTTGTAAAAAAGTGAACTATCCCTTTAACATCCTTCAATTTATTGAATTGAAATGGTGTATTACTTTTTAATGGGATAATGCGAGATTGAGGTCATTTTTCTACTTACCCAGAGTCAGATGAACTCATGAATACAATTTGTATGTCTCTGCGTGCAGATTGGAGATTATTGAAGTTAGCATATCGTTAGTTTAGCACAATTGCTGGAAGTCTCCCGATATAGTAGCCAGCAGATCACAACGTTGTATCTGTCTCAAATACAAGCATTTTGCAACACCCGCAATAACATCTGCTAAATATGTGTATGCAACCAATAAAATTTGAATGGTGCTGCCCATGCGCGCACAGATACCATAATGAGACGGATACAACGCTGCGATCTCTATACATCTTTATGGGACAGAGAATGAGGAAGTGGATATAATCTTATGATTATCAGTCAAATTAACGAATTTATAAAATATAGAGTATACTATAATACATTTTGAGTGCACCATACAGCAATGCTGCATTCAACCGCACTGGTGATCCATGCAGTGCAAAAAAAATGAAATATTTTAAGTTATTAAATGCTTTTTAATTAGGGTTGCAGCGTATTATCAAATTAAAATGTATTTGTCACATGCGCCGAATACAACAGGTGTAGACCTTACCGTGAAATCCTTACTTACAAGCCTTTAACCAACAATGCAGTTCAAGGGGAGGGAATGGCTGGCAGGGGATGTAGCTCAGTTGGTAGAGCATGGCGTTTGCAACGCCAGGGTTGTGGGTTCGATAAAATAATGTATGTGCTAACTGTAAGTCGCTCTGGATAAGAGCGTCTGCTAAATGACTAAAATGTAAATGTAAGAAATAGAGTTAAGAAAATATTTACTAAATAAACTAAAGTAAAAAATATAAATAAAATAAAAAGTAACAATAAAATAACAATAACCAGGCTATATACAGGGGGTACCAGTACAGAGTCAATGTGCGGGGGTACA
This sequence comes from Coregonus lavaretus, assembly GCF_964263955.1. Taxonomy (NCBI): domain Eukaryota; kingdom Metazoa; phylum Chordata; class Actinopteri; order Salmoniformes; family Salmonidae; genus Coregonus; species Coregonus lavaretus. The sequence goes on along the minus strand of NC_140015.1, from coordinate 3,104,716 downwards.
GATTAGTTGAGATAATTTGTAGCTAGGGAAAAAGTGACTATGCATAGATAATAAACAGTGAGTAGCAGCAGTGTAAATAGTCTGGGTGGCCATTTGATTAATTGTTCAGCAGTCTTATGGCTTGGGGGTAGAAGCTGTTAAGGAGCCTTTTGGACCTAGACTTGGCGCACCGGTACCACTTGCCGTGTGGAAGCAGAGAACAGTCTGACTTGGGTGACTGGAGTCTTTGACAATTTTTTGGGCCTGCCTCTGACACCGCCTAGTATATAGGTCCTGGATGGCAGGAAGCTTGGCCCCACTGATGTACTGGGCCGTACGCACTACCCTCTGTAGCGCCTTCATCTTAATGTCGAGCAGTTGCCATACCAGGCGGTGATGCAACCGGTCAGGATGCTCTCGATGGTGCAGTTGTATAACCTTTTGAGGATCTGGAGACTGGAGAAAAAGGTGTTGTTATGCCCTCTTCACGACTGTCTTGGTGTGTTTGGACCATGATAGTTTATTGGTGATGTGGACACCAAGGAACTTGAAACTCTCGACCCACTCCACTACAGCCCGTCGATGTGAATGGGGGTGTGTTCGGCCCTCCTTTTCCTGTAGTCCACGATCATTTCCTTTGTCTTGCTCACATTGAGGGAGGGGTTGTTGTCCTGGCACCACACTGCCAGGTCTCTGACCTCCTCCCTATAGGCTCTCATCGTCGTCGGTGATCAGGCCTACCACCGTTGTGTCGTTAGCAAACTTTATGATGGTGTTGGAGTCGTGCTTGAACAGGGAGTACAGGAGGGGACTAAGCACGCACCTGAGGGGCCCCAGTGTTGAGGATCATCGTGGCAGATGTGTTGTTGCCTACCCTTACCACCTGGGGGCAGCCCGTCAGGAAGTAGGCTAATCACCACTGCCCCAGAAGCAAGCACCAGTTAGCCTTGAGCTAGCCTCGAGCCAGGCCCATATCCCGGCTATCTACCTCTTTGTCTCCCGGACGGGAGTAGCCAGCTAACTAGGTACTTGCTATTAGCCACCGTTAGCGGTTTTTCACCATTGTCCGTGGCCTGCACTACCTACCAGCCAGCTCTAGCCTGGACTATTATCGACCAGTCTGCACTGTCTGCACAGCGCGTTATCGACCCAGAACATATCGGATTTTCTGCCGGAATCACTAAATCACTGGACCTTTAACACCGGATCATCGCAACTAGCTAGCTGCAACCAAATGGATGTTGTTGTTGGCTAATCAGCCTTGAGCTAGCCTCGAGTCAGGCACATCTCCCGGCTATCTACCTCTCTGTCAACCAGACGGGACCTCCTAGAGTCGACACGGAGCCCCGCCGATCCATCACGACTGGTCTGCCAACGTAATCGTCTGTGGTTTCAACAGGCTTCCCGTTGCGACGACCACAAAGATCCATCTGCTAGCCCCGGCCCGCTAGCACACGCAAACAACAGCTGTGCATCCTGCTCGCTGTGCTGTAGCACCAATTCAAACTGCTCTCGGACTCACATATTGCTGTTCACTGGACCTTATGATCACTCAGCTGCACAGCTGATGCCTGCTGGACTGTTCCTTTACACGGTACCCTGTCCTGTTTATCTGTTTAGCCTCAGCCCAAACTTTCATCGCCATTACCAGTTGTTGTCTTAACTCTCTCTAATAACACCTGTGATTGCTTTATGCCCCTCTCCCATGTCAATATGCCTTGCCTATTGCTGTTCCAGTTAGTTTGTATTATACAATTTCAATATAGAACCCCAAGTCATTCTCAAACTGTCTCAAATAGCTCCTTTGTTCCACCCCCCATACAAGCTGAGACCGGCTCAATCGGTGCCTCCAGTGATGCTATCTCTTTCATTGTTACCAAACGCTTAGGTTTACCTCCACTGTACTCATATCTTTCCATATCCTTGTCTGTACATAATGCCCTGAATCTATTCTACAACGCCCGGAAATCTGCCCCCTTTATTCTCTGTACCCAACGCACTAGAAGACCAGTTCTTAAAGCCTTTAGCCGTATCCTTATTCTAGTCCTCCTCTGTTCCTCTGGTGATGTAGAGGCTAACCCAGGCCCTGCAGCCCCCAGTATCACTCCTTCTCCCCAGGAGCTATCATTTGTTGACTTCTGTAACCGTAAAAGCCTTGGTTTTCTCAGAAGCCTCCTTCCTAAGGTTGAGTTATTCACTGCGTTAGCACACTCCGCCAACCCTGATGTTCTAACAGTGTCTGAATCCTGGCTTAGGAAGGCCACCAAAAATTCAGAAATGTCCATCCCCAACTACAACATTTTCCGTCTAGATAGAACTGCCAAAGGGGTTGTAGTTGCAATCTACTGTAGAGATAGCCTGCAGAGCTCTATCATACTATCCAGGTCTGTGCCCAAACAGTTTGAGCTCCTACTTCTAAAAATCCACATTTCCAGAAATAAGTCTCTCACTGTTGCCGCTTGCTACAGACCTCCCTCAGCCCCCAGCTGTGCCCTGGACACCATATGTGAATTGATTGCTCCCCCATCTATCCTCAGAGTTCATACTGCTTGGTGACCTAAACTGGGATATGCTTAACACCCCGGCCGTCCTACAATCCAAACTAGATGCCCTCAATCTCACACAAATTATCAAGGAACCTACCAGGTACAACCCTAAATCCGTAAACATGGGCACCCTCATAGATATCATCCTGACTAACTTACCCTCTAAATACACCTCCGCTGTCTTCAACCAGGATCTCAGCAATCACTGCCTTATTGCCTGTGTCCGTAACGGGTCCGCGGTCAAACGTCCACCCCTCATCACTGTCAAACGCTCCCTAAAATACTTTAGCGAGCAGGCCTTCCTAATTGACCTGGCCCAGGTATCCTGGATAGATATCGATCTCATTCCGTCAGTAGAGGATGCCTGGTTGTTCTTTAAAAGTGTTGTTCTTAAATAAGCATGCCCCATTCAAAAAATTCAGAACTAAGAACAGATATAGCCCCTGGTTCTCCTCAGACTTGACTGCCCTTGACCAGCACAAAAACATCCTGTGGCGTACTGCATTAGCATCGAATAGCCCCCGCGATATGCAACTTTTCAGGGAAGTTAGGAACTAATATACACAAGCAGTTAGGAAAGCAAAGGCTAGCTTTTTCAAACAGAAATTTGCATCCTGTAGCACTAACTCCAAAAAGTTTTGGGACACTGTAAAGTCCATGGAGAATAAGAGCACCTCCTCTCAGCTGCCCGCTGCACTGAGGCTAGGAAACACTATCACCACCGATAAATCTACAATAATCGAGAATTTCAACAAGCATTTTGCTACGGCTGGCCATGCTTTCCACCTGGCTACCACTACCCCGGCCACCAGCTCTGCACCCTCCGCTGCAACTTGCCCATGCCCCCATATTGTTATTTATTTTGCTCATTTGCACGCCAGTATCTCTATTTGCACATCATCTCTTGCACATCTATCATTCCAGTGTTAATACTAATTGTAATTATTTTGCACTATGGCCTATTTATTGCCTTACCTCCATAACTTGCTACATTTGCACACACTGTATATATATTTTCTGTGGTATTTTTGACTTTATGTTTTGTTTTACCCCATATGTAACTCTGTGGTGTTGTTTTTAATTGCACTGCTTTGCTTTATCTTGGCCAGATCGCAGTTGTAAATGAGAACTTGTTCTCAACTGACTTACCTGGTTAAATAAAGGTTAAATAAAAATAAAAAAGTCCAGGATCCAGTTGCAGAGGGAGGTGTTTAGTCCCAGGTTCCTTAGCTTAGTGATGAGCTTTGTGGGCACTATGGTGTTAAATGCTGAGCTGTAGTCAATTAACTGCATTCTCACATAGGTGTTCCTTTTGTCTAGGTAGGAAAGGGCAGTGTGGAGTGCGATTGAGATTGCCTCATCTGTGGTATGCGAATTGGACTTGGTCTAGGGTTTCCGGGATGATGGTGTTGATGTGAGTCATGACCAGCCTTTCAAAGCACTTCATGGCTGCTGGGGCAGTAGTCATTTAGGCAGGTTACCTTCGCTTTCTTGGGCACAGGGACTATGGTGGTCTGCTTGAAAGATGTAGGTATTACACCTGCACATCTGCAAGCATAGCAGCAAAGGCTGGACAAATATGTATCTTCTGTTTTAATGTTAAAATGTTATATGCATCCATCCTATGTACATAAGTGGACATTATAAAAGGCCATCTTTTTTCTAATAAAACAATGCCCAGTTTGGGTCGCAGTTGCACGTTTTTTGGTAAAAACAAAGACTATGTCTGGCCCGCGAATTCGTTTGATCAATATGGCCCGTGCACTGATTGAGTTTTGACACCCCTTGGCTAGCGTATCTATTTATGTAGTTAGCTATTTATTTAGCAAGCTAAAAACACGGAGCCTAATGTTAGCTAGCTAGCTTCTGGGAGGATGTCATGTCATGTCATTGGAGGAGTGGGTGAGTGACCAACTTTTTCCCCTCATGTTGTTTTTCGGTGGTTACAGCTAGAGATGCAGGTGTCATTTGGTTAGCTAGCAAGAAATGTGAATCGCTTTGCTAGCTCACTAGCTACGTTAGCTATGCTGAACTTGAATGACTGCTATCCACAGTTAGCGTATTTCTTAATGATCAATCAAATGTATTTGGCATCGATAAAATGGGCGGAGAGGCAAGTTCCCATTCAGTTGTCAAAACGTGGGTTGGGACAAGCATGCATTGGCAGGCATGCTGCGAAAGGACGAGCAGGCTACTATTCTTCATCGTTTATCAGTACAATTTTGACGGCCAACTACCTGAAAAAGTTTGAGGGTTTATCTAATGTTCCCTCATTAGATTTTTAGCTCATCTCGCTCTGGCTAACATTAGTTGTTGATCTTGTTGTTGATGTGCATAGGCAACTGAGGGAGAGAGCCTACCTTTTCATGGTTGTTTCATCAATAGGGCTGTGAAGTTCCCAAATGTAAGAGGACTCCTGTGGTATTTACATATTTGCAGAAATCCATTCAGGTGTATTTTGTGGCTTTTGGCAAATGCGTTGTAATTATCTAAAGGCACACTGTTGCAACTGCCTGTAAACACACAGCCCAGTTCAAAGTGAATGATGGCAGGCCCGTGTGACAAATGGCTAGTTTGCATAAAGGCCTACCGATGCTCTGATAGGCTATGGCGCACCGTCTGCATAGACTCTGGTCCTGGACAGGACAGATGTTTATTTTAGGTTATTTACTGCAGTGACTATTAATTGTCCAAACGTAAGGCTGCTTTCCCACTCTATATTGCTATACAATTTTCACAAATGCCTTACTATGTCATTCCCAAACATTCTATAAATTTATGAAAACGACTAAGTGCTCCCTTGTCAGAAAATGTTCAAAAATAATAATTAAGTGTCATTATTCCTGGGGGTATATATGAACAGATTTGAATAAAATGTAATGTTGCTAAAACGCTGTCTGTTCCACTTTAAACTGCTAGACCATCTAATAACCTAGCAGGTGGGTAATACCATTCTGAAACTCAGCTCTAAATAACAAATAAACTTGGTACTGTTGATAAAACAAGTTTACTGGAGAACGGAGACCAAGTAGAGACTTTTGGACAAGGTGGATAATTGTATAATATAAGGCAGTTTATTCAGAGGTAAAGATATCTGGAATCGCGTGCACGGACCCGTTCGTCAATCTCGTAGGGAGATATCTGAGAGAGCCCCGAAACATTGTGTGCTGACATTTTATACAATAAAATGAAGTAGGTTGATTCTAGTAGTTCTGATCTTCTGATTGGTCCTGATGAGTTGGGCGAGGTCCCCTCCAGGTTAGTATCACTGTTGCATTGGCTCTGAGTCGGGTTCTCTGTCTTCAGATGTTCAGCCTAAGAGAAGGGGATGTGTGTGTGTGTGTGTGTGTGTGTGTGTGTGTGTGTGTGTGTGTGTGTGTGTGTGTGTGTGTGTGTCCTCAGAGCAAGAACTCGTGAGTTGGAAGAACTGAGAGACCTATGGCGTGGGTGTTGTCCTTAGCCACCTGCTGATAAGGCTGACAAGATAGGACTCTTGTTCATTGTATTGAATACAAAGGCCCAACACAAAATGGGTCATGCACAAGATTTTAGTCAGACCAAGCTATAACATTATATATTTACTACGACAGTACTAACTTTTCTTTTTCTTTCTTTCTCTTAGATTTGTGAAGCCTCCCCATCATGTAGCAGATTCTGACGGGGAGGGAATTGATGAGTCAATCGACTGCTGGATTTATATCATGAGTGCAACCAAGTTTCAGTCAAAGGGAAGACTACACAGCGTAGCTAACATCTACATAGGGGTTCTGCAATATGGACAAGAGCACTGTGCAACTCACTGCTGTGGCTGATGTAACATTTCAAAGACCTTAATCTCATCCACCAGCCGTCTCTCTCTGAACTGTGCTGTAACAATTAAGGCCTAGGGACGACATGTTCTAAGATTTATTGTATGGCTTGTGTGGTGTAGGGCAAATGCTCTTGGTGCCCCAGCTGCTTGAGTGCGAGCTACCAGCTATAACCATAATTACGTTTGTTTTTTTAAATATATTTTTAAGCTTTTTCCTGACTACTGAAGAGAGAAAGGATGACAGTGGAGAAAGAGGTTGTGTCGAAGGGCAGTAGGCCGGATTTGAACCTATGTCGACATCGTAGACATGCTGAAGTATGGATTTGCTGACGACTCCTGAGAATGTTCGTTCTAGTTTACTCATTTTCTCTTAGCTGTATTTATCTTTTTACTGTGGAGTCAACATGTTAACTACATTCAAATCTGGTTTTATAGTTGTTCAAGTCACTTTTGTCACAATATAATAAATGCTTTGCCATAATCTATAGCCCTATTCGGACAGGATAAGGTAATGTGGACAAGCACAAATCACCACATCCGTCATTTTTGTCCCGTCCATGTCATTTTTTTATTTTTTATTATCCCAGCCCTAAAAACCAAATGTTTTTCAGCAAACTCCCAGGTCATCTGATAATACTTATCCCGTGCGAATTGTCATCCCTGTGTTTTGAGGGATATTACTGAGTTTAACAGGTGCTGCACCCAGTTTGGGTAAGAACATGGGAACAAGTTAATGCTTAAAACAAAGTGCTATGCATGTAGCCCACAGATGAATGATCTGTTTTGTTACATCAACTTTCCTAGTGCCATACTTCTCTTTTAAAAGATGAAGTGGACGATATTGTGCCAATGAATTGATAAATTGCCAAATATGTCAGGTAATTAAATGTCTGCATAAGTTACAGTTCATGGTTCTTATTGATATGCATTTTATTTAGACTTTCTCCGAACTGAAGGCCATTAGGTCAATATTAGGCTATCCCTAGATATTTGCAATATCTTCATGCCTAGAAGAACCTCCAGGCTTCCGTCATAACAGTCCATTTTGTTCCGTCATAACAGTCCATTTTGAATGACCCACCCCCGAAAAAAAATTAGGGGCAGTTTGGTAAAACTAATCCCATCCGAATCATCTACTGGAAAAACGGACATGCTGGGGTAATAATTACATAGCCGACGTGCGAATAGGGGCTTATGAACCATTTATGTGTGATGTTTTCTGAATGCATTGTAGCCAATATGTTATAGCAAGATTGGGTGATGCGCCATGGGTGGCATAGAGTTTACTATTAAAGATTAGTGGTTCAAATCAGTATACTGATCATTCACCAAAATGCTTGTGTTTATACCTTTAAATAAATCTAAAAGAACAAGATTCCTTCTCAATTTCACCTTCACTCTTGCACAGAAAATAAGAGTTCTGGTGGCATTTGAGGTTGAGTTTAAAACTTTATTTTTGTATGATTTTTCCATTTTTTTAATAGTTTCATTATTTATTAATGGTTACCTGTAAAAGGAGAAAGGGAGATGGGGAGGAGGTCAAAGGAAGTAGGTAGGGGTTAAAAGGGAGCAAGTTTCATTGTGATAAGTCCTATAACTCTCTGCAGAGTCGCTTCAGTCTACTGTGAGACGATGCTTTCGCCATGTCAATCCTCTCAACTTAAAAATGGAACCAGCTAGCGAGGACGACTCAGTCTTTCTAGGCTTTCATAAAAACAAAAGAAATTATTATTTTTCTCTGTCCCAAACAGAGTAGCAGAACGGGAGCCTTTGACGGGCTCTTTCTCTTATTCTCTCTCGCGCTCTCTTTAACTAAAAGAACTCTGGGTAAAAAACTGGAAAAAAAACAAGTTGCTTATTTTGTGGGCGAGAGGAGAGGGAAGTGTGGCGGCGGTGGTTCCAGAAGGGGGCTTCAGTTCTCAGACCAGTTTAGCCGATCAGAGAACAACTTGATTGTGTCCCTCAACGGGATTGGGTCAGTCATGAAGACTCAGGGAGGGATTGGGGGCCTCAGCTTCCTGTCCTCAGCTCCCCTCCCCCTCTTCCATCCTCTGTGGTCCTCTAGGTGTAGGTAGGGGTGTCAGTTTCCAGGGGGGTGGAAGGAGAGCTGCTGGGTGGGGTGAGCCTGCACCTGTACTGCTAGAACACAGAACAACAGTCACTGACGAAGATCTGGAAATGTAAAGCTAATTTATATTGGAGATGTGTAGCTGCAATACTTTAATTTACTTACCCTGTGGGTGTTGGATGTAGTAGTGTTGGTGCGCCCCCTGCTGGGGGGGTGGGCCATGCTGCTGGGCGGAGCCTGGGCCTTGCTGTGGGGGCGGGGCGTAGTGCAGCATCATCTGGGGCGGGCCGTGGCCTCCTTGGTGGTGGGGGCCAGACATACCTTGGGCAACGTGGGCCTGGAGCGAGAGGGGGCGAGATGGTGTCATTTCTAACAACCATATTTAATTCAAGAATAGTGGTCTACAGACTAGAGATGGAGATGGAAAGATTGAGCGCAACGCAGTACGTAAATGTTTTACGTCACAAAATGGGTGGCTCCTTGTAGAACGTAGCTACAAATCTGACTACGAAGAGTTCATTGTGGGGCCAGCATTAACCTCTATGGGATTGGTGTCCTGTATACGGGACGGTTGAGCTAACGTGCGCTAATGTGATTAACATGACTGTTGTAAGTAACAGCAAACTTTCCAGGACATAGACATGTCTTACATGGGCACAAAGCTTAAATTATTGTTAATCTAACTGCACTGTCCAATTTACAGTAGCTATTACAGTGAGAAAATACCATGCTATTGTTTGAGGAAAGTGCACAACAACAAAAAACTTATCACAGCAACTGGTTTGATACATTCACCTCTGAAGATAAATAATGTACTTATATTCAGTAATCTTGCTCTGATTTTTCATCCTAAAGGTCCCAGACATAAAATGTAGCATCATTTTGTTTGATAAAATAAATGTGTATATTCAAATGTAGGAACTGGGTTCTACAGTTTGAACCCATGCCGTCTCTGGCTCCACAGCCACCCCGTGTGAAAATTAGTGTATAAGCTAATGATCCATCATGTATGACATTCCTGGGAGTGTGTTAACTTACATTTTGTATTACCATATAATTTTGGTTTGTTCTCTATAGTTATGTACTTGAAAATGTATCAATCGACCAATTTGGCACATTTGGGCAGACTTGATACAAAATAGTCCAGTATTGCAATGCTTCACTGGATCAATCTGAAAAATGTGTACACACTGCTGCCATCTAGTGGCCAAAATCTAAACTGCGCCTAAACTGCAATATTATATTATGGCCTTTCGCTTGCATTTCAAAGATTATAAAATAAATAGAAAACGCATGTTTTTTGTTTGTATTATCTTTAACCAGATCTAATGTGTTATATTCCCCTACATTAATTTCACACTTCCACAAACTTCAAAGTGTTTCCTTTCAAATGGTATCAAGAATATGCATATCCTTGCTTCAGGTCCTGAGCTACAGGCAGTTAGATTTGGGTATGTCATTTTAGGCGAAAATGGGAAAAAAGGGTCCAATCCTTAAGAGGTTAATAGAACACTGCTAACCGACCCCGACAGGCCTGATTAAGATCATGACATGGTGTCAAAAGTGCTTCAACATACAATATAAAGACAGGAGAGATTATTTCACAGAATATAATGTTCCTTGAGCTGTCAAGAGTTTAGAGTGACCAAAAGTAGCTAGCAGCTAACTGCTCTCTCGTGTCTCGTCATTGAGCAGAGCAGCCCCAGCTGAGCCGTAGCTATCAATACCCAGACTTAGAGCCACCGTAAGCAAAGCGAGCTGCGCATAGGGAGCAAGTGACAGGAGCAGCTAATGGATTTACTAATAGAGGAAGTTATTTTGGGCAGGGCCTTAAATTTGGCAGAAGCAATCGGCCTGGGTAGGGCCTGAACGTCGCAGGCATGGGTAGGGCTCGGGCTTAAAGTTCATGCCAGTGCAGGGCTCTACAGTGTTGTGTAGGCAATGAAACTGTTGCTTGGTTTCTTGATCTGATCTACATAGGCTATGCAAAGCAGCATGTTGCATTGATAACCAACTATAATCTCAGTGCCTGTTTAAACAAAACCCAAACATTGTTGCCTTATTAGAATCCCCACAAAAAGGTATTTTGTTGAGAAGTAATAACTGTGATTCCAGGATATTTTGAAACAGTAAAAACAGCTAGTAGCCATGTGCCTTTTCTCCGTGATATGACACTATTTTTAGCTGATATGGGAGCAAATACATTGAAGCAGCATATCAAATTGAGATACTGTTGTAGGTTACACTGGCAAGTATAACAATATTTGCCATGGCACATTATATTTAACTATACATCTGATTATTTGACAAGGAGATGTGGTAAGCTAAAAAGGCTAGCTAGCGTCCTGTTTTTAGCCAGGTTAAAGCCAGCTAGTTACTATTAGCAAGGGAAGACTAACGTAACTCTCACCACAAATGAGAAGACTTGTGAATGGCAGTCTAGGAAACACGGACCGGCGAGGGCATCATGTTAGTGGTCCTCTGTAGCTCAGCTGGTAGAGCACGGCGCTTTAAACGCCAAGGTAGTGGGTTCGATCCCCGGGACCACCCATACACAGAAATGTATGCACGCATGACTGTAAGTCGCTTTGGATAAAAGCGTCTGCTAAATGGCATATTATTATTATTATTATTATTATTATTATGTTACCAACAGGTTTCCGCTGATCCCAAAAAAAAAAAAAATAAAAAAAAAATCGGACTCCACCCACACGCGTAGATCAACGGAGTGAAGCTTGTATCGGCTTACGTAATTTAAACAAATAGACTTCTGACTTGTGCTACATCTGATATTGTCACATTATTGTTTGACTTAGTATCATTGTTCGCTTAGATCTGTTACATTCAACTCTCCAGAGAGAGAGAGGAGAGAGTATGTGGGCTGTCGGTCCAGAGTAGCCTGGTGTTTATTACCTGTGTGAGCTGTCCCAGACCTGGGTAGTGTTGGGCCATGGGCTGGTGGGTGGGCAGGCTGTAGCCCTGCATGGGGTAAGAGGCCTGGGGAGAGCTGTGGCCAGGGGGCATGTTAGGGGGTGTGGGCGCTGACAGGGGCCCAGAGTGGTACATGGACTGGGGCTGGGGGCCTCCCTGGCCCGACTGAAGGGAGGAAAAGAAGTGTGTTAGGAAATCACATACATGTGATAACAACAATGAGACAAACATACTCTATATTCTCACACGCACAGTAATCTAAAAACAGGCTGGTCAGGATAAATAGGCAGTGTTTTAGCCAGCCAAATAGAAAAAGTAGCCAGCCAGGTGCCTCTCGAAGGAGCTCAATTTTGGTGGCCTATGGTACATTCTATCTACATAGGCTATGCAAAGCAGCATGTTGCATTGATCGTCCTCTGTAGCTCAGCTGGTAGAGCACGGCGCTTGTAACGCCAAGGTAGTGGGTTCGATCCCCGTGACCACCCATACACAAAAATTAAAAAAATAAAAAAATATGCACGCATGACTGTAAGTCACTTTGGATAAAAGCGTCTGCTAAATGGCATATTATTATAATTATTATTATAATTCTAATGCCATGATTCCATCTGAAATACTCAGCAAAATTATTGAAAACTATTGAGTTTACCTCCCAGATGGAAAAATGTGTTGTATTGTGTAGAAAGACTACTTCACAATTTAAATTACAGAAAATGTATGAATTCAGTTTGTTAATTGGATATCTACATGATCCGGACTATTTTCTAAGTAAGGGAACATTAAACTTTAAACATTTTGCGTCTTGAGATTAGTCGTATTAACGGTTTTACTGCAAGATATGAATTGTCAGAAAGATGTTTGTTTTTCAAATTATATATTTGATTAAAAACTGAAAAATTAAGTAAATAGCCCACATTATCTTAAAATTAATTAAAAGGTCAAATCACTTTTGTAATCCTGGTCCTGGGGACCCAAAGGGGTGCACATTTTTGTTTTTTGCCCTAGCACTACACAGCTGACTCAAATGATCGACTAATCATCATCTTTGATGATTTGAATCCATACATTTAGTTGATTCCTTCCTAAGGTCAATACATTTCTGAATATTGTTGAATTCTGTTTTAATGCCTGGATTCCATGAGGGCCCTAATTATCATATTTGGACCAGAATGAGGCTCCCCACTACCTATTGCTGCGGTGAAGATTCACCATCTTCGTCGAATGTTTTCATAATATATCAGCAGATAACCGCCCAAAAGCCCAGGCCTACCAATAGCCTATGCAAATTAGGGAGCCAAATGAATGGCTTTCTCACCGATGCGATTCGGTAGTATACACTGACAGACAAGAGTCTCTCACTTTTTTTTCTTCAAGAAGCTAATGATACTCTGTGGCTGAGTCATGCTCTCTGGTGAACTATTTTATTTAGACAGGAGTAATTATATAATTTTGGCAAAACATCAATGTAGAGTAAGCCAGACATCCGAACAGTACACTGTGCACCCACCAACTTTCCTTTCCAATTCGCAAGTGGCTGAAACCAGAAATATGTATATAATAATGCACGTCTCCGCCCTAACAATGGGAGTTGTTGTACCAAAGGCGGGAATAGAGTACCACTGTATGAGTCATAATACCCCAAAAACCTAGCGGTCAAACAGGGAAATGGTTCCTATAGTTTTTCCACCATTCATTTTCCCCATAGGTTTTATTTTATTTTTTAGAAACACTTAAAATATGGGCTGTGTTTTGTTTTGATAACTGAATTTCTCTAGGACAAGGTTACTTTTTTATCAATATATTTGCCTGTATTTACCCCCACCAAAATGAAATGCTAATGTGGCTATCATAAAGAACTACAAATGCCATGTTCTGGTTGAGACTGCTGAATGGAGGCAACGGTAAGAATCTCTGGATTAACTATCTAATGTGAGCTAAATGTAGTAATTAATAAATTGGCTACATTTCTTTAAATGGACAATTCTGTTAACTGTCTTGTGCAAGTTTTACATTGACACAATACCTGTTAGCAAAGTTTGCTTTGCTTGCAGGGATTTGTAGTCTTGCACGATGTCTACTTTTATGCTAATTAGCATGTTTGAATCAGAGTAAATAGAGCTGAATATATTGATAAAAGTCACCTTGTCTGAGAGAAAAGTTACGCCAGGTTAAGCAAAAGAAAAACAATTGGAACCATTTCCCTGTTTGACCGCTAGGTTTTATGGGTATTATGACACCTCCACTGTGGGGCTCTATGCAGGCGACAACACATACCGAGACAGAGGGGCGCCGTTTCGCTCGCTTGGATGCTATATCTGAGATAGATGTGTCTTTCTGTCGTCGCACGTCTCGGTCAAATAAATAATCAATATTTCAATATTTTATTTGGACGGGCAAGGAGGTACGGGGTCGGGTCGGCCAGGCCCTCTAAGGCCCGCCCATAACACCGGCCCTGACTGTAATCCAAACATCTGAACAGGTTCTCTTTTCATTCAAAATCTCTCTCGAGCTGCCAGTTCTGGTTATAGACCACACATACACAACCCATAGAGATGTATAAAGGGCACACTTTCCACTAGACGGGAAAACCCTCTATGGGCTTTGCTATCACAGAAGCGATCAATAGCAAAGATCAGAGGTGCGCCCTCTATACACTTCTATGGACAGCAGCAGTTATGACGTCTCTCTAAAACAGCCTTTCTCCACTTGCTCGAGAACTAAATGAGGGAAGAAGTCAAGATCGGATCATGGAAACACGTCCCCGATTCTGAAAGTAACGCACACGTTTTTTTGGACAAAGTAACTAATAATATTACCTAATTTGAAAAAGTTACGCGTAAAAAGATAACTCATAAAAGCGCCGTACTACTATGGCTGACCCTGTAAAACAACACATTTTACTGCACCTATCCGGTGTATGTGACAAAACATACATGCATATACACACACACAATGCTGGGCTATTTGGTTTACCTGTCCGTGCCCAGGGCTGGGGGCAGTGTGCTGGGGAGGGGGCTGGCTCCCAGTGGGAGTGCTGGAGGGCTGGGGAGGGTGCATGGAGCTAGAATGGTGGGAGAACTGCTGGGGGGCTAAGAGACAGATGGAAGACTAACGTGAACCATGTATGTGGATTCAAACATAATTTACAAACCAAAGAGCCTTGAACAATGACAGTCTTAGAAGAAATGAATTGTATTGATATGAATGTCTGTTAGCAGGACGTTGTCCTGTACACGACTACAATGAAGTCTTGCTCAGTGTACTTTTAAACAGACGTTATCTTACCATACATGGCCTGTTGTGGTCCCGGGGGCCCCTCGGTCTGTCCGGGGTACTGGGGGCCTGGGGGGCCCAGAGCCTGGGGGTGGCCCGCCTGAGTCAACATCCTGGCCCCACCCTGCAGCATGGAGTACACCGGCTAGCACGGGGGGGGGGGGGGGGAGACGAGCGAGAAAGAGAAATAGGGAGAGGAGAAAGAACGAGAGAAGGGGAGAGAAGAGAGGAAGAAAGAAATAAAGAAAAAGAGTGAAAAAAGGGAATCAGAAAATGTTATTGAAACAAAACCTCCATCCACAACACACATTGTTGGTCTCCGGGCCTATGCTGTTATAAGCGTGGACAAGTATTAGCGCCAGCACCACTAGCACAATAGCTATCTGTCCAGGGTAGTGGGGCATGGCCTGGTTAGCATTAGCAACATTAGCATGGTAGTTTGCTTCCTGTCCGGGGTAGTGGGGCATGGCCTGGTTAGCATTAGCAACATTAGCATGGTAGTTTGCTTCCTGTCCGGGGTAGTGGGGCATGGCCTGGTTAGCATTAGCAACATTAGCATGGTAGTTAGCTACCTGTCCGGGGTAGTGGGGCATGCCCTGGATGACCTGACTGTACTGTAGGTAGGCCTGGGGGTAGGGGGAGGCCACCAGGGGAGGGCCTGCTGCAGACGCTGCAGCCTGGAGCATCTGGGGCTGAGAAGAGCCGTGGTGGTCCGGACGAGGGCCTACCACCTGGCCTGGGAGGGGGGAGAGGGTTATTAACATACTGATCATTGTGGTCATAACTTTAATCTAGTTCTTTACTTGTTGATTTCAAATGTTCCCGAGTTGCTAAATTAAAAGAGCGTAACATTGAATAGAGAGAGAACGGTTATGACAGTGTTGCAACCAACCTATTGATTAGGTAACAGAATGGTGTGAGTGTGTATACCTTTAGCTCTGGGATATTTCCCCTGCTGGACTGTAGACATGGTGTACTGATACATCTGGGGAGCCTGGGAAACAAAGGACAGTTAGACCCCAACCTCAAATGTATACACCCCAGACACACTAATGCTTATTTTTCAGAGACAGAAGTCACACACACACACACACAGCCTCAGTCCTAGTCATACCTGTACAGAGTGTCCCTGTAGCTGTACGGGGGAGAGGTAGGACAGGTAGGGGGTGCTGTAGATGGCCTGTTGTCCCGGGGGGGGCTGGAGCACCACGGAGGGGCTGGGAGGAGTGGGCCGCGGGGGGGTGGGGGCTGGGGACGGCTTCACCTGGGGAGGAGAGAACGCGCACAGTTTAGGTTGATTTGTGAGATAATGTGAGTTTAGTTGAACAAATCACGCACACAGTTACATTTGGTGTGCGAGTATGTGTCTGAATATATAGTTGGACTCCTGGCCAAACAGGTTGTTGTGAGAGAGAATTTGTTCTCAACTACTTTCCTGTGTGTGTGTGTGTGTGCGCGTGTGTGTGTGACAGACCAGGGTCATGGGTGCCTTGAAGACGAACTCTTTGGCGTTGGGGTTCAGCGTAGACTTCTTCACCTGACTAAAAAACACACAGGAGAGCGAGATGAGTACTCCAAATCATCTTTCAAATCCCTTTTCCATACATCCATTCTCATACATCCTCAACATGGCCACTACCATGCCCACCTGAGCTTGGGGCTCACTTTTGACTTAATGTATCAACATATTTGTTATATACGGTATTGTACAAATCCATACCGGTATGTGGATTCATATCGGTATTCATGATATATCGCCCAGCCCTAGCATAATACCTACAGAAAGGTGTGTCAACACATCTTATCAACACTAGGGGTGTAACGGTACACTTATTCGTACCAAACCGGTCGGTACAAGGACCTCAGTTCAGTCCGCACTGTGAACCCGAATGGATTGTAGGCCTATGCCTCGAGTAAATCTGAGCTGAAAAAACATTGTAGGCTATTCTGTTAAAACAACTAGAGCCTATGCACATGTTGTAATCCAAATTATAATCTTAACTGGCGCATTTCAAACTGTCCTTTTGTGAGGCACAGTCTGGAACTAGTTCTGTACGATGGCGAGTGGTGGGGTCGATAAACCAGAATTGGAGGATCCTCCATCGTCATTCAAATCTCCAGTTTCGGAACATTTTGGCTTCCCAGCAGACTACAACGGCAATGGACAGAGAGTTGTGGATAAAACGTTAATGGTACGGTCGCCACTGCTCAATGAGAATAGCCTATAAATATGTTGACATTTACGACGGCGTCACCCCAGTATACCGGAGCAAGATGGAAACTCAAAGAAACAGCAACACATCGTCTCCCCTCTGCATTCAAGCAGCCCTTGGCAGCTGATTCTGACTGGGCCAAAGAGTTTACAAGAGCGATAGGCTTTTAAAGTGTGGTTTATAGCTGCGTTTATGCACCCATTCTCAGTGGTTGAGCATAGGGGGTTTCAGTAGAGGTTTACGAACTTCCCTCTTGCACCCATTTCAGCAAACAGGTTACTTGCTCTATATACACAAACCAGAGCATAAGTTCCCAATTAATTGGCCTATGCACCCAGTGTTGCGCTTACTTAACAGTGAGCCCATCACATTACCCCGGAGTGAGACGCGCATCTGGCACTGAAGGAGGCAGTGTTCATAATCAAGAGGGAAGTGGGAATTTACCACATACGACTGGGAACAAACCCACTTGAACGGCCCTCAAACTGGTAATTACTAGTGGGAAACTCATCTATCATCCTGAGCACCAACTTCTCCCACATGTTGACCTCTGACATCACCTACTAAGGAAATGGCCTCAATAACAGCACTTTCGGCAGTTAAATGCAACAAAACATTATTTATAAAAAGCACTATCATTTGCATGATAGCTGTACTTTTAGTTTATGGTTATAGGTTGTTGGCCATTAGCCAATCGGCATTTCGCAACGAGTTAAAATCACATGAATACATCCAACTGGTATTTACAACTTCACAACTGGTAAATTCCCGCCTCCCACATGGTTACAAACGCAGCATCGGAGTGGACATCTTGAGGCCCAACATACCAATCCGGTCACAACAGACAATGCTAGGAACATTGTGAATGCTGAACATTGTGAATGACATTACATTTTTCCTGTGACCCCACAACCTTAATACTTACCAAACCATTGGTTTGGTGAACAGTTACACCCCCTAATCAACACTACTACATATAACAGATAACCTAATACCCACAGTTAGACTTAGGAGTAGATTGTACTGCACTGAGGAATACTGTACTGTACTGTTCAAACTTACTCAGCCACACCCTCTGCTCGCTCGCCGCCCTCTTCGCTGCCAGGGGTCCTGGCTGGCTGGGGTGTCCCTGCAGCCTGCCTGTCTGGACCTGATGACTGAGAGGCGGTGTTGGGGGCTGGAGAGGGGGTAGGGGTGGTGGAGGTAGGGGTGAAGGATGACCCCTCTCCAGTCTGGGGGTCCTGGGAGGGAGTGTGGCCAGGGGCGGGTTTGGACTCGGCTGTGGTGGCGGAGTCTGATGGGGAGGGCTGGGCGGGTTCTGAGGAGGCGGGGCCAGCAGAAGGGGAGGAGCTGGGCTGGAGCTGTGGGAGAGCGCGAGAGTGTCAGAATCAGATAACATACATGGGTAACACAGGCATGCATGGACACGAGGCACACACTTACCCTGAACTCTTTGCCAAATTTCCGTAGCTCCTCCAACTGTGTTCTCTGCAGGACTGAGGGAACTGAGAGGGAGAGAGAAAATCTATTTTTCAAAAGAGGGGAAAGGACAGGGACCAGTCAAATGGAGAGAGGAAGGAAAGCTAACCTTTGCCACTCTTGCCATCCTGAGGGCTGGCTGGACCTTCAGTCCTCTCCTTAGCCGTTGAGCTCAGGATCTCATTCACTGAGAGCGAGAGAAAAAGAAAGCAAGAGACAAATGGAGAGAGATAAAGAGAGAGAGGAACAGAATTCATTAAAAATGATACACAAAAAGAACTTCAATAGATCAATAAATAACAATTCTGTAAAAAGATAGTGCAGTAATCAGCATCTTCCTCCTCACCATCCACCGTGAACAGAGGGGTGGGGCCAGAGGACTTGGGTGTTGCCGAGGCGATCGAGGAGGAGGAAGTGTCCAGGTAGATGGGGCCAGCTAGAGCGGGGTCGTCTGGTTTTGGAGAGCGAGAGACTGCGGGGAGAGAGAAGGGAAAAGGAGAGGTGAGGGATGTAAATAGTCTAGACTATGAGTCGTTGAAATGTGCCTTTCTGTGCACTTTCAGATGAGGTGGGTGTGTGTACCTGCAGGTGAGGACTGGGAGCTTGGGTTGCGCAGAGTTCTATTGCTCTGTACGGATCTCTGGGCTTTGGGGGAAGTTCTGGATGACACTGATACGCAGAAAGAGCACAATTAACACTCAATATACACAAAACCTCACACACACACTCCCTCCCTCAATATACCCAAACAGACAGAGGCCTTACCTCCGTTGACAGAAGAGCGTGAGGCATCGGCCAGAGCTTGTGGGTGAGAGATGGAGTGAGGGATCGGGTGAGAGGAGGAAGAGGAGGGGGTAGGGGTGCTGGGCTGGGCCGGGGGGCTGGCTTGGGACTGGTGGGGAGAGTAGGCGCCCCTGACGGACAGTGGGCTGCTCCTATCAGAACCCTGGGAGGGTCTCGAGGAGCCAGGGGCTCCTGTTCGATTGGGTATTGGACCAGAGGCTCCGCCCCTCAGGCTGCTGGGGGACACACCCATCTCCCTGGCCCTCTGGGGAAGAGGAATGTATTTACCCTCCCTAGAGAGAGAGAGATAAACTGAACAAAAGTATAAACGCAACATGCAACACATTTGTTTTTTTACTGAGTTACAGTTCATATAAGGAAATCAGTCAATTTAAATAAATTCATTAGGCCCTAATCTATGGATTTCACGACTGGGAATACAGATATGCATCTGTTGGTCACAGATACCTTAAATAAAAAGGTATTGTATTGTGTGACAAAACAGCACATTTTAGAGTGGCCTTTATTGTCCCCAGCACAAGGTGCACCTGTGTAATGACCGTGCTGTTTAATCAGCTTCTTGATATGCCACACCTGTCAGGTGGATGGATTATCTTGGCAAAGGAGAAATGCTCACTAACAGGGATGAAAACACATTTCTGTACTAAATGTGAGCCAAATAAGCTTCTGGTGCTCATGGAAAATGTCTGAGATCTTTTATTTCAGCTCATGACACATGGGACCAACCCTTTACATGTTGCATTTATATTTTTGTTCAGTGTATGTTAGAGTGGCGTTACGTCTGTCTGTGTAACCAACTGAGTGAGTAGCCTACATCCTCGCACAGATGCAGTTTCGCCAACTGTGTTTATGCGCCCATGTGTTGAGTCTACAACTAAGCGTGTGTATGTCTGCGATTCCCCTCCGGACTCACCTGCTCCCGGCACTGCTCTGGAATCCGGGGCTGCCCCTCTCCCTCCCCTCGTCTCTCTCTCGGACAACAGCGCTGTACTTGTCCTCCTCGCTCTTGTCGTCATTCTCCAGGTTGGTGCGGTGACGGTACTGGGGGCTGCCCTCGATCTCATTCGCCAGGCGGGCTGCGCGTGCCTCCCGCTGCCGGAAGCCATCCGAGCTGCCCCTTTCCAGGGGAACACTGAAGGGGGAGAAAGACCGAGATAAGACTTCCAAGGTCATTCAAAAACATGTGAGAGAGAGAAAGGGTGTTGTGAGTGAATAAGGCTGTGTTTACACAGGCAGCCCAATTCTGATCTTTTATTCACTAATTGGTCTTCTGAACAATCAGCTCTGAAAATGATCTGATGTGATTGGTCAAAAGACCGATTAGCGGAAAAAATATCAGAATTGGGCTGCCTGTGTAAACGCTGCCTAAGACAGAATGATACAGAGCTATATAGACAGAGCATATTTCACAATCAGAATAAGGAGCTGAGGGGAGGATACTCACGTGTACATGGAGAGGCTGGAATCATAGGTGGACGTGACGCCATATGTCTCCTCGTTAAACTTGAACATTTCGCTGGCATCCCAGCCATTAGACTGACGGAGACAGAAGAACCGTACAGTCAGTGTGTGCCTGTGTCTCACCAAGTCTGTGTGTGTGTGCGTCAGTGACCAGGATTCCATCCATCCATTTCATGGAGAGTAATTACCTGACACTTTTTTTTTTAAACTCACAACAGGCCGGATACAAACAGTACATTTGTCGTCAAAACATCCTATTGTCGACAACATCATTTTTCATCAACGTCATTTTTTGGTCTGTGAAATAGATTGCCATAATTGTGGTGGAAACGCTGTTATGTGCAACTATTGATATACAGTGGGGGAGAAAAGTATTTAGTCAGCCACCAATTGTGCATGTTCTCCCACTTAAAAAGATGAGAGGCCTGTAATTTTCATCATAGGTACACGTCAACTATGACAGACAAAATGAGAAAAGAAAATCCAGAAAATCACATTGTAGGATTTTTTATGAATTTATTTGCAAGTTATGGTGGAAAATAAGTATTTGGTCAATAACAAAAGTTTCTCAATACTTTGTTATATACCCTTTGTTGGCAATGACACAGGTCAAATGTTTTCTGTAAGTCTTCACAAGGTTTTCACACACTGTTGCTGGTATTTTGGCCCATTCCTCCATGCAGATCTCCTCTAGAGCAGTGATGTTTTGGGGCTGTCGCTGGGCAACACGGACTTTCAACTCCCTCCAAAGATTTTCTATGGGGTTGAGATCTGGAGACTGGCTAGACACTCCAGGACCTTGAAATGCTTCTTACGAAGCCACTCCTTCGTTGCCCGGGCGGTGTGTTTGGGATCATTGTCATGCTGAAAGACCCAGCCACGTTTCATCTTCAATGCCCTTGCTGATGGAAGGAGGTTTTCACTCAAAATCTCACGATACATGGCCCCATTCATTCTTTCCTTTACACGGATCAGTCGTCCTGGTCCCTTTGCAGAAAAACAGCCCCAAAGCATGATGTTTCCACCCCCATGCTTCACAGTAGGTATGGTGTTCTTTGGATGCAACTCAGCATTCTTTGTCCTCCAAACACGACGAGTTGAGTTTTTACCAAAAAGTTCTATTTTGGTTTCATCTGACCATATGACATTCTCCCAATCCTCTTCTGGATCATCCAAATGCACTCTAGCAAACTTCAGACGGGCCTGGACATGTACTGGCTTAAGCAGGGGGACACGTCTCGCACTGCAGGATTTGAGTCCCTGGCGGCGTAGTGTGTTACTGATGGTAGGCTTTGTTACTTTGGTCCCAGCTCTCTGCAGGTCATTCACTAGGTCCCCCCGTGTGGTTCTGGGATTTTTGCTCACTGTTCTTGTGATCATTTTGACCCCACAGGGTGAGATCTTGCGTGGAGCCCCAGATCAAGGGAGATTTTCAGTGGTCTTGTATGTCTTCCATTTCCTAATAATTGCTCCCACAGTTGATTTCTTCAAACCAAGCTGCTTACCTATTGCAGATTCAGTCTTCCCAGCCTGGTGCAGGTCTACAATTTTGTTTCTGGTGTCCTTTGACAGCTCTTTGGTCTTGGCCATAGTGGAGTTTGGAGTGTGACTGTTTGAGGTTGTGGACAGGTGTCTTTTATACTGATAACAAGTTCAAACAGGTGCCATTAATACAGGTAACGAGTGGAGGACAGAGGAGCCTCATAAAGAAGAAGTTACAGGTCTGTGAGAGCCAGAAATCTTGCTTGTTTGTAGGTGACCAAATACTTATTTTCCACCATAATTTGCAAATAAATTCATTAAAAATCCTACAATGTGATTTTCTGGATTTTTTTTCCTCAATTTGTCTGTCATAGTTGACGTGTACCTATGATGAAAATTACAGGCCTCTCATCTTTTTAAGTGGGAGAACTTGCACAATTGGTGGCTGACTAAATACTTTTTCCCCCCACTGTAATAACCACCATGTCGAAAAATTAACTTGGAGTCACACGATGATATGTTACGTTGTTGTAGCCTACTACCATCACGTCGTGTAAAAGCATAAAGGGTTTATAGGCAGATGAAATAAGTTATGAACTTCACATTGTGGTTAAGGGCACGTTGAGTTTCATGGACATTTCCAATCAATATTGAGGGTGTTATTTAAATGCTGGTGACATGATGATTGGTGCTTGACTGCCATTATCAAAAAATATATGTATCTTGCTCTTATCCATATCATCATATAACCCCCTGTCAACTGTATCAGCAAACTTGTCTTGAGAGCATGTACCAAAACCAGATTGGGCAAGTTTTCTATTTATCACAAAAAAAAATTGTGAATTGGATGGAAAACTAGCTACTGTGTCTATGCGCCTCACCGTGTCCGTCTCCAGGTCGAAGCCTTCTCCGTTGCTGTCCCCTCCGTCCCACCGCTGCAGCACCTTCTCCTTGTGCTCCCCGTTCACCCGCGATGAGCTGATTGCTGTATCTGTGAAAGCATCTACACACACACACACACACACACACACAATGCCCAAATTTGAAGGTATAATGTGTCATCTACTAGGGGTACATAATGATGCACGCACACACTTGGTTCACCCTCCCATCTGTCTCATTCAGTTCGACTGCTTACTTAAACACACATCCTTATCTTGAATCAGTTTCAGTCACACTGACAACGCGCTCTCTCTCACACACACACACTTACCTCTGATGGCGTAGTTGAGGTCCACATCTCGGCAAGTCATTGTGACCAGGTCGCCGGGGCTGAAGATCATGGTGTCTGTGATCTCCTCGATCCTGGGCAGGGAGGGGGGCAAGCCTCCCCCTCCGTCTCCATCCGCCTCTCCTCCCTCGCTCCGCTTGTGGACTGCGTCGACCACCAGCTCACACTGGAGTAAACACACATTAGGACCACTGAGGTTAACTGAAGAGTGACTGCAGGCAGTGGTCAATGTGACCTGGGGTGTAGTCATTATATTGATTCCATTGCAAAACACTGTCTGTTGCAAAACATTTTGCAACGGAAACCATTTACTCCAAACGTAAAACGTTTTGCAACGAAAACAAGTTTCTATTGGACAATTTCAGGTAGGTCCCTCCTGGTGTTGCATGGTATACCAAAACGTCGGTAGTTTTTCGATAATAGAACATGATAAACTGTTCGGTACTAGATTTGTGTTACTTTCGGTACTTCTGTCAAATGTGCAGAAATTTTGAGACTGTTACTTATTGTTTGCAAAACAATGTCAATATAGGCTAGAACACTTTACAATGCACGACGACACCGGTAGCTTCCAGCTATTGTAGGCCAACTTTCCTTGCTAGCTGACAGCTAAAACTAACATCAATTCACTACCCTAGTACTTTGTGAACTATAACGCAAACCATAATGCAAAATATGCTGATTTCAAAGCTGATTGACACAAAAAAATATATATTAATTATCTTATTTCGGTCTCTCTCACGTCTCTCTCCCAAAGATGATCTATTGCCTCAGCGAACTGACAGCTCCTACGGGCCGCCCCCCTCTTGCATCATGAATTACTTATTACTGGTAGACAGCGCACATTTTTATAAAATAAACTACTTCAATGCAAATGTTGATCAGTACACTAAAATAAGTCCCAAATCGAAGGGAAAAGAGAAAGAGATTGTCATCTGTAGCCCCATGAAATCAGCCAAAACAAGCTCAATAACTCAATGCGTGCACACACTCCTATTGAATATGCATTCACCTTGTTTTTGGATAGGCTACATCTTAATTTACCCAGTTTATCAATAGAGATGTAGTATCGTTTTGGTATCCATCGTGATGTATCGAGTAAACCTGGTATCGAAGTCAAAAATCTGGTATTGTGACAACACTAGTCCCTAGAGTAAACGGTAAAAGGGGTGGCAAGTAGCCTAACGGTTAAGAGCAGTGGGCCAGGAAAAAAAAGAGGACTGAGCACGCTCCCATTTTCATCGACTGGGCTTGTTGTTGTTGTTTTATTTTACTTTTTTATTAAAAAATAAATGCACTGTTGGTTAAGGGCTGTAAGTAAGCATTTCACTGTAATGTCTGCACCTGTTGTATTCGGCGCATGTGGCCAATAAAATGTGATTTGATAGTTTACTGGTTCAAATCCCAGAGCCCTTGAACAACTGCTCCCCGGGCGCTGATGACGTGAACATCGATTAAGGCAGCCCCCCGCACCTCTCTGATTCAAAGGGGTTGGGTTAAATGCGGAAGACACATTTCGGTTGAATGCATTCAGATGTGCAACTGACTATTTTTTGTAACACATCCGACTAATGAATACACCCGAGATCAAGGTGAACCTCTGACCACAACCATGTTTCTAGGAGGGGTCTATAACGTGTCTGTATGCAGAACACCCCTGTATGTCTAATACATTTACATTTCAGTCATTTAGCAGACGCTCTTATCCAGAGCAACTTACAGTTAGTGAGTGCATACATTATTTTAATTTTATTTTTCATACTGGCCCCCGTGGGAATCGAACCTACAACCCTGGCGTTGCAAACGCCATGCTCTACCAACTGAGCTACATCCCTGCCGGACATTCCCTCCCCTACCCTGGACGACGCTGGGCCAATTGTGCACCGCCCCATGGGTCTCCCGGACGCGGCCGGATACAAGGTAGAATAAAATTACCCTTGAGCTGAGGGTCTTGAAGATGCCTTCATACACATTTCCACTCTTCACTCGGACATCACAGGTGGAACCCTTGAAGGATAATAATAAAAATATATAGAATAATATGGTTATTGGTCATTTCATGAAGATATACATTAGTAGACAACTTAAATAGTGGAAAGAGTGAACATTAGGGCATAGTGTATGTGTTGCATCAAAGGTACCATGGTGGACGTACCATGGTGGACCAGGGCCTAAATGACCAAATGAACACTCACCACTACAGCGGTGAGATAGTGAAGCATCCTGGTGTTGTTGTAGACACCTTCAAATACCTGCGAGTTGCAAACAAACATGTCTGACTTCAGTATGGCATGGACCTCTATTTCAAAGCTCCAAAAATGTCACCTTACTCTACCCGCAATTTCCTTTCAACATTTTAGAGTTTTCACTTTGTACAATGGTATGGAAGCAAACAAAGAGAAAGACAACCTAGATAATGTCATCAAACGAGTACTAGGCTATGCACTGTTACATAAAACGGCTGTAGTACATGCTGGATAGCCTACATTTCATGATATGTGACTTACGGGAGAGGGCTGAGATGGAGGCTTCATTGTATTTCTTGTCCTGAATGTGAGGAGAGAACATTAGCAACAGACAAGACAAATGGGTGTAGCTGTCTTGGGGGCAAAATGCTGCAAAGCAAGAAATAGGCCGGCAGCTGCACCACTTTCAATGTAGCTAACTAACATGCAAACTTGCGAAGCATTATGGCCACGGGACATTGCGTTGATCAAATACGGACTTTTTAGCGTGTTGGTTCTCGATCTGTCATAGGACTGCATGGCTAGATGATCTAGGAGACCGGTCTATGCAGTCGTCGAGCAAAAGACTGATCACCGTCACGGATGCGTGCAGACGCCGGTGATCTACGCGTTAGTTAGCTATGACATTAGGGGGGGACAAGCTAGACCCGTAGCGGATCATGTTCTGTTCTCTATTACTGTGTCGTTCGACATTGTTTGCGAGGCTTAACGAAAACAACTGTGTTGACACAAGCTGGCTAACTGGGGTTAGCTAAAACCGAAGGTAACGCTAATGCGATTTGGCTAACAATGTAGCTAACGTTACCTAGCGGTAGCCTGCTAACGTGCAACTATTTTAACTAAAGTAATCTAGTAACTGGCTATCAATTTGGAGTAACCGGCGAGATTGTCATACGATAAAAAATCTAAACAATAGCTAGTTTAGGTACAATACAATAGTTAGCTATTTGTTGTCTAGCTAACGTTAGCTGGCAAGCTAAACAAGACAGCTAGTAAGGAGGAAACTAACTGCAAACCGGTAAATAATTTAAGAATTGCTAGATATCGAGAGACACGTTGAATACAATAAATAACAAAAGAGTGTTAATACTTTTTAGTCATGTGCATCCCTGTTACTCCGCAGTCTTGTTGATTCTGTGAAAAATCACACGACTTGACAGGCCAAACAAAACCTAAAGCAAACGCTTGAAAAAACAACAAACACACGGATAATCCCCTCCCCACAGAAAGTGAATGGGCATATTTGCGTCAATCAAATGTATCGTCTATCCCATTGGTTCGGACACCAGTCAATCATACCAATGTCGATTTAACAGACCATCTGTGGCCATTGGCCGCAACATACATCTATCATATTTACTTCGTTCCAATTTGCTTTAAACATCGAGTTAAAGCCTCCGTTTCACATGGGCACGCCCACTGTAATCCTCGTATTGACCGGTAAACCTCTATGGATATGTGGCAGATCCCCGGACTTGCTTGACGACTGTGGCCGAACATATGCTTACCTTCCAGGCACAGCTCTGTTGGTATTGTTCCCGCTGATATGAGGGGGTAAACCTGCTGGCCCTGCCGTTCCATTCGAGGTTTTTCGTCCGCCTGAACCGGGTTGTTGCTGGTGTGACACATGCCAATAATTACACCTCAAGTAACAGTTATACTGATTCAATTTGCCTTTAGTCTACTAAATAGTATTTGACATTACCAGACTGACTACCTAGCTAGTGTACAAGTAAGTCAATGAGGACACCATCGATAAAGCTCACGTTAGCTAGCCAACTTTTAGCTGCTAACAAATATCGAACAAACTAGCTAGAATTCATACAGAAAACAATACATGTAGCAGCAAGCTACCCTTGCTTAGCAACTTAATACGACTACAACTTACGTTCTGTCGACGAAAAGACATTGCCTCTTCGGAACTTGATCGAAAGCTTAGCTGGCTACTGTAGTACAGCCTTGCACGTTATAGCTAGCTCAATGGCTAGCTAGACGGGCAAGCAGTAATGTCCCTTCTGTAGCTAAAACTTTTAGCACGTAGTTTTTCGTTTCCTTTCCGTAGATATACTCTTGCGTATGGCTTACTCCGATTGCATGTCATTTGTAACTTGAATAGATTCTAAAACTCGGGGAAAACAAATTCGCCGGTTTGGCACCACAAAGATGTTGTAGTCTGCGCGTGGCTGACTGACTGGGTTGATGGGGGCGTGTACGAGTGTGTATGTGCGCATTCACAATCTAAGAACGTGCACGCGCTGAACCGTTTAGACCCCAATTCTGCGGTCGTCACTAGTTTACAGCGAAACCCCGACTATTTCTAAAACGTATCTTCTTAAAATCTGATTTTAAACCTAACCTTAAATTATGACCAAAAAGTGATGTTTTTCCCAATAATGTTTATGATATAGCCATTTGACTTTGTGGCAACTAGTGACAACCCAACGCTGCAATAATTACTGTAACATTCATTTACATCCTTCCCCTTTATTCAGTAAGAAACAATAACAGTGAACCAAAGCAACAACACACGAGGCCATAATGTTTCAGTATAATTATATTATATAATATCATTAAATTCAATGTAGTACCTGAAACTAACCACACAGGTTGGACAAAACTCTGCCCACCGTCAACACAAGGTCCCAGCAAAAGAGAGAGCGAGAGACAGACCGAGACAGAAAGGCACAAATAGAGTTCAAAATTTGAAAAGGATGAACAGGGGGATGGGTAAGATGTGTAAAATATGATTACAAGGCTCTGAGTAGAGGACAAACATAAGAAGGAAAAGTATAAACAAAGAGAGGAAGGAGGGAGATACAAAGAGAAAGAAAGAGAGGCACTGAACTGAATGGCAGACAGACGGACATGGCTACACAACCGAGCCACAGGTTGAAGGAGTATGACAGAGGTGACAACACAGAAAGGCACGAGTAGAAAAAGTTTTTTTCCCTCCCTTATATCTTTCTTATTTTCTATTTCTGCACATTAAAAATAAATTTTAATGGAGGAGAGGACACTATGAGCGTGAGGGAAAGACTGAGTATGAGTCTTAGCAATATAAAAAAAGGCACAAACAAACTTCAACTGAAATAACCGGATGGGGGCAGGAACAAGTGTTACGCATTACATGGAGTAAACAACATACAATAAAAGGCATTTAAAAAAAACAAAATAAAATTAATACTATTTCCGACCATCATTATTTCCATTATCATTATTGTTAATCGTATCATCATCATCATTATTATTATTATTATCAATAATAAAGTATTTTTTTTTATCTGAAGGAAAAATATAATCGCTCTCTCTACCTCTGGCCACTTCTCTACCATTAAAGAAAACCAGAAAATGAGTGGAGAGAGAAAAAGAGAGACAGAGAGAAAGAGGTTGAAAGAGTGACTGAGGTATATGTATCCTGCCTGCCGGTTCTAGCCTAGTCTCTTTGACACCTTGTAAGTATATGGTTGCCCTTCATCTCTACCTCTGTGAAAGTGTACTGTTGGCCAGTAGAATGTCTGCAGGATATTGAGGTATGGTATTGCTGGGTTCAGAGGATATATCTCTCACTACCTACATCCATAAATTGATTCAAAAGTCTACAAAAAGCGTACCAAGAGGTGTACCAGCAAAAAAGCTTATCTCGCTAAACATTAGTGTACCTTTAGTGTTGTAAGGTGCGCCCATCCCTCTCTCTTCTCTTTCACCCGTTTTCTCTTTCTCTCAATCTTGCTGAATCTCCCAGAATGCTTGTGTTTTAATAGTGTTAGTACATCGTTCTAACCCCCTCCCCTCACAGTCTCGTAATAAAATACAAATACTGGTTATGAATGGCTATGACTCCCACCTCCTCCACTCTCCCTTTCGCACAAACACCCCCCTCCCTCCTCAGAAGAAGGAGTACTGGTTGTCAATGGCTCTTGCCCTCCCTCCTTCCCGCTCTTCGCCCTCCACCCCCTCCAGTTGGCGGAGAGGAGCTTCCCTCTCCTCCCAGTCCTCCACTCCTTCTCCTGCACCTCCTCCTGCAGTTGCTGCAGTTCCTCCTCCACCTCCCTGCTCTGTCTCGTTCCCTCGTTCCTGGGGTGGGGTTGGGGGTGGCGGCCGGCCGGGGGGCAGGGGTGGAGGAGGAGGCTGGGGGGGGCTACGGGGTCTGCTGGTCAAGTCTGTTGGAAGGAAAGAACAGCCGAAAGAGAAAAGCAGAGAAAGAAAGAGTGGCAAAAGGTGTAAATAAAGGAGGGGTGGGCAGGGCGGGGGACAAGGTAAAGGTGACATTTCCAGAGAGTGAGCGGTGAGAAGGGAGAAGAGGAGGAAGAGGGGAGAGACAGAGTGAGTGTCATGGCCGTGATGTCTGTGTGACAGGTCCATGTGAGTCATGGAATCAGTCGAGACACACACACACACACTGTGCACGCACATACACACACATACCTTGTTCCCGTCTATTAAATACATATAATTTAAAACACAAAACAATGCATCGTCCGAAAATGTTCTATGAAGATTCTACATGACCCTACACGTTTTAGCAGATACAACATTCTATAGAAGAGGTGGTCTCTCAAGTCATTGCTCTAGGAGTGAGCTGTGTTCTCAAAAATACTCTATGGTAGGTCCCGTTCTAGATAAGGTTAGTGCAAACTTTACCTTCACTGGAAGACTGAGCAGTGCACTGAGGTGAATGGCCACTCTAGCTAGCTCTACACTCACGCTATGGTGCGTTCCATCGCTTTCTTTCTCTCTGTCTCTCTGTCTCTCTAGGTCTCTCTCCCACTATGTCTCTCTCTCTGGCTGTCTCTCTCTGGCTGTCTCTCTCTGGCTGTCTCTCTCTGGCTGTCTCTCTCTGGCTGTCTCTCTCTGGCTCTCTCTCTCTGGCTCTCTCTCTCTGGCTCTCTCTCTCTGGCTCTCTCTCTCTGGCTCTCTCTCTCTGGCTCTCTCTCTCTGGCTCTCTCTCTCTGGCTCTCTCTCTCTGGCTCTCTCTCTCTCTCTGGCTCTCTCTCTCTGGCTCTCTCTCTCTGGCTGTCTCTCTCTGGCTGTCTCTCTCTGGCTGTCTCTCTCTGGCTGTCTCTCGCTCTAGGTTTCTCCCTCTCGCTCTAGGTTTCTCCCTCTCGCTCTAGGTTTCTCCCTCTCGCTCTAGGTTTCTCCCTCTCGCTCTAGGTTTCTCGCTCTAGGTTTCTCCCTCTGTCTCTCTCGCAGTCTCGCGCTCTAGGTCTGTCTCCCGCGCTCTAGGTCTGTCTCTCTCGCTCTAGGTCTGTCTCTCTCGCTCTAGGTCTGTCTCTCTCGCTCTAGGTCTGTCTCTCTGTCTCTCTCCCTCTCGGTCTCTCTCGCTCGGCCTCTCTCGGTCTCTCTCTCGGTCTCTCTCTCTCTCGGTCTCTCTCTCTCTCGGTCTCTCTCGGTCTCTCTCTCTCTCTCTCTCGGTCTCTCTCTCTCGGTCTCTCTCTCTCTCGGTCTCTCTCGGTCTCTCTCTCTCTCGGTCTCTCTCTCTCTCGGTCTCTCTCTCTCTCGGTCTCTCTCTCTCTCGGTCTCTCTCTCTGTGGAGTCTGGTCTCACTTACACACAGTCAGAGATGGGGGTTGATGGAGAGTCAGGGTGGCGCGTGGTGATGACATCACAGACTGTGGGCCGGCTGCCTGCCCTGTCCCGGCCTGCGAAGAATGACCCAACGAAAACACAATAACAGAGACAGCCAATCAGAGCTCTGGAAGGCACGGGAGAGGGGGGAGGAAGGGGAGGGACTGAAAGAAGGGTGTAGAAGGAGAGGAGGTAGAGTGCTAGGGCCTAGGGGCTTAGAGGGTAGTAGGGGCGAGGGGTTGATTTGGAATTGTGTGTGAGTGTGTGTGAGGGGGGGGGGGGGGGGGGGGGGCAGTTGTAAGGGGCAGGGGTATATGGGTGGGAGCATGTATAGGCTGATGTAACATCCAAGCCAAAATCAGTGCAAATTGATGGGACCAAGCCATGCGGAGCCACTCCAGTGTGTGTGTGCGCATGTAAGCACCCATGCTGTAGTGGTCACAGGATGAGGACGCAAAGCAGCCAGTCTTATGTTATAATGACATTGGCAGAAACATCATGCAGTGGCCATGTTTTAGCACACACAACATTACTTATGGCCTGTACACACACAAGTACACACTCCTGATCTTCAATGGGATGACACGCACACTGTATTGATTCACTGACGTAATAGCATCATGTAACCCAATCACAATGAAAAAAACACATATACCAGACATACAATGTACATACAACACCCAAGACTTGCCTTTAGAGGCCAGTATAAACCCAGTATAGTTTCATCCTAGTGGAACATCCTGTGACCTTTCACCCCTGACCTGTTACCTGGCTGCCGGACGGCGGTGGCGCCCACAAAGCTGATGAGGGTGACGTCCGAGGCACCCCCAGACTCCAGGGGGATTGGGTGCACGCGGAAGTGCTCCAGCATGTCGAATATGGACTGGAACCACAGGTGCTGCACTCGGCACTGGCCGTCCTCGTTCAAAGATAGACGCAGGTGCTGCAGCGGACAGAGAGAAGGGAGAGCGAGGGAGGGAAGAGAAGGGAGGTATGGGGGAGAGAGAGAGAGTGCGAGAGAGAGCGAACGAGTAGGGGGATAGAGGAAAGAAGGGAGTAGAGAGGGGGTTATGGGTTAGCCTTGGATGCTACTTAGCAGGTGTATCCCTTACCATGGTATAGCTGTTTCCCCTCCCATTTCACATACAAAGACACTGGTACTTTCCAACACACATGTAAACATCAACACTGTCTTGCTCTCTCTTTCACACAAGGACAATATAGGAGGAAAGTGGAATCCTATTACACCATCTCCGACGCTCGTCGTATGTGACAGGGCTTGCAGACAATAACGGATTACAAAGGGAAACCCAGCCATGAGTTGCCCAGCGATGCAGAACTCACAAATGAGCAAAATGCCTTTTATGCTTGTTTCGAGGAATATAACACTGTGCCTTGTGTGAAATCCCTGTTTTTCCAGATGACTGTGTGATCTCACTCTCGGTGGCTGATGTGAGCAAAACGTTTAAACAGGTTAACAATCACAAGGCCACTGGGCCAGATGGAATCCTACACGCGTTCTCAAAGCATGCGCCGACCTAGTCCCAATCTGTAATCCCAACATGCTTCAAACTTCAAACCATTTTCACCGTTCCAAAGAGCTCCAAAGTAACCTGCCTAAATAACTATCACCCTGTAGCACTCGCATCTGTAATTATGAAGTGCTTTGAAAGGCTGGTCATGACACACATCAACACCATCATCCCAGACACCCTAGACCACCAGCGGTGTCAAACTCATTTTAGCTCAGGGGCCAC
This sequence comes from Coregonus lavaretus, assembly GCF_964263955.1. Taxonomy (NCBI): domain Eukaryota; kingdom Metazoa; phylum Chordata; class Actinopteri; order Salmoniformes; family Salmonidae; genus Coregonus; species Coregonus lavaretus. The sequence continues at coordinate 3,071,870 of NC_140015.1, read as the reverse complement.
ATGGAGGAAAATCTATTCCCAAGTGGGCCGGACCGGAAAAATCATGGTATATATAACTTAAAAACAACAACTTCAGATTGTTTTCTTTGTTTTAATACGATCAACATACAACATAAAGCTGGAGCCTGAGGACAGTGTGTCCAAAATAGTACAAGCACAACATCACTATTAATCATAAAACACGTCAAGTTTATTTGAAAATTCTAAAGAAAAAGAACACACAAACACACAATGCCTCAGTGATTAACAGAACTGTTTCACAGATCACAGAACTATATCAGGGTGTCATTTCTCAGGCAGAAATGTAGATAAAAATAATGAAATCCTGTTCCCCAAACAAGTGCAAGAACCACAGAGTCAAGAATAGGTTAAATATACAAATAAAATAAAATCAATTAAAAACAATAGCACATCAACATAAAAACATATAAACATAAAGCTGGAGCCTGAGGACAGTGTCCAAAAGCACAACATCACTATTAATCATAAAACACCTCAAGTTATTTGAAAGTTCTGAGGACAAAGAACACACAAACACACAATGCCTCAGTGATTCACAGAAGTATATCACAGATCACAGAACTATATCAGGGTGTCATTTCTCAGGCAGAAATGTAGATAAAAATAATGAAATCCTGTTCCCCAAACAAGTGCAAGAACCACAGAGTCAAGAATAGGTTAAATATACAAATAAAATAAAAACAATTAAAAACAATAGCACATCAACATAAAAACATATAAACATAAATCTGAAAGCGTTGCTCAAACTCCCGTAACAGTCCCGTTATTTTATATTTGAACCGCTTCATGTCTGCCACATGTTGGGTCGCGCACACATTTTTCAGACAGGGGAAGTGAGCTGCATCACCACCGGCAAGTTGCGTCTCCCACAATGACAGCTTCAACTTGAAAGAACGTATGCTGTCATAATACTGCGTGACAACTTTGTTGCGCCCTTGCAGCTGTTTGTTCAAGTTATTCAGGTGCTCTGTAACATCCACCATAAATGCAAGGTCCTGCATCCATTCTGCAGAATGAAATTCTAACACTGGTTTGCCCTTTTCTTCCATGAACTGTTCAATTTCTTCTCGTAAATCAAAGAAACTCCTCAGCACAGCACCTCGGCTTAACCATCTTACCTCAGTGTGGTATGGCAGGCCATAGATGTGGTCTTTCTCTCTGAGAAGGCTGTCAAACTGACGGTGATTCAGGCTTCTGGATCGGATGAAATTAACAGTTTGGATGACCACCTTCATGACGTTATCCATCTTTAATGACTTGCAACACAAAGCCTCCTGGTGCAAAATACAGTGAAAAGTCAAAAAATCACGTCCTCCATTTGCAGATTGCACTTTCTCTCTGAACTTTGTCACAACGCCTGCCTTTTTCCCGATCATTGAGGGCGCACCATCTGTAGCCAGGCTGACAGCGCGGGACCAGTCCACTCCGACCCTGTCCAGCGCGCCGACGAGTGCGGTAAAAATATCAGCTGCTGTCGTTGTATCTGTCATCGGCACCAACTCCACGAACTCCTCGGTGACGGTCAATGTGTCATCAACTCCGCGGATGAAAATGTCCAGTTGTGCAACATCTCTAATGTCCGTGCTTTCATCAATTGCAACCGAAAACGCAATAAATGACTTTACTTTTTGCTTCAACTGGCTGTCCAAATCCACTGAAAGATCGGAAATCCTGTCTGCAACTGTGTTTCTTGTCAGGCTGATATTTGCAAAAGCCTGCCGCTTTTCAGGGCACACAATCTCTGCTGCCTTCATCATGCATGTTTTTACAAATTCACCCTCACTAAATGGTTTTGAAGCCACTGCGATTTCATTAGCAATGAGGTAGCTAGCTTTCACTGCAGCGTCACTGATGTCTCGGCTGTGAGTAAACACAGACTGCTGTTTCTTCAGACCCGCCAACAGTTCATTCACCTTCTCTCATCTCCGCTGTCCTTGAAAGTTGTCATATTTGTCGGCATGAAGACTCACATAGTGGCGACGAAGGTTATATTCTTTCAGCACTGCAACATGCTCTGAACACACCAAACATACAGCTTTCCCATTCAATTCCGTGAAAAAAATAGGATGACCATTTTTCTTGGAACACTCTGCGTCCACTTTTCTCTTTTTTGACAGAGACATATTGGGGCAATGAGGGTGCCAAAGCACATAATGTTAAAAGTAGAAGCCGTAATAAATATTGCGGGCAAAACAAAGTAGCTCATTGGCTGCACGTGCTTGACCTACTTGCTCTGCCCCGGTATAAACAGTTTGCTTGCTTAACACAATTGCTATTGCGCCATCTAGTGGACGCAATTGGAACAGCAGTTTATTTTATTGAAAAAATTGCAGCGCATTTTTATACTTTACAAAATTATTATTACATTTTTTATTTTTATTTTTAATCATCTCGCGGGCCGGATTAAACCCGTTTGCGGGCCTGATCCGGCCCGCGGGCAGGACGTTTGACACCCCTGCCCTAGACCCAATCCAATTCGTATACCGCCCAAACAGATTCACAGATGACGCAATCTCAATTGCACTTCACACTGCCCTCTCCCACCTGGACAAGAGGGTAAATAACTATGTGAGAATGCTATTAATTGACTACACCTCAGCGTTCAACACCATAGTCCCCTCCAAGCTCATCACCAAGCTAGAGACCCTGGGACTGAACCCCTCCCTCTGCAACTAGATCCTGGACTTCCTGACGGGCCGGCCCCAGGTGGTAATGTTAGGCAACAAAACCTCTGCCATGCTGACCCTCAACAAGGGGGCCCCTCAGGGGTGTGTACTTAGTCCCCTCCTGTACTCCCTGTTCAACCACGACTGCATGGCCACGCACGACTAAAACACCATCATCAAGTTTGCTGAAGACACGGCGTGGTAGGCCTGATCACCGACAGCGATGATTCAGCCTACAAGGAGGAGGTCAGAGACCTGGCAGTGTGGTGCAAGGACAACAACCTCTCCCTCAACGTCAGTAAGACCAAGGAGCAGATCGTGGACGACAGGAAACGGAGGGGCGAGTATGTCCCCATCCACATCGTCAGGGCTGTTGTGGAGCTGGTCGAGAGCTTCAAGTCCCTTGGTGCAATCGAGAGCATCTTGACTGGCTGCATCACCGCTTGGTATGGCAAATGCGCAAAGCGCTACAGAGGGTGGTGCGGACAGCCCAGTACATCACTTCTATATCAGGCGGTGTCAGAGGAAGGCCAGAAAAATTGCCAAAGACTCCAGCTACCAAAGTCATAGACAGTTCACTCTGCTACCATCCAGCAAACGGTACCAGAGCATCGGCTCTCGGAACAACAGGCTCAGAGACAGCTTCTACCCCCAAGCCATAAGACTGCTAAATAGCCAGACTGCTAAATAGTCAATTAATGATACCCAAACTATCTGCAATGCCTGCATCTTGCACTGACCCTACGCACACTCAATAGACTATATATACACTCTCACACACTACATTGACACTCCCACACAAAACCAAAACCCACACACATTCACTACATACACACACAACACCTACACGCAGACCGACAACACAAAACACACACACGTAATTTGATGCTGCTGGTCTGTTCTTTATTTTACTCTTATTATTACTATTTATCTATCCTGATGCCTAGTCACTTTACCCTGCTTTCATGTACATATCTACCTCAAACACCTTATTATTATTATCTATCCTGATGCCTAGTCACTTTACCCTGCTTTCATGTACATATCTACCTCAAATACCTTATTATTATCTATCCTGATGCCTAGTCACTTTACCCTGCTTTCATGTACATATCTACCTCAAATACCTTATTATTATCTATCCTGATGCCTAGTCACTTTACCCTGCTTTCATGTACATATCTACCTCAAATACCTTATTATTATCTATCCTGATGCCTAGTCACTTTACCCTGCTTTCATGTACATATCTACCTCAAATACCTTATTATTATCTATCCTGATGCCTAGTCACTTTACCCTGCTTTCATGTACATATCTACCTCAAATACCTTATTATTATCTATCCTGATGCCTAGTCACTTTACCCTGCTTTCATGTACATATCTACCTCAAATACCTTATTATTATCTATCCTGATGCCTAGTCACTTTTACCCTGCTTTCATGTACATATCTACCTCAAATACCTTATTATTATCTATCCTGATGCCTAGTCACTTTTACCCTGCTTTCATGTACATATCTACCTCAAATACCTTATTATTATCTATCCTGATGCCTAGTCACTTTTACCCTGCTTTCATGTACATATCTACCTCAAATACCTTATTATTATCTATCATGATGCCTAGTCACTTTTACCCTGCTTTCATGTACATATCTACCTCAAATACCTTATTATTATCTATCCTGATGCCTAGTCACTTTATCCTGCCTTCATGTACATATCTACCTCAAATACCTTATTATTATCTATCCTGATGCCTAGTCACTTTACCCTGCTTTCATGTACATATCTACCTCAAATACCTTATTATTATCTATCCTGATGCCTAGTCACTTTACCCTGCTTTCATGTACATATCTACCTCAAACACCTTATTATTATCTATCCTGATGCCTAGTCACTTTACCCTGCTTTCATGTACATATCTACCTCAAACACCTTATTATTATCATCTATCCTGATGCCTAGTCACTTTACCCTGCTTTCATGTACATATCTTCCTCAAACACCTTATTATTATTATCTATCCTGATGCCTAGTCACTTTACCCTGCTTTCATGTACATATCTACCTCAAATACCTTATTATTATCTATCCTGATGCCTAGTCACTTTACCCTGCTTTCATGTACAAATCTACCTCAAATACATTATTATTATCTATCCTGATGCCTAGTCACTTTACCCTGCTTTCATGTACATATCTACCTCAAACACCTTATTATTATCTATCCTGATGCCTAGTCACTTTACCCTGCTTTCATGTACATATCTACCTCAAATACCTTATTATTATCTATCCTGATGCCTAGTCACTTTACCCTGCTTTCATGTACATATCTACCTCAAATACCTTATTATTATCTATCCTGATGCCTAGTCACTTTACCCTGCTTTCATGTACATATCTACCTCAAATACCTTATTATTATCTATCCTGATGCCTAGTCACTTTACCCTGCTTTCATGTACATATCTACCTCAAATACCTTATTATTATCTATCCTGATGCCTAGTCACTTTACCCTGCTTTCATGTACAAATCTACCTCAAATACATTATTATTATCTATCCTGATGCCTAGTCACTTTACCCTGCTTTCATGTACATATCTTCCTCAAACACCTTATTATTATTATCTATCCTGATGCCTAGTCACTTTACCCTGCTTTCATGTACATATCTACCTCAAACACCTTATTATTATCTATCCTGATGCCTAGTCACTTTACCCTGCTTTCATGTACATATCTACCTCAAATACCTTATTATTATCTATCCTGATGCCTAGTCACTTTACCCTGCTTTCATGTACATATCTACCTCAAACACCTTATTATTATCTATCCTGATGCCTAGTCACTTTTACCCTGCTTTCATGTACATATCTACCTCAAATACCTTATTATTATCTATCCTGATGCCTAGTCACTTTTACCCTGCTTTCATGTACATATCTACCTCAAATACCTTATTATTATCTATCCTGATGCCTAGTCACTTTTACCCTGCTTTCATGTACATATCTACCTCAAATACCTTATTATTATCTATCCTGATGCCTAGTCACTTTATCCTGCCTTCATGTACATATCTACCTCAAATACCTTATTATTATCTATCCTGATGCCTAGTCACTTTACCCTGCTTTCATGTACATATCTACCTCAAATACCTTATTATTATCTATCCTGATGCCTAGTCACTTTACCCTGCTTTCATGTACATATCTACCTCAAATACCTTATTATTATCTATCCTGATGCCTAGTCACTTTACCCTGCTTTCATGTACATATCTACCTCAAATACCTTATTATTATCTATCCTGATGCCTAGTCACTTTACCCTGCTTTCATGTACATATCTACCTCAAATACCTTATTATTATCTATCCTGATGCCTAGTCACTTTACCCTGCTTTCATGTACAAATCTACCTCAAATACATTATTATTATCTATCCTGATGCCTAGTCACTTTACCCTGCTTTCATGTACATATCTACCTCAAATACCTTATTATTATCTATCCTGATGCCTAGTCACTTTACCCTGCTTTCATGTACATATCTACCTCAAATACCTTATTATTATCTATCCTGATGCCTAGTCACTTTACCCTGCTTTCATGTACATATCTACCTCAAATACCTTATTATTATCTATCCTGATGCCTAGTCACTTTACCCTGCTTTCATGTACATATCTACCTCAAATACCTTATTATTATCTATCCTGATGCCTAGTCACTTTACCCTGCTTTCATGTACATATCTACCTCAAATACCTTATTATTATCTATCCTGATGCCTAGTCACTTTACCCTGCTTTCATGTACAAATCTACCTCAAATACATTATTATTATCTATCCTGATGCCTAGTCACTTTACCCTGCTTTCATGTACATATCTACCTCAAATACCTTATTATTATCTATCCTGATGCCTAGTCACTTTACCCTGCTTTCATGTACATATCTACCTCAAATACCTTATTATTATCTATCCTGATGCCTAGTCACTTTACCCTGCTTTCATGTACATATCTACCTCAAATACCTTATTATTATCTATCCTGATGCCTAGTCACTTTACCCTGCTTTCATGTACATATCTACCTCAAATACCTTATTATTATCTATCCTGATGCCTAGTCACTTTACCCTGCTTTCATGTACATATCTACCTCAAACACCTCGTACCTCTGCACTTTGATCTGATACTGGTACTCCCTGTATGTAGCTCCATTCTTGTGTATCTTATTGTATTCCTCTTGTTACTATTTCATTTTGATTTTAAAACTCTGCATTGTTGGGAAGGGCTCGTAAGCAAGCATTTCACGGTAAAGTCTACACCAGTTGTATTCGGCGCATGTGACAAATAAAATGTGATTTGATTTGACACACACACACACTCTCCCTCCCCCTGTCTCTTGTACCTTGGCCTTGCCCTGGAAGTTGAAGGTGAGGACGTACTCCCCGCGGCGTGTCTCGCTCTGGCGCACAAGGAAGACGCCGTGGCTGGCCGTACCCCCTGCGAGCACCAGCTGGGCTGCCTTGAGGCGCGACAACGTCCCATGGAACCACTGGCACTCGCTCAGAGGGTGCTCCACTGCCTCCGCCACGTCTGAGAACAGGAAGGAGCCTGGGATGTGAGGAGGGATGGTTGAGGGGCGGAGGGATTGGGGGAGTGATGAAAAGATTAGATTAAAAAAAAGGTGTCACCAGACTTGCTCTGTACATTCTGGTGTGTGTGTGTGTGTGTGTGTGTGTGTGTGTGTGTGTGTGTGTGTGTTGTTTGTGCGTAGCAGCCTTCACCTGTGGCATCTGGCGTCTCCGCAAATGGTGTGCCAAGGCCGGCTCCGCCCCCACGTCCGTCTGATTCGTCCAGAGGGGCGCGGGGCGGTAACTCTGGGGGGAGAGGGTCCATCAGCGCGGAGGAGCCGCCCACACCTCCATAACACACTGCAACACGACAGGAGCAAAAACATCAGTTTTACTTATTATTTAACCAAACATAAACCGCTCTTCTTGTATTTTCAAATAGCAACGCAAAGTTGGACTCATAGTTAAAACAACTTTTTTCGTCTCGCTTTCTGTATCAGGTGTTAAGTGTTGTAACTGTATATTTGTAAAGCTGCAAAAAATTGTGAAACACAGGGAAATCATCACACAACAATCCTTAATGGGCTCCTAGATCCTATCCTGTGCAGTCATAGGATTGGCTAGGTAAGGAATATGGTAGTACCTCCTCCTTATCTTATGCTACATGTCTGCTGTTTGTAGATTCTTACAGATTGTCTAGTGCAGTGGTCACCAACCTTTTCTGAGTCAAGTTCAATTTAAAAATGCAAGCCGAGCTTTACAGCTCAGAACTGTTTTTAAAAATATATATATTTATTTTTTTTATGCAACATTAATCAAATAAAAACAGTTCTTTAGGAATTAGGTTTATTGTAGGACTGTAACGGAGGCCACCCTAGCGGTAGAGGTTTCAGTGAGGAGGCAAACACTTCCATACGGTGCAAACTCAGAATGAGGGTGTTTATTTACAGCGGTGAGGTGAAGCCGCTGAAACACTGTACACTATGTACAAACAGAACAATAACTGTAACATAAACTGGAAAATGTATCAAATAATAAGTTGAGCTCCAAAGAAACCAGGCTTCAATCAATAGCTGAAAATATTTAGTGTACAGCCATCATGGCAACCTTACCCTTGTCCTGTCTGGCAGGGTTTCAAGTACAATTCCCATCAGGCCTCACCTTGGACTGTACCATTTTAGACCAATCACAAATCAATGGTAACAATTATCTTACATAAAGGCCTGAACAGCACAATAAACATACGCTGAACAAAAATATAAAACGCAACATGTAAAGTGTTGGTCCCATGTTTCATGAGCTTAAATAAAAGATCCCAGAAATGTTCCATATGCCAAAAAAACGTATTTCTCTTACATTTTGTGCACAATTTGTTTACTACCTTGTTAGTGAAAATGTCTCCTTTTCCAAGATAATCCATCCACTTGACAGGTGTGGCATATCAAGAAGCTGATTAAACAGCATGATCATTACACAGGTGCACCTTGTGCTGGGGACAATAAAAGGCCACTCTAAAATGTGCAGTTTTGTCACACAACACAATGCCACAGATGTCTCAAGTTGAGGGAGCATGCAATTGGCTTGCTGACTGCAGGAATGTCCACCAGAGCTGTTGCCAGAGAATTGAATGTTCATTTCTCTACCATAAGCTGCCTCCAACGTCGTTTTAGAGAACATTTTACATTTACATTTTAGTCATTTAGCAGACGCTCTTATCCAGAGCGACTTACAGTTAGTGCATACATAACTATTTTTTTCCCCCATTTTTTTTGTATTTGTTATTTATTTTTTTATACCCCCCGTGGGAAACGAACCCACAACCCTGGCGTTGCAAACGCCATGCTCTACGAACTGAGCTACATCCCCTGCCGGCCATTCCCTCCCCTACCCTAGACGACGCTGGGCCAATTGTGCACCGCCCCATGGGTCTCCCGGTCGCGGCCGGCTGCGACAGAGCCTGGATTCGAACCAGGATCTCTAGTGGCACAGCTAGCACTGCGATGCAGTGCCTTAGACCACTGCGGTTGGCAGTACGTCCAACCGGCCTCACAACCGCAGACCACGTGTAACCACGCCAGCCCAGGACCTCCACATTCGGCTTCTTCACCTGCGGGATCATCTGAAACCAGCCACCCGGACAGCTGATGAAACTGTGGGTTTGCACAACTGAAGAATTTCTGCAAACTGTCAGAAACCGTCTCAGGGAAGCTCATCTGCGTGCTCGTCGTCCTCACCAGGGTCTTGACCTGACTGCAGTTCAATGTCGTAACCAACTTCAGTGGGCAAATGCTCACCTTCGATGGCCACTGGAGAAGTGTGCTCTTCATGGATGAATCCCAGTTTCAACTATACCGGGCAGATGGCAAACAGCGTGTATGGCATCGTGTGGGCAAGCGGTTTGCTGAATGTTGTGAACAGAGTGCCCCATGGTAGCGGTGGGGTTATGGTATGGGCAGGCATAAGCCACGGACAACGAACACAATTGCATTATATTGATGGCAATTTGAATGCACAGAGATACCGTGACGAGATCCTGAGGCCCATTGTCATGCTACTCATCCGCCGCCATCACCTCATGTTTCAACATGATAATGCACGTCCCCATGTCGCAAGAATCAGTACACAATTCCAGAAAGATGAAAATGTCCCAGTTCTTCCTGCATACTTACCAGGCATGTCACCCATTGAGCATATTTGGGATGCTCTGGATCGACGTGTACGACAGCGTGTTCCAGTTCCCGCCAATATCCAGCAACTTCGCACAGCCATTGAAGAGGAGTGGGACAAAAATTCCACAGGCCACAATCAACAACCTGATCAACTCTGCGAAGGAGATGTGTCGCGTTGCATGATATCTGTGACCAACAGATGCACATCTGTATTCCCAGTCATGTGAAATCCATTAATTAGGGCCTATTGAATTCATTTCAATTGACTGATTTCCTTATATGAACTGTAACTCAGTAAAATCTTTGAAATTGTTGCATTCATATTTTTGTTCAGTGTATTTAGGCAATGAATCAAACATTCCTAAATACAAACCCATTTCAATAAATTGTGTAGGACCCTGCATAAAGCATAAATGGATTGGGGTAACATTTCTCAGGGCCTTGTCCTGAGGATGATAAGGATGATTCTGGCCCAGTGGGAGTGAGATTTGTAGAGCGAATGGATCCTTGTATTTTGGCTGATCCATATGTGGTGTCAGGTTGGGTGGAGAAGAGGTTGGGGACTGTTGAGTTGGTGAAGGTAAGTAACTTGGAGTGGACTTGTGATGATTTATTGTGTTTCCTCCGCCCAGAGGGAGTGGGCGCTCCGGATTACGTGATTAGGGACAATAATTGTGACTTGCTTTGCGGAGCAGGGCGCCGTTGAAAGGACTGATAACGGGGGTGGCATTAAGTGTTGAGGAGGAGCAGCTGAAATTGAAGATTCCCGGTGTCTGTCACACCGCCGTTTGGTGAGTTGTAGATCCGGTGGAGAGCGTGGAGAACCGGAGAAGACATTGTCTGTCATGCTGAGTTTTGATGCAGTCTTTGCCAGATAAGGTCATGGTAGGAAGTGTCAATTACCCCGTGAGAGCGTTTGTTCTGAAAATACAATGGTGTTTTAGGTGTCAAGTTTATGGGCATGTTGCAGCAGTATGTAGGAGGGAGATGCCTAGATGTGAGAAGTGTGCAGGAGGGCATGAGACTAAGGAATGTGTGTTATCCATGGAGAAAGTTGTGTGTGTTAGTTGTGGGGGTGCCCATGGGGCTGGAGATCGGAGGTGTCCGGTGAGAGAAAGGCAGATTGAGGTTACCAGGGTTAAAGTAGCACAGAAAGTGTCGTATGCCGAAGCAGTGAAGAGAGTGGTAGAGGAAGATGGGGACCGGGTGAGGGATCCTGAGAGGATTCCTGTGAGTAGGCAGAGACCAAGAGAATGATGGGAAGAATATGTGCTTCAGTACGGTGGACTTTTGAGCATTTATAGCCATGGTTGTTAATTGTAGAAAATCACAGAAAATAGAGGTGGCAGAGAAGTACTTGGGATTGCGAGGATATACTGCAGAACAGTTGCAGGGGGGTGTTGAGTGGTAAGGTTATGTCCTCTCAGACCATTAGTCTGGAGTTGGATTAGATAGGGTTAAATAGTGGAATGGGGTGGTGGGTTTTGTAGAGAGGGCTAATAGTTTGCAGGGCAATCTCCCCTTTTCTCTATTTTGTATTACCGTATCAGATCATTTCATGTAGGTAGGCCGTGAATGGCCTCACACCAGTACAGTAGGTGGCGGTGTATGCACCTAAAAGTTGGATGTGATCCGCCAACCAAGTCCCAAAGAAGAAGAAGCTCCGTTTGACCCACCTCCCGTCTCAGCAGGAGCATGACAGAGGAACAAACAATTCACAGGTAGGCTACGTTTGCAAACAATTATTTTACTTTACATAGTGATTACCGAACCCTGTGCACTTGAATGGTAACATTGATAAGAAAAGGCATTATAAGAAACATTAAATGCAGCGCAACAAACAAATGGTTGCTGCCAAAACCAAATGAATTGCCGGTGAACTCACAAACTGTGTTTCTCTCTACAGGCTACATCGGCAGCACCAAAGGACAAGGCATCATACACATATTATATTAAATAAAGGAATGTGCATTTCATAAACCGTTTCCATGTCTAGTTGTACCTGCATCTGATGGTCAGTCTCAGCGGATGAAGGGAGAAGGTGAGCAGAGGGTCCGGCTCGCACGGTCCCTGCTCTCTCCTTCTCTCCGGTGAGACTGACCAGAGAGTGGGGAGACAGTCTTCCACCTGATGACCAAACTCAAGTCACACTGCATTATTTCTGCCTCATGCACAAATTCATGTTGTTCCTATGACCAGAGAAAGTGAAATATTAGTCGACGAGCCGTTAATAATAAAAATGCAGGTATATCGATACACTTGGCTACTCATTCATTGCAGCTGCGGTGCTGGTTGTAGCATGAGTGGAAGTAGGGAGAAGCATGTTTTATGTTTTTTTAAAGTCTTGAATCATAAAAACAGCAGCTCTTTGCTGTATTCTTTGACAGTCTCTCTGGTCAGGGTTTTAAAAGTTATGAAATCTCATTTAGGCTAGTATCAAACTTTGCTGTGGGGTAGTGGAAGCTGCTGGCACAGTGATTTGAGCTATCCGATTGGCCAGCGCAGTAGGCACACTTGATTTAGCTCTACGGGTCTGCCGGGTAGACGGAGTTTGTTCCTTCAGACAAATGAAGTGGTTCAAAATGGGAACACTTTGCCTACCCGGCGCGCAGGGCAGCTGAATCAAGTGCACCTACCACCAACAGGCTTTATCAATGGCTTTTCTACAGAAATGTTTGGCGATCGACTAGGAATGCCCAGTCGACTAGGACCGCGATTGACTGGTTGGTATATATTGGTCTAAGAGTAGTAGCTTGGGGAGGTGTCTAGGGATCGATTTGTCATGTCCCACTCACCTTGAGAGAGGCGGTCACTGAATTCTGGCGTTCCACTGATGTCCATGGGTCCCCCACACACGCCTTCTATGTCCTCCTGTTCACTGTAGAGTCAAGATACACAAAGCTTGTTCTAGGTGGGGTGTCGCTTCGACTTCTGTTGACCTCATCGATAGTCGACAGTCAGTGAATACAAGCATATTTATGGTCCCTCTTCTCTCACTCACTGCTCTCCCCTCCCTAATCACTGACTTGAAAGAAAACTGTTACATGTATTACTTAACACACAATTTGCTTACCTGATACATATACCGTTCCTGATGTCACTCAACCAGGCTCTCATCTGCACAGCGTCTCGCGTCTCAATCACATACTGCACCTGTCCCTCCAACTGACAGAGAGAAAGATAGGGTTAGAGAGAGCGATAGAGGGAGAGAGTGAGAAAGGAGGCGACAGAGAGAGGGGTCAAGAGTGCGTGAGAGAGAGGGGGGGTGAGAGAGTGAGGGGTGAGAAAGAGACAGGGGAGAGAGAGGTTGAGAGCGAGGGTGAGTGAGAGAGGGGGTGACAGAGAGAGGGGGCGAGAGAGGGCATGAGAGAGAGAGCGTGAGATAGAGGGGGGTAAGAAAGAGAGAGGGGGTGAGAGAGAGAAATACAAGTCAGTCTACAGATTCAAGCTGAACAGGAGATGACTACCTGAACGAAATGAACTGAGAGAGAACAAAAATAAATAAATAGGGGAAATGAAAAGGATAGACAGAGCAGAGCAGTGTTACCTGCAGGAGGAAGGTGTTCTCCTTGTCAGGCACCTCCAGGGCTGTGGTGCTCCTCACATCCACAATAGAGCAGCATGGGATAGTCAGCCTGGGCTTGGAAGACTGAGAGACAGGGGGACAGAGAAGACCATTGAATAAGACACCATCTGTGCGCTCAGAGAAATTGTGCAATTTTCACAATGCCCGCCAATGACATATAATTAATTTCCAAGCATTCCAAAGGAGCATGTTGACAGGTTCTCATGCCTCTCAGTGTTATATCAATGACACACAATCTACTCTGATGCCCCCCCCCCCCCCCCAAGAAATGTGTTGCATGTTGTTGTGTTTTTATCCTGCAATTCTACACCGTTTCTTAACGGGGGACTCAATATTATGGACAGAACACAACTACACTGAACACAAATATAAACGTAACATGCAACAATTTGAAAGATTTTACTGAGTTACCGTTCATTTAAGGAAATCAGTCAATGGAAATGTTTCAATAGGCCCTAATCTAAGGATTTCACATGACTGGGCAGGGTGCCGCCATGGGTGGGCCTGGAAGGGCATAGGCCTACCCACTGTGGAGACAGGCCCACCAATCAGAATGAGTTCTTACCCACAAAAGGGCTTTATTATAGACATAAATAGTCCTCAGCACCCCCCTCAGATGATCCCGCAGGTGAAGAAGCCAGATGTGGAGGTCCTGTGGTGGCGTGGTTACACGGGTCTGCGGTTGTGATGCCGGTTGGACATACTGCCAAATTCTCTAAAACGACGTTAGAGGCGACTTATGTTAGAGAAATGAGCATTCAAATCTCTGGCAACAGCTCTGGTGGACTTTCCTGCAGTCAGCATGCCAACTGCATGTGCCCTCAAAACTTGAGACATCTGTGGAATTGTGTTGTGTGACAAAACTGCACATTTCAGAGTGGCCTTTTATTGTCCCCAGCAGAAGGTGCACCTGTGTAATGATCATGCTGTTTAATCAGCTTCTTGATATGCCACACCTGTCAGGTGGATGGATTATCTTGGCAAAGGAGAAATGCTCACTAACAGGGATGTGAACAAATTTGTGCACAGAATTTGAGAGAAATACGTTTTTTTGTGCATATAGAACATTTCTGGTATCTTTTATTTACATGTTGAGTTTATATTTTTGTTCAGTATACTTTTCCACAATAAATTATATTGAAACTGTGTTTTAATGACTCGATTACTAATCTACTCCCTTCCCTGAAAATCCCACCCCCAATAATTCCTTAACAGGTCTGAAAACCCTACCAACCCTGTGACAAATATCCTGCTCCTCCCTGACAATCCCACCCACAGCGATCGATTGACAGGCTAAACTGTTAAGAATGTGGCCAGGATAACAAATGACAATGAGGAAATTAAATCAAAAATGGGAGGAATAATATATAATAGTTTCACCCAATAAGGATTTGAATTAAAATGTTGTAATTTGTAGGTTAATAATAAGCATTGTTAAATTGCACATTAAGTTTTCATCTTCTTTTTGTCACAAATAATGCGATCACAATAATGTAGTACAATTACAAATGTGAACTTTATCTTCCAATAATTGTATTTCTCAATATGGCAGTGTTATCTGGTAGGGCATTAAACAAAAACTGTCAACTTGAAAATGCAAGTTCATCATTAATTATGTTCACATAAAAAGAACATTTCAAACGTATTATTAAATGTATCATTATCAAATGTGATTTTTTTTGGCAGCTATATACACCGAGTATACCAAATATTAAGAACACCTTCCTAATATTGAGTTGCACTGAACAGGTCTCTCACTCACTTTAGGCGGGATGAAGAACTCCAGATAGTACTCCTCGCCCCGCTCCCCCTCCTTGTCCCTCTCCCTCAGGACCAGTCGGCACTTGTGCCACCGACCGCCCCTCCAGCCCACAGTGCCCCCGGGGACGAGAGGCTGCACTGAGGCTGTCTGAGCAGCGTTAGCGGTGGACAAGGTGTTGTTTAAGCCAGTGCCAGCGTTGTTGTGTTCTTGTGTGCCGTGGTGCAGCAGGCCGAAGGAAAAGCCAGGGAAACCACCGTGGCTCCCAGCAAACTCATCTGGCATGGAGGAGCTGACGCTGACTCCTCCCTCCCTCACCAGCCGGCCCGTCTTCCTCAGGGTGGCGCTGCTGCTGGGGGGCAGGCCGGAGAAAGGCGACACCACGGCCGAAGTGGGCGCCGAGGAGAGAACGGGGGGCGGGGAGCGAGACAGACGCAGCTTCTCCAGCCGGTGGCTCCACTTCTCCTTCTCTCCCCCCTCGCCATTGCTCCGCCGCCGGTCCCGCGCCTCCGATAGCGAGAGTGAGGTGGCACTGCTGGAGGAAGACGGGGGCAGGGAGGAGGAGGAGGAGTGGGGGAGGGAGAGGGGCAGGGAGAGGGAGACAGGCATGGAAGAGGTGGGCGTGGGGGGCTGGGTGCCAGAGTTCCTCTTGGGGGAAGAGCCAGTGGCAGCGTCCTGGACCCCCATGGTGTAGCTGTAGCTGGATGGCAGCTGGGAGGAGCTCTGGGGGGAGTCGCTGGATGAGCTGCGCCAGTGCAGGATACCCCGGACACTGCCCCGCACGCTGCGCCCAACACTCCGCAGAGAGAAGCGCTTCTTCAGTTTGGTTTTGGACTGGCTTCCTGCCGAGGCCGGGGTGCCGTTACCCTTGGAGCGGGGAGGGGATGTGTCGGAGCAAGGGGAGGCAGGCGTTTGGGGCATGTGGGAGGGGTCTTCATTGTCCAAGCAAACTTCCAGCTCCGCCTCCACCTCATCTGGCTCCACCTCCTCCCCCATGACCGTTATGCCCGCCCAGCTATCCTCCTCTTCCTCGGCCGTCGTTTCTCCGTTGCCAGGGCCGACACCAGGGAAGTGTTTAACAGTAACCGGGGCACCCCTGCCGTTGTTTCCTCCTCCCACTGAGGAGGAGCAGGAGGAGGAGGAGGATGGGGGGAGGACCGTTGTGACAGCATAGGAGTCTTGAAATTGGTCCCCACTTCGGGTTTCCAACACCAGCCGTGTGGAGGCAGGCTTGGGCAGGGCTCGCACCGGGTTGGCTGGGGCACAGGGGTGGTAGGAGGCTCCCTCGGCGACGGGAGGGGGAGAGACCGCCTCCTCTTCCAGGGAGGTGGCGTCTGATTGGGGAGCCCAGCTCCCCGCCTCCATTCCGGGGGCTGTACCCGGCGCCCCTGCCACCCCCTCCAGTTCGCTCTGGAAATGGCGGACAAAGCGGTCAGTGAAACGGCGACAGAAGGCGGCAGCAGAGTCGGGGGAGTAGTGCGGGTTCTCCAGGAGGAATGCCCGGAAGTGGCGGGCAAAGTCCCTGGCCGCCATGCGGGCATGCAGCTCACAGAACTCCGTCCAACTCAGGCAGGGGGAGGACGTGGGGGTGTCCGACAGTGAGGAGGGGTGAGGCTGGGCCAGGGGAGGGGCCAAGGGAGGGGGCAGGGGGGGTGGCCGAGGGAACTGGGGCAACAGGGAGGGGGACGGAGGGGGGGAGGGTGATGGGGGCAGGGGGGAGGAGTTGGCTGCCCGCGGGCTAGGTGGGGTTAAAAGAGAGCCGTTCATTCTACCTAGGAGGGGGTGGGGGGGAGCTGATTGGCCAACTAGCCGGCTGCTGATTGGTTTATCACTTAAGGTTGATAAATGAAACCTGCACAGCTCATCAGGGCTAATTTACAAATGGGTGGGAATTCAAGTACCGTACTACGCCAGGCATAGTAGATTCACCCCCATTTAAAAACTTCAGATAAAAGACTACCGTAACACACTGCTGAGCACAGACGGAGAAGAGGTAGAAATATAGGGGGTCTGTCTCTGTGCAACATGCTATCATATATTTTAAAATGTCTATGATAAAAGACGGGGGGAAAAATCGGTGTCAGGGAGGAGGTATAGGACAAAGGGGCGAGGTAAATAGGTGAGGTTCACAAGTGGCCGCCCTGCTTACGGTCCACCACACATCCACAAGAACACAACTGCAGCCTGTGAAAACAATACAAGCATAATCAATGGTGATACATCACATCACCTGTTACATATATTTTCCAGAGCCATAACCAACTCTAATATGATCTACAATATCTAATCAACTGTGTAACTAATACAAATACCACTAGCACCAGTTGCCACCTGTAGTTGTCTGTTAGACTATTGGTCACAACAGTTGTGTCAATTGTCACTGATTTAAATTGAGTCAATGCTTTACATCCACAAAAACAATAACAAATTGATAAGCAAGCCGTTTGACTGACAACCCATTTAATTAGTTAGCTAGAGATCTTCACATAATGGTAGGTAGCTAGATGTGAAGATCCAAATGGTTGCTTGTGAGACACCAACTGATTTGTCAGTGTTCAGATAAGTAGTTGCTTAATCACTTTCACACACTGTAGCAAAGCCAAAGGTAGTGTGGCATAGCTAATTAACTACCTTGCTGGCTAGATTATTGTAGCTAAACAACTGACTGCGTATGAAACCAGCTAACTAGCTAGCAACATTACCTAGCTAATTTGCACACTGGCGCTGGATGTAAACAATCCAGAGAGCCTGGTTAGTACTACTGGCTAATGCAGTTACCTGGAATTCACAAACCATTGTCGGCTCCGTCAGAAACTCGAGGCCAGTGCTTGACCGTTAAAATAACCTAAAGGAGAGGAGGAGAGACAGTTAACTAGCTAGATAGCTAATATTACAGAATAATGATAGTGCGTGGACATGGCAAAATGACAGACAGTGTGGTCATGTTAGCTTAGTTAACTAGCAACAAGAACCAGCACATCGCGTGATAAACAATCTAGTTAGCGTAACCGTTACTGAGCTAACTAGCGACCCCCATCACAGCGAGCCAGTAACGCCATCCATCTTCTTAACAGAACCATGTTAGCTAGCTAAATAAAAAGCACCAGCTTAAAGCAGTTAGCTAAGTAGCTAACTAGCCAATATTCAACAATGTAGCTAAAATGTATTCCATGTAACGGTAGCGAGCTAGCTGTTTTAATTAAATAACAGTATCTAGCTATCGTTTGTTATAGTAGCTACCTAGGCTATGGCTATTATCATTGAATAAGGGGTGCTAGCTAATTGAAATAATGTTATGTTTACCCACTTGTACACGCTTGTCTTCAAAATAGTGTCCACTTTACAGTTAGCTAGTTAATCGTTAACTTGCGCCTCCCATATGTGCTACAGCCAACAGGCGAATCGCTAGCTAATATGTAGCTAGCTACCTAGCTATTATTATTAGCTAGCCAGCTATTAATAAAACAACTAGCAATCTTTCGTTGGCTTACATTAGAATTTTAATTTATATCCCTATATTTTACGCTCCAGCGTTTTATACAATTCGTTTATATATCCGCGATATAATTATCATTTTATAACAGTTGTTGCTAACATATGAATATTTCTGTGCTCCCTATCTCTCGCGATATAGTGGGAGAGAGGATGGGAAGGGAAAGTAGACTAGAGAGCAGGGTGGCAGCAGGAGGAGTTGCAGGGACTTTGTTTGCATTCAGAGTACTTGGATGGTGGGAAAATGGAGGGGCACTAAACACATTTTGAAATGAAATCACCACCGTCTGTGCCTCAGTATTTGTCTTTAACTGAACTACTAGGCTATCTATTTCAAAAATGAATTATTTGCATGAATGTTTACAAAATGTTTACAACAAGCTTATATAATTGCATATAATTTAAAATGTTTTTGTAATTTAAATATATCCTTATGGAGATTGGTAAATCATTTATTTCAAACTAGCTGAATAGATCCATGATTACTGTAGGCTATAGTAGGCCTACATGCAGCCTTTCTGTGTCAGTGGCCACATACTGTAGGCCTACTGCTGTGTTTGGTGTTGTCCCTATAGCTTGCTTTCAGTATTGTGTTGTTTATACACAGTGTGTACTTACTGTCAATTCACGTTCCACCTTTCTCGTCATCCTCTATGGCATTTCTCTTTCACTTCACCAGCATGTGTTTATAGGTCCAATGCAGCCAGGTTTTTTTCCCCCATCTCAATAGCAAATCCTTTCTGGGTAACAATTAAGTTCCTTACTGTGATTGTTTTCAAATAACGTTTTCTAAAATAGACGAATGGACTACAATAGAATAGCATTGAATATACTAAAATAGAAAAGAGAAGGATTAGCCAGTGTGTTCATTATTTGTCTTTCATTTTAAAAAGGTATACTGGAAATCTTAAATACTCTGGCTTTAATACAAATATGTTGAAAAGTAAGCAGGGACCTAACTTGCAATGCCATTTGTGCTGTAGGCTCTCTTTCTTTCTTTCGCCCTCTCTGTCTCACACACACTCGCTCAATTATCTTCCAATAAATATATATATAATTCATTAGTGAGAAGAAATGCATAGACTGACATCTCGTGAACTGTTGAGGAACTACAGCGTATAGACTGACATTTCGACAAAGGTTGAACCGCATGTTGTTTCATTTGTGTTGAAATTTGAACCATTAACTGTTTTTTATACTTTTAATCAACACAAGGGAATGTAGGAAACAGGCTAGCTACACTACTGACTGAACTTCTGGTTTCATTATTTGTGTGCCTTCTGGGCAGTTCTCCGCCCCTCTGGAACGCTCTGGAAAGACGAGAGCTTTCCTTTGCTGCGCTTGCAACGCATGCTCCTCGCAGCGTCAGTCATCGCACAGGAATGCTGCACTCTCATTGGTCAGAGTAGTCAGAGCGTTCGGGAAATGTCTCGAAATCAGGGATAGTATATATTCTGGTGTATTGCATTCATTTAAAACATCGACTCAACGAGAATACTAAAGGGTGAAGAAAGCAAGAAAAGAGGAGTTCGACTTTATAGGCTACTGCCTGATTCCTTTCATTGAGACCTCTACATTCACAAACTGTAAGTAACTTTCAGTAGCCTATTTTCATATGCATGACTGTTGTAAACTTTATGGAAATAGAACATTATGCTATGTTGGTTGTGTAGACAGCCGGTTTAGCTATAACATTATATGCCAAAATATTTGGTTAACTAATACCGAAATAATTGTATTGAACTGTTACTGAAATAATATTACTACTGAAATAATCATCCATTTATTATGTCCTTATTTCTGTGAACAGATTAGGGCTATATTCACCATGTTTTCTAGCATATTTTATTATAATTTCTTATTTTTAAGAAAATCTGCTCTAATTATGTGAAGATATTAACTCAATATTATTCAGGAGGGTGCAGTTCATACAAGGCCTATTGTAAAAAGACGTTTCTCTGTCATAGATTAGCAGAAATGATTGTGTCTGGCATTTTCTGTATGTTACACCCCACTGAATATGTGCCTGGCCTGTATTAGGCTAGCTAATAACACTAATAGGCTATATAACACAATGCAATACATTGACAACAGTGTTATCAGACTCATTCAAATACTATTTATTGTATTTCAATTACTTTCAAATACCGGTACATTTAGAAGTATTTTGATATTTTTTATTTGAAAATACAATTAGTTGAATATTGGAATGCATTTGGCAATACTTTTGGAAAGTATCAGCACGTATGTGAAAATACTCAAATACACAGACAACAAGTGTATTTTCAAACAAAAAATGTTTAAATACTCCATGCATTTGAACCCAGGACTGTTTGCTCCTAGGGGTATTTGAAATGTATTTATGAACTAGTTTCAAATAGTATTTATAGGAAATTATTAGAAAATACTTTCAAATAATTCCAGTAGAATTGGTTTATTCGGCCACATTATTTAAAATACAAATACTTAAATATGTATGTATTAGAACCCAGGTTTGGTTGTTATTCAAGTATATTTAGGCTAACACCTCTGTTGTTGGAGATTGACACTACTTGCACCTAGGTTTTCGTAGAATAATATCAATTTCTAAAACCTTCTTTCATTCTTTTGTAGGCAACTAACTCCAAACCATCAAGATGTCGTCAGCTAAAAGCCTGTCTATCGGCATTGACCTGGGCACCACCTACTCCTGTGTGGGGGTGTTCCAGCATGGTAAAGTAGAGATCATCGCCAACGACCAGGGCAACAGGACCACACCCAGCTATGTGGCCTTCACAGACACTGAGAGACTCATCGGTGACGCAGCAAAGAACCAGGTGGCCATGAACCCCAACAACACAGTTTTCGACGCCAAGCGCCTGATTGGCCGAAAGTTCGACGATCAGGTTGTGCAAGCCGACATGAAGCACTGGCCCTTCAAGGTGGTCAGCGATGGAGGAAAGCCTAAAGTTCAGGTAGATTACAAAGGTGAGAACAAATCCTTCAACCCAGAGGAAATCTCCTCCATGGTCCTGGTGAAGATGAGGGAGATCGCTGAGGCCTACCTGGGCCAGAAGGTGTCCAACGCAGTCATCACAGTCCCCGCCTACTTCAACGACTCACAGAGACAGGCCACTAAGGATGCTGGAGTGATCGCTGGGCTGAATGTACTGAGGATAATCAACGAGCCCACAGCGGCAGCAATCGCCTACGGCATGGACAAAGGCAAATCCAGGGAACGCAACGTCCTGATCTTTGATCTGGGCGGGGGCACCTTCGACGTGTCCATCCTGACCATTGAGGATGGGATCTTTGAGGTGAAGGCCACTGCTGGGGACACTCACCTGGGTGGGGAGGACTTTGACAACCGCCTCGTCAGCCACTTTGTGGAGGAGTTCAAGAGGAAACACAAGAAGGACATCAGCCAAAACAAGCGGGCTCTGAGGAGGCTGAGGACGGCCTGCGAGAGGGCCAAGAGAACCCTGTCCTCCAGCTCCCAGGCCAGCGTTGAGATCGACTCCCTCTTTGAGGGCATCGATTTCTACACCTCCATCACCAGGGCTCGTTTTGAGGAGATGTGTTCGGACCTCTTCAGGGGAACCCTGGAGCCCGTGGAGAAAGCCCTCAGGGACGCCAAGATGGACAAGGCCCAGATCCATGACGTTGTCCTGGTCGGAGGCTCCACCCGGATCCCCAAGGTCCAGAAGCTCCTGCAGGACTTCTTCAACGGTCGAGAGCTGAACAAGAGCATCAACCCAGACGAGGCAGTGGCCTACGGTGCTGCCGTCCAGGCGGCCATCTTGTCTGGCGACAAGTCTGAGAACGTCCAGGATCTGCTGCTGCTAGACGTGGCTCCCCTGTCCTTGGGCATCGAAACCGCCGGAGGGGTCATGACCGCCCTGATCAAACGCAACACCACCATCCCATCCAAACAGACCCAGACCTTCACCACTTATTCCGACAACCAGCCCGGGGTCCTGATCCAGGTTTACGAGGGAGAGAGAGCCATGACTAAGGACAACAACCACCTGGGGAAGTTTGAGCTCTGTGGAATCCCCCCTGCCCCACGAGGAGTCCCTCAGATCGAGGTGACCTTTGACATCGACGCCAATGGCATTCTGAACGTATCAGCGGTGGACAAGAGCACGGGCAAAGAGAACAAGATCACCATCACCAACGACAAGGGGCGGCTCAGCAAAGAGGATATTGAGAGGATGGTGCAGGATGCCGACAAATACAAAGCTGAGGACGACGCACAGAGGGAGAAGATAGCAGCCAAGAACTCCCTGGAGTCGTACGCCTTCAATATGAAGAGCAGCGTGGAGGATGACAACATCAAAGGTAAGATCAGCGAGGAGGACAAGAAGAAAGTGGTGGACAGGTGCGACCAGGCCATTTCCTGGTTGGAGAACAACCAGCTTGCAGACAAAGAGGAGTACGAGCTTCAGCTGAAGGAGCTGGAGAAAGTGTGCCAGCCTATCATTACCAAGCTATACCAGCAAGGAGGGATGCCCACAGGTAGCTGTGGAGATCAGGCAAGGTCCAGCTCTGGTGCCAGCTCCCAAGGCCCAACCATTGAAGAGGTTGACTAAAGTGAGGGACTTGTATAATGGACTTTTCAAAATGCATTAGTATCACTGCATACATTTTGCTATTCAGGAAATACTTTGTACATATACTGATTTCTACTGGTTGAAATTGAAATGCCTTTTCATGGCGCAGTGCTGTTTAGGAAGTGCTTAATATATTTATTGGTTGTACTGTAAAGATGACAATAGATAAACATATTGAAAGATCAAAGAAATTGTGATGTAAATGTGTTGTTTCATACCATATTGCGTTGCTGGACATTGCAAATAAAATGTATTGAAATAAGTTTATACGTCTGTTGGTTGTTTCCTTGAATTCCTTCTTGTCATAACAGATTCAGTATTCACATTTTAATCATTTTTTTTACACAATACCATTAAATATTGTAAACAAAACTTTGATCGACGGCTAAACCACCAGAGAGAGGAGAGCAGGTGAGGACACCGTAATGGCCACTGTTTATCAATGCTTTATTCTTTGATAAAGTCTGATACAATCACTATGGTCCTTCTTGGAAAAAGAGGCACAGTGTGAAGGGAAAAATTATCGTAAAATCAGTACTCCTACTCTGAGATTCTTTGTGAAATATTAGTTATAAAGCTAATTTCCTGCTACTCTACACAGTGGCGATTTTAGCATGTAAATCTTGGTGGGGCAAACTCCCCCGAAAATGTGAGGATGCATGCCACCAAAGCCACAACACTAAGCAATACATGAATTGCACTATAACTGTGACAAACAGTGCCCACAAACTGTTAAGGCCTACATAAAGCTGTCCCAACAACAGAGCTTTCTTTTCAGCCACTGCTAAACCTGGCTATCAGCGAAACAGTTAATTCTGCCTCATTTACTGCCTTTGAAAAAAACATAGCTGATATGGCTGACTTGCTTAAACAAATGTGGTTTCTACTGACAACTGAGATGTAAAAACTATAGCATAAGGGAACAACGAGCGGATAAGAGTCAATCTAATATCGATTAAGACATTAATGAGCGAGCTAGGATGGACGTAGTTAATGTAACTATTTGTTCAGCACTTTTGAAATGTAGGCTACAGCGACAGAATTCAGAACATGGGGCCGTTCTTACAGTATTCTCCCTGTACACCAAGTCAGAACCGTAGGATAAATAAAGCGGGCATATAAGCAGACAATGAAAGCTCTTACAATATTCGAGGCTATAGGCTACATGTGCACCACCAAGTCAGAACAGTAAGCAAAGTTAGGAGGGGGAAAGGGACCAAATTATTAGGGTGAGGCACATGGGCTACTAACAGCTTAATACACACCATACACTTAGTATTACTTTCTTAGCTACAGTATACATATCTTCCTGGCATATTACTTAATTTATGCAGCAGCAGCAATTTTTGGACTCACCTTGTTGTGCTGTGCTCACTTGAACAGGAAGGTGGCGCGGCAGTCCTTCGTTGACAAATTTTGCCATCAAACTTTGTCATCAAAGTCTGGCATTCTCTGGATTTATGGTGCTTTCAAGACAACTGGGAACTCTGAAAAAAAATTAAGTAGAATCATGACGTCAGTGATCTTCAGGTCGGAGCACTAGAAAGAGGCCCGAGTTCCCAGCTGGATTGACAGCATGGCCAATGTATTAAACCTTTTCTGGCCCATCTTGTTGAATGTTTATCCTTTTAAACTTGGAAAAGAGACCCTTAAACCCAGACTTGGACCACACACCCACTCCACTGAATAGCAGGCTAGTGATTGCTTTGCAACACTTGCAGTTAGCCACTGAGTCATTCCAAACCACTCATTGTTGAATTTGCGATTTCACCACGCAGGTCCCTTAAACAGGGGACTTTACATCTAAAAGTTAATTTATAGAAAAAGCACTTCAAAAACTGCACTTCAAACTTTTATCTCAAACTGACCGTTTCATAAATGCTTGCCATTTCTTCATTTACATTTTAGTCATTTAGCAGACGATGACCGGTATACGCCAACACCATTCCAACACAGAAAATCTGCTTTTTAACATACTTAATTGTAAAAAATTGGAAGGAAAACAATTGTACTCATATTAATTAAAGGTCATATTTAATAGAAATCTGAAAACACTGGACAGTTACTTTACAGGTAGACTTTGGGCAAAAACACAAAAATAAATGCTTTAAACTGTATAAGTGATCAATGCATCATCATACCAGGGGCCTCATTTATAACCGTTGCGTAAATTTCACACGAAATTGCTATGTGCGCCATTTCAGATTTTTTTTTT
This sequence comes from Coregonus lavaretus, assembly GCF_964263955.1. NCBI lineage: Eukaryota > Metazoa > Chordata > Actinopteri > Salmoniformes > Salmonidae > Coregonus > Coregonus lavaretus. The sequence continues at coordinate 3,046,258 of NC_140015.1, read as the reverse complement.
AGATTTATAAACTTACCGCACGCCATACATACGCATGTTTCCCGTTATATGCACTTGAACATGCATTAAAACTCTGCCTGGAAAACGTCTCCATTCACCTTTTATGGTGACAATAATGCCCTTTTTTTGCTGTATAATTTGGAACTATTGGCATTAGGTCACGGCATGCAAAAGACAAATTGTTGTTCAATATTGAGTTTATCAATAGATTATTGGGTTTATATGTCCTGCCTTTGTATAGGCTCTGAGATTAAATAGGCAATGTTGTTGTGCTCCTATCACACAGCAATACTGTAGCCTACCCATACAGTCACATCCTTTACATAAGCTACCGGTCTATTTATTGTGTTGGCAGAATGTTTTCATCTTTAGCAGTAATTTATGCTGTATCTGGTAATGGACTGTGTCTGTTTCTGAGAGAAAACAATAGCAAATTGTCGTGGACCTGTCAGCAATACTTTTTAATTCAACAATGACTTTTCCCCCAACCTAAATATGATGGATTGTCCTCGAATGCTGAAACATTGTAGGGTAGGCTACAAAAAAAAGTAGTTACATTACAGTAGTTACATTTCTATTTCTCGTGTGTCTTTGTTCTACTTGACTTTTTATTTTATTTTTTATAGTAGGCCTACTAATGTAGTTTACAAAAGTTTAATCAGTAAAGCTGTTCTGGGTGTCACTTGTATTTCTATTCAGTAAGCATAATATATTCACATTGCTTCCTAGCTCATGGGCATAGCAGGTATTCATTTGGTAGTTTACAATGTTACCTCATCAGTATAGTGTCACGTCTCCTCCGTTACAATTAGCAAGCGTTAGGATCATCATTCACTTACTAACTTCAGCCTATGAGTACGGCACACTAAGGAAATTTCACCATGCTTTCTAAGTAACTTATGGGCTCACTAGTGCAATTATCACTTTGCTTTCTCTCAACCAATGGGCATAAACTTAGGGGAATAGCTCAGAGACAGGATTGTGTCGAGGCAAAATTCTGGGGAAGGGTACCAAAAAATGTCTGCAGCATTGAAGGTCCCCAAGAACACAGTGGCCTCCATCATTCTTAAATGGAAGAAGTTTGTAACCACCAAGACTCTTCCTAGAGTTGCCCGCCCGGCCAAACTGAGCTATCGGGAGAGAAGGGCCTTGGTCAGGTGACCAAGAACCCGATGGTCACTCTGACAGAGCTCCAGAGTTCCTCTGTGGAAATGGGAGAAGGACAACCATCTCTGCAGCACTCCACCAATAAGGCCTTTATGGTAGAGTGGCTAAATGGAAGCTTCTCAGTAAAAGGCACATGACAGCCCGCTTGGAGTTTGCCAAAAGGCACCTAAAGACTCTCAGACCATGAGAAACAAGATTCTGTGATCTGATGAAACCAAGATTGAACTCTTTGGCCTGAATGCCAAGCGTCACGTCTGGAGAAAACCTGGCACCATCCCTACTGTGAAGCATGGTGGTGGCAGCATCATGCTGTGGGGATGTTTTTCAGCGCCAGGGACTGGGAGACTAGTCAAAGATCGAGGGAAAGATAAACGGAGTGGCCCAGCCAGAGCCCGGACATGAACCTGATCGAACATCTCGGGAAACACCTGAAAATAGCTGTGCAGCGACGCTCCCCATCCAACCTGACAGAGCTTGAGAGGATCTGCAGAGAAAAATGGGAGAAACTCCCCAAATACAGGTGTGCCAAGCTTGTAGCGTCATACCCAAGAAGACTTGAGGCTGTAATCGCTGCCAAAGGTGTTTCAACAAAGTACAGAGTAAACGGTCTGAATACTTACTTCTTGCCCCGTGTAGCTCAGTTGGTAGAGTATGGCGTTTGCAACGCCAGGGTTGTGGGTTCGATTCCCACGGGGGGCCAGGATGAAAGATGTATGCACTCACCAACTGTAAGTCGCTCTGGATAAGAGCGTCTGCTAAATGACTAAAATGTAAATGTAAATACTTATGTAAATGTAATATTTCAGCATTTCGTTTTTTATTATACATTTGCAAACATTTCTAAAAACCTGTTTTTGCTTTGTCGTTATGGGGTATTGTGTGTAGATTAATGAGGGAAAAAACAATTGAATACATTTTATAATACGGCTGTAAAGTAACAAAATGTCGAAAAAGTCAAGGGATCTGAATAAGTCAAGGGGTCCGAATGCCTTTCTATTCACTAGGCTACTAGGTTCAATTAAATGAGAGATGCACATGGTAATTTGTTGTATGGCTCCTTCGGGAATATATACCCATCACGGCCAGAAAAGGTGAGGAATATATTCTGCAATGGTTATGAAGATAAAATAAATAGGATGTCTAACTATGTCTAATTATTTTAAATTACAAATAAATGTAAAATCTAAAATAAGAATGGTTGCATTCTTGTTAAATCTATTTTCCTGTTTTTAGTTTTTTATGAATACGCTTTTCATCATATCCCCCATTTGCACAAAATACTTACTTGCCAGCTTGCAATACGATATTTGTTAGCTAACGGGTTAGCAATTAGCATGTACATCAATACCTCTGGAGGAAGCTGCAGAGGTTTTGGAGGAGGTGGAGATGACTTGAGGGCTGTAGATATGTAAAGAGAGATGTTTGCTGTTTTTACATTGCTCTTTTATAAAACAGATAACAAACAGTCATTGTTTTGTAATTTAACATATGTTTACCTGTGGAGGTGGCTGTATTCAAATTGCAGGGGGCAGGGTCACCAGACGAGGCTGCTATGGTGGTGTGACCAGGGGAGACGGAGGAGGCAGTTGGTCCAGAGGAGGCCGTGTTGGTGGTGACAGACAGGGGGGTGGTGTGCATCGTGGTGGTGGTGGACAAAACCGCAGACGATGGCTTGGAGGAGCTGGTGTTTGTAATGGTGGGGTTGAGGGGCCAAAGATGGTGTGGCCTGGAGACGTGGCCTTCTTCTGCAGCTGGGGACTCCGGCGGCTCTTACAGGTGTTGCACATTGGGAGGCACTGGCAGTGGTAATGCAGCTGTCAGGAGTGGTTCCAGCAGGGGGTCCAGCAGAGGCGATGGTCTAATCCATGGCAGCCCTCTCCTGTGCCCTCTGTGTTCTGAGGGCTGCCTGACGCTCTTTCTCCTCTGCCTCTGCCCTCTGCCCTCTATGTCTCACCCCTCTCCTGCCACTGAAGCGTGTATTCCTCCCCGGTGAGGCATGTGGCGACCACAGGGAGTCTTCTGTATCGGTCTAGCCGATACTTCAGGACAGTAAAGATGTAACCCAGGTCCTTCGCTATCAGCCCCCCCTCTATTAGGGGGTGTTCTTCTAGAGCTAGGGCTGGGACTGGAGCAGGGGCTGAGGGTCCTCGTGTGGTCACTGGGGAGGAGGTGCTGATGCACGGCACAGTGCTGCTGGTTCCAGGAGAGGCGGTGGTGGGACCCGGTAGGGACCGAGACGGCATTAAACGGGACCCTTCAATGGCTGAAGGGTCAAAAGGGAAGAGGCCACACTTCTTAAACCCTTCCACCACATAGCGCATGTCCTTGCATCGCTGGTACGGGTAGCGGAATACTCTGGCAAATTCTGATTTGTTTACCATGTAGGAGTAGTCAAAATGGCTAAGGTCTCCAGCTACCTTGGAGAACTCAGCCTTTAAAAGGGCGAAAGTATGCCACGTCCAGCGGCTTTAGGACATGGGTGCAGTGTGGTGGAAGACAAAGAACCCCTTCCCTTAGTGCCGCCGCGAGCACCTCCAGGTCCATGTGTCTCTTGTGCCCATCGAAGAGGAGAAGGAGAGGGCGCTCTTTCACTCCACGCTTAATGAAGTGCTGAAACCACTTCCTGAACAGGTCCCCGTCAATGTAGCAACTGTTTGACCGTCCATATACAAGACATGGGGGGGGGGGGCTCCCAGTGTGTAGTGGCCACCGGGGAAACACTTGGGGTAGTTGATAAATGGTGGGACGTCCTCCCCAGCTGCGTTGAAGCAGGCCAGCACTGTGATGTGCTCCTTGGTCCCCGGAGCCTGCGGGTACACGTGTTTTGCGCCCCGGGGAGCCAGCACTTTGTGCCTGCTCTGGTCGCTACGAAACCCAGACTCAACGCAGTTATAGATTTGTCTGGGTTTCTCCCTCAACCCACTCTCCTCCAAGTGCTTCTCATAAGAAGTAAAGAAGGTGTCCATCGTCGGATGTGTGGCACACTCAGCTCTCCCCGTCCAGGGTGTCCGGCCTCCTCATGCTCAGGTTCTTGTGCCTCCTCCTGAACATTTCCCACCACCTCTTCCCCAGTGGTGGGATTGTTTCCCCTGGGTGCCGAAACCTACAATAGAATAGAATATATAATTGTCCATCCAGGATGAAAATGTTTGTTTTGGCATCACCATACACATCCACATTTACATCACACACATTGAGAACAGTCAGTCCAGCAATCTACATACATAAACACATAGAACACCAAATACCTGCATATTTTGTCTACGTATTTCATCAGCCTCTGTCTGGTGAAGGGGAACCCATGGCTGATATAGTACAGTATTTTCAGAGAATTTTCATCCTCTGGTGCAAGCAATGTGGGTGGTCCACTGCGACAACCATGGGTCACCCGGCCGCTCAGCCTGTCCTCCAGGGTCTGCCGAGGTATACCATGCACCTTGGTAGATAAGAAAAGAAAACTGTTACTAGCAGATAAAATTCACATACACATGGTAATCTCCTAAAAACAAAAGATGCCTAACCTCGGCAACCTGGCGGATACCCATCCCTGCCCCGCAGTCCTCCATGGCATGGAACATGTTCACCTCACTCCACTGCTTCCTCTTGACTTTCTCCATGCTGTTGGGGTAAATACATGTAGCTAAATAACTTGGCATACTATACACATTTTAGAAAGATAACTCAATCTGAATATGTATAAACATTTACATTTCAAAGTTAAGGCATTGAAAGGTGATGAAAGTTTTCACAATAACTGAAAGTGTACCCACGTTTTTTGTTTGATGTTATCTGTAATGAAAATTAGTGTCCCAATTAGTTTAATATTGATGAATGCATTGTAACATTTGACTAAATACTGCCTCTATGTAGCTGTTGTAAGATGAAACATAGCCAACAGTGATAGGTGTCAAAAAGTGAATGGTTCAAAGTTCCAAATACATTTTTGCAGATTGTGCAAAACGATCCCGTCAGAGGACTCCAATTTTGATACGATAAAGCTTGACAACATTCAGCTTACAATTTCTTTCCTTTTTGCTGTCTTAGCAGTTCTATCAACATTTAGCAACTAAGCTAGCAACATTAGAAAATCCGTTAGCTATATTTCAGAGGTAAAAATTTGGATATTAAATTATGTGTGGTCTGTCGCGCAGTCGAATTTTACAATATACAGCGTGTCCTACAAAATGTGTACATATATAACTTTTTTGAAAACTCTCAAAACCTAATTTAACTTACATAACTTGCACTGAAAATCGGTGGTCAGCTAGCTAGAAGGGTGTCTTTAGTCGCAAAACGTACCGTTATTTTCCAGTCCATTTACATTGAGGGAAAAAAGTATATGATCCCCTGCTGATTTTGTACGTTTGCCCACTGACAAAGAAATTATCTATAATTTTAATGGTAGGTTTATTTGAACAGTGAGAGACAGAATAACAAACAAAAAAAACAGAAAAAACGCATGTCAAAAATGTTATAAATTGATTTGCATTTGAATGAGGGAAATAAGTATTTGACCCCCTCTCAATCATAAAGATTTCTGGCTCCCAGGTGTCTTTTATACAGGTAACGAGCTGAGATTAGGTGCACACTCTTAAAGGGAGTGCTCCTAATCTCAGCTTGTTACCTGTATAACAGACACCTGTCCACAGAAGCAATCAATTAATCAGATTCCAAACTCTCCACCATGGCCATGACCAAAGAGCTCTCCAAGGATGTCAGGGACAAGATTGTAGACCTACACAAGGCTGGAATGGGCTACAAGACCATCGCCAAGCAGCTTGGTGAGAAGGTGACAACAGTTGGTGCGATTATTCGCAAATGGAAGAAACACAAAAGAACTGTCAATCTCCCTCGGCCTGGGGCTCCATGCAAGATCTCACCTTGTGGAGTTGCAATGATCATGAGAACGGTGAGGAATCAGCCCAGAACTACACGGGAGGATCTTGTCAATGATCTCAAGGCAGCTGGGACCATAGTCACCAAGAAAACAATTGGTAACACACTACACCGTGAAGGACTGAAATCCTGCAGCACCCGCAAGGTCCCCCTGCTCAAGAAAGCACATATACATGCCCGTCTGAAGTTTGCCAATGAACATCTGAATGATTCAGAGGAGAACTGGGTGACAGTGTTGTGGTCAGATGAGACCAAAATGAAGCTCTTTGGAATCAACTCAACTCGCCGTGTTTGGAGGACGAGGAATGCTGCCTATGACCCCTGGAACACCATCCCCATCGTCAAACTGCTAAGGGGACAGGACAACTTCACCACATCAAAGGGACGATGGACGGGGCCACGTACAGTCAAATCCTGGGTGAGAACCTCCTTCCCTCAGCCAGGGCATTGAAAATGGGTCGTGGATGGGTATTCCAGCATGACAATGACCAAAAACACATGGCCAAGGCAACAAAGGAGTGGCTCAAGAAGAAGCACACTAAGGTCCTGGAGTGGCCTAGCCAGTCTCCAGACCTTAATCCCCTAGAAAATCTGTGGAGGGAGCTGAAGGTTCAAGTTGCCAAACATCAGCCTCGAAACCTTAATGACTTGGAGAAGATCTGCAAAGAGGAGTGGGACAAAATCCCTCCTGAGATGTGTGCAAACCTGGTGGCCAACTACAAGAAACGTCTGACCTCTGTGATTGCCAACAAGGGTTTTGCCACCAAGTACTAAGTCATGTTTTGCAGAGGGGTCAAATACTTATTTCCCTCATTAAAATGCAAATCAATTTATAAAATTTTTGACATGCGTTTTTCTGGATTTTTTTGTTGTTATTCTGTCTCTCACTGTTCAAATAAACCTACCATTAAAATTATAGACTGATCATTTCTTTGTCAGTGGGCAAACATACTAAATCAGCAAGGGATCAAATACTTTTTTCCCTCACTGTAAATGTTGAGCTCGAGGTGATTAGTCCTCCAACCGCTAGAGAGTGTCCGAAGTTAGGGGGTGTCCGATGTTGGGGGAAAATTAGCTAAGTAGCTAACTAGCCAATATTCAACAATGTAGCTAAAATGTAAGCCATGTAACGGTAGCGAGCTAGCATTAAATAACAGCAGTTTAGCCAGCTAACAGTATCTAGCTATCGTTTGTTATAGTAGCTACCTAGGTTATGGCTATTATCATTGAATAAGGGGTGCTAGCTAATTGAAGTAATGTTATGTTTACCCACTTGTACACGCTTGTCTTCAAAATAGTGTCCACTTTACAGTTAGCTAGTTAATCGTTAACTTGTGCCTCCCATATGTGCTACAGCCAACAGGCGAATCGCTAGCTAATATGTAGCTAGCTACCTAGCTATTATTATTAGCTAGCCAGCTATTAATAAAACAACTAGCAATCTTGCGTTGGCTTACATTAGAATTTTAATTTATATCCCTATATTATACGCTCCAGCGTTTTATACAATTAGTTTATATATCCGCGATATAATTATCATTTTATAACAGTTGTTGCTAACATATGAATATTTCTGTGCTCCCTATCTCTCGCGATATGGTGGGAGAGAGAGGATGGGAAGGGAAAGTAGACTAGAGAGCAGGGTGGCAGCAGGAGGAGTTTCAGGGACTTTGTTTGCTTCAGAGTACTTGGATGGTGGGAAAATGGAGGGGCACTAAACACATTTTGAAATGAAATCACCACCATCTGTGAATCAGTATTTGTCTTATACTGAACTACTAGGCTATCTATTTCAAAAATGCATTATTTGCATGAATGTTTACAAAATGTTTACAACAAGCTTATATAATTGCATATAATTTAAAATGTTTTTGTAATTAAAATATATCCTTATGGAGATTGGTAAATCATTTATTTCAAACTAGCTGAATAGATCCATGATTACTGTAGGCTATAGTAGGCCTACATGCAGCCTTTCTGTGTCAGTGGCCACATACTGTAGGCCTACTGCTGTGTTTGGTGTTGTCCCTATAGCTTGCTTTCAGTATTGTGTTGTTTATACACAGTGTGTACTTACTGTCAATTCAAGTTCCACCTTTCTCGTCATCCTCTATGGCATTTCTCTTTCACTTCACCAGCATGTGTTTATAGGTCCAATGCAGCCAGGTTTTTTTTCCCATCTCAATAGCAAATCCTTTCTGGGTAACAATTAAGTTCCTTACTGTGATTGTTTTCAAATAAAGTTTTCTAAAATAGACGAATGGACTACAATAGAATAGCATTTAATATACTAAAATAGAAAAGAGAAGGATTAGCCAGTGTGTTCATTATTTGTCTTTCATTTTAAAAAGGTATACTGGAAATCTTAAATACTCTGGCTTTAATACAAATATGTTGAAAAGTAAGCAGGGACCTAACTAGTGGTTAGTTGTTTGTAGAAAAAATTACTTGCAATGCCATTTGTGCTGTAGGCTCTCTTTCTTTCTTTCGCCCTCTCTGTCTCACACACACTCGCTCAATTATCTTCCAATAAATATATATATAATTCATTAGTGAGAAGAAATGCATAGACTGACATCTCGTGAACTGTTGAGGAACTACAGCGTATAGACTGACATTTCGACAAAGGTTGAACCGCATGTTGTTTCATTTGTGTTGAAATTTGAACCATTAACTGTTTTTTATACTTTTAATCAACACAAGGGAATGTAGGAAACCGGCTAGCTACACTACTGACTGAACTTCTGGTTTCATTATTTGTGTGCCTTCTGGGCAGTTCTCCGCCCCTCTGGAACGCTCTGGAAAGACGAGAGCTTTCCTTTGCTGCGCTTGCAACGCATGCGCCTCGCAGCGTCAGTCATCGCACAGGAATGCTGCACTCTCATTGGTCAGAGTAGTCAGAGCGTTCGAGAAATGTCTCGAAATCAGGGATAGTATATATTATGGTGAATTGCATTCATTTAAAACATCGACTCAACGAGAATACTGAAGGGTGAAGAAAGCAAGAAAAGAGCAGTGCGACTTTATAGGCTACTGCCTGATTCCTTTCATTGAGACCTCTACATTCACAAACTGTAAGTAACTTTCAGTAGCCTATTTTCATATGCATGACTGTTGTAAACTTTATGGAAATAGAACATTCTGCTATGTTGGTTGTGTAGACAGCCGGTTTAGCTATAACATTATATGCCAAAATATTTGGTTAACTAATACCGAAATAATTGTATTGAACTGTTACTGAAATAATATTACTACTGAAATAATCATCCATTTATTATATCCTTATTTCTGTGAACAGACTAGGGCTATATTCACCATGTTTTCTAGCATATTTTATTATAATTTCTTATTTTTAAGAAAATCTGCTCTAATTATGTGAAGATATTAACTCAATATTATTCAGGAGGGTGCAGTTCATACAAGGCCTATTGTAAAAAGACGTTTCTCTGTCATAGATTAGCAGAAATGATTGTGTCTGCCATTTTCTGTATGTTACACCCCACTGAATATGTGCCTGGCCTGTATTAGGCTAGCTAATAACACTAATAGGCTATATAACACAATGCAATACATTGACAACAGTGTTATCAGACTCATTCAAATACTATTTATTGTATTTCAATTACTTTCAAATACCGGTACATTTAGAAGTATTTTGATATTTTTTATTTGAAAATACAATTAGTTGAATATTGGAATGCATTTGGCAATACATTTGGAAAGTATCAGCACGTATGTGAAAATACTCAAATACACAGACAACAAGTGTATTTTCAAACAAAAAATGTTTAAATACTCCATGCATTTGAACCCAGGACTGTTTGCTCCTAGGGGTATTTGAAATGTATTTATGAACTAGTTTCAAATAGTATTTATAGGAAATTATTAGAAAATACTTTCAAATAATTCCAGTAGAATTGGTTTATTCGGCCACATTATTTAAAATACAAATACTTAAATATGTATGTATTAGAACCCAGGTTTGGTTGTTATTCAAGTATATTTAGGCTAACACCTCTGTTGTTGGAGATTGACACTACTTGCACCTAGGTTTTCGTAGAATAATATCAATTTCTAAAACCTTCTTTCATTCTTTTGTAGGCAACTAACTCCAAACCATCAAGATGTCGTCAGCTAAAAGCCTGTCTATCGGCATTGACCTGGGCACCACCTACTCCTGTGTGGGGGTGTTCCAGCATGGTAAAGTAGAGATCATCGCCAACGACCAGGGCAACAGGACCACACCCAGCTATGTGGCCTTCACAGACACCGAGAGACTCATCGGTGACGCAGCAAAGAACCAGGTGGCCATGAACCCCAACAACACAGTTTTCGACGCCAAGCGCCTGATTGGCCGAAAGTTCGACGATCAGGTTGTGCAAGCCGACATGAAGCACTGGCCCTTCAAGGTGGTCAGCGATGGAGGAAAGCCTAAAGTTCAGGTAGATTACAAAGGTGAGAACAAATCCTTCAACCCAGAGGAAATCTCCTCCATGGTCCTGGTGAAGATGAGGGAGATCGCTGAGGCCTACCTGGGCCAGAAGGTGTCCAACGCAGTCATCACAGTCCCCGCCTACTTCAACGACTCACAGAGACAGGCCACTAAGGATGCTGGAGTGATCGCTGGGCTGAATGTACTGAGGATAATCAACGAGCCCACAGCGGCAGCAATCGCCTACGGCATGGACAAAGGCAAATCCAGGGAACGCAACGTCCTGATCTTTGATCTGGGCGGGGGCACCTTCGACGTGTCCATCCTGACCATTGAGGATGGGATCTTTGAGGTGAAGGCCACTGCTGGGGACACTCACCTGGGTGGGGAGGACTTTGACAACCGCCTCGTCAGCCACTTTGTGGAGGAGTTCAAGAGGAAACACAAGAAGGACATCAGCCAAAACAAGCGGGCTCTGAGGAGGCTGAGGACGGCCTGCGAGAGGGCCAAGAGAACCCTGTCCTCCAGCTCCCAGGCCAGCATTGAGATCGACTCCCTCTTTGAGGGCATCGATTTCTACACCTCCATCACCAGGGCTCGTTTTGAGGAGATGTGTTCGGACCTCTTCAGGGGAACCCTGGAGCCTGTGGAGAAAGCCCTCAGAGACGCCAAGATGGACAAGGCCCAGATCCATGACGTTGTCCTGGTCGGAGGCTCCACCCGGATCCCCAAGGTCCAGAAGCTCCTGCAGGACTTCTTCAACGGTCGAGAGCTGAACAAGAGCATCAACCCAGACGAGGCGGTGGCCTACGGTGCTGCCGTCCAGGCGGCCATCTTGTCTGGCGACAAGTCTGAGAACGTCCAGGATCTGCTGCTGCTAGACGTGGCTCCCCTGTCCTTGGGCATCGAAACCGCCGGAGGGGTCATGACCGCCCTGATCAAACGCAACACCACCATCCCATCCAAACAGACCCAGACCTTCACCACTTATTCCGACAACCAGCCCGGGGTCCTGATCCAGGTTTACGAGGGAGAGAGAGCCATGACTAAGGACAACAACCACCTGGGGAAGTTTGAGCTCTGTGGAATCCCCCCTGCCCCACGAGGAGTCCCTCAGATCGAGGTGACCTTTGACATCGACGCCAATGGCATTCTGAACGTATCAGCGGTGGACAAGAGCACGGGCAAAGAGAACAAGATCACCATCACCAACGACAAGGGGCGGCTCAGCAAAGAGGATATTGAGAGGATGGTGCAGGATGCCGACAAATACAAAGCTGAGGACGACGCACAGAGGGAGAAGATAGCAGCCAAGAACTCCCTGGAGTCGTACGCCTTCAATATGAAGAGCAGCGTGGAGGATGACAACATCAAAGGTAAGATCAGCGAGGAGGACAAGAAGAAAGTTGTGGACAGGTGCGACCAGGCCATTTCCTGGTTGGAGAACAACCAGCTTGCAGACAAAGAGGAGTACGAGCTTCAGCTGAAGGAGCTGGAAAAAGTGTGCCAGCCTATCATTACCAAGCTATACCAGCAAGGAGGGATGCCCACAGGTAGCTGTGGAGATCAGGCAAGGTCCAGCTCTGGTGCCAGCTCCCAAGGCCCAACCATTGAAGAGGTTGACTAAAGTGAGGGACTTGTATAATGGACTTTTCAAAATGCATTAGTATCACTGCATACGTTTTGCTATTCAGGAAATACTTTGTACATATACTGATTTCTACTGGTTGAAATTGAAATGCCTTTTCATGGCGCAGTGCTGTTTAGGAAGTGCTTAATATATTTATTGGTTGTACTGTAAAGATGACAATAGATAAACATATTGAAAGATCAAAGAAATGGTGATGTAAATGTGTTGTTTCTTAACATATTGCGTTGCTGGACATTGCAAATAAAATGTATTGAAATAAGTTTCTAGGTCTGTTGGTTGTTTCCTTGAATTCCTTCTTGTCATAACAGATTCAGTATTCACATTTTAATCATTTTTTTTACACAATACCATGAAATATTGTGAACAAAACTTTGATCGACGGCTAAACCACCAGAGAGAGGAGAGCAGGTGAGGACACCGTAATGGCCACTGTTTATCAATGCTTTATTCTTTGATCAAGTCTGATACAATCACTATGGTCCTTCTTGGAAAAAGAGGCACAGTGTGAAGGGAAAACTGATCGTAAAATCAGTACTCCTACTCTGAGATTCTTTGTGAAATATTAGTTATAAAGCTAATTTCCTGCTACTCTACACAGTGGAGATTTTAGCATGTAAATCTTGGTGGGGCTAACTCCCCCGAAAATGTGAGGATGCATGCCAGCAAAGCCACAACACTAAGCAATACATGAATTGCACTATAACTGTGACAAACAGTGCCCACAAACTGTTAAGGCCTACATAAAGCTGTCCCAACAACAGAGCTTTCTTTTCAGCCACTGCTAAACCTGGCTATCAGCGAAACAGTTAATTCTGCCTCATTTACTGCCTTTGAAAAAAACATAGCTGATATGGCTGACTTGCTTAAACAAATGTGGTTTCTACTGACAACTGAGCTGTACAAACTATAGCATAAGGGAACAACGAGCGGATAAGAGTCAATCTAATATCGATTAAGACATTAATGAGCGAGCTAGGATGGACGTAGTTAATGTAACTATTTGTTCAGCACTTTTGAAATGTAGGCTACAGCGACAGAATTCAGAACATGGGGCCGTTCTTACAGTATTCTCCCTGTACACCAAGTCAGAACCGTAGGATAAATAAAGCGGGCATATAAGCAGACAATGAAAGCTCTTACAATATTTGAGGCTATAGGCTACATGTGCACCACCAAGTCAGAACAGTAAGCAAAGTTAGGAGGGGGAAAGGGACCAAATTATTAGGTTGAGGCACATGGGCTACTAACAGCTTAATACACAACATACACTTAGTATTAGTTTCTTAGCTACAGTATACATATCTTCCTGGCATATTACTTAATTTATGCAGCAGCAGCAATTTTTGGACTCACCTTGTTGTGCTGTGCTCACTTGAACAGGAAGGTGGTGCGGCAGTCCTTCGTTGACAAATTTTGCCATCAAACTTTGTCATCAAAGTCTGGCATTCTCTGGATTGATGGTGCTTTCAAGACAACTGGGAACTCTGAAAAAAAATTAAGTAGAATCATGACGTCAGTGATCTTCAGGCCGGAGCACTAGAAAGAGGCCCGAGTTCCTAGCTGGATTGACAGCATGGCCAATGTATTAAACCTTTTCTGGCCCATCTTGTTGAATGTTTATCCTTTTAAACTTGGAAAAGAGACCCTTAAACCCAGACTTGGACCACACACCCACTCCACTGAATAGCAGGCTAGTGATTGATTTGCAACACTTGCAGTTAGCCACTGATTCATTCCAAACCACTCATTGTTGAATTTGCGATTTCACCACGCAGGTCCCTTAAACAGGGGACTTTACATCTAAAAGTTAATTTATAGAAAAAGCACTTCAAAAACTGCACTTCAAACTTTTATCTCAAACTGACCGTTTTATAAATGCTTGCCATTTCTTAATTTACATTTTAGTCATTTAGCAGACAATGACCGGTATACGCCAACACCATTCCAACACAGAAAAGCTGCTTTTTAACATACCTAATTGTAAAAAATTGGAAGGAAAACAATTGTACTCATATTAATTATAGGTCATATTTAATAGAAATCTGAAAACACTGGACAGTTACTTTACAGGTAGACTTTGGGCAAAAACACAAAAATAAATGCTTTAAACTGTATAAGTGATCAATGCATCATCATACCAGGGGCCTCATTTATAACCGTTGCGTAAATTTCACACGAAATTGCTATGTGCACCGTTTCAGATTTTTTTTTTAGATTTATAAACTTACCGCACGCCATACATACGCATGTTTCCCGTTATATGCACTTGAACGTGCATTAAAACTCTGCCTGGTAAACGTCTCCATTCACCTTTTATGGTGACAATAACACCCTTTTTTTGCTGTATAATTTGGAACAATTGGCATAAGGTCACGTCATGCAAAAGACAAATTGTTGTTCAATATTGAGTTTATCAATAGATTATTGGGTTTATATGTCCTGCCTTTGTATAGGCTCTGAGATTAAATAGGCAATGTTGTTGTGCTCTTATCACACAGCAATACTATAGCCTACCCATACAGTCACATCCTTTACATAAGCTACCGGTCTATTTATTGTGTTGGCAGAATGTTTTCATCTTTAGCAGTAATTTATGCTGTATCTGGTAATGGACTGTGTCTGTTTCTGAGAGAAAACAATAGCAAATTGTCGTGGACCTGTCAGCAATACTTTTGAATTCAACAATGATGGATTGTCCTCGAATGCTGAAACATTGTAGGGTAGGCTACAAAAAAAAGGTGCAATTGCGTTACTTACAGTAGTTACATTTCTATTACTTGTGTGTTTTTGTTCTACTTGACTTTTTATTTAATTTTTTATAGTAGGCCTACTAATGTAGTTTACAAAAGTGTAATCAGTAAAGCTGGTCTGGGTGTCACTTGTATTTCTATTCAGTAAGCACAATATATTCACATTGCTTCCTAGCTCATGGGCATAGCAGGTATTCATTTGGTAGTTTACAATGTTACCTCATCAGTATAGTGTCACGTCTCCTCCGTTACAATTAGCAAGCGTTAGGATCATCATTCACTTACTAACTTCAGCCTATGAGTACGGCACACTAAGGAAATTTCACCATGCTTTCTAAGTAACCTATGGGCTCACTAGTGCAATTATCACTTTGCTTTCTCTTGACCAATGGGCATAAATTTAGGGGAGTATTTACATGTCAACTTATGCCAGCTGCCCCTCTAAGGGTTATCTGTCATCCACATCTGGGTCCGAGGAGCATTTCCTCGTAGATGAGGCCAATCTATCTTAACAAAATTCCATATTGCATTCGGTCTTTGTTGTCCATTCAGTTCAGCCTGTACTCGATTGAACTGATATTCATTACTGCTGTTGGGAAAGAGAAAGCAAGAAAGGCATTTCACTGTACTTGTGCACGTGACAATCAAAAGTTGAAACTTGATACATAGGCCTACTTCGATGTAAAACATCAGCAGTTAAATTCGACTGTATATTGGTATTATAAACCCTATGATATTGCAAAACTTGAAATAGATACAGTGCATCCAGAAAGTATTCAGACCCCTTGATTGACTTTTTCCACATTTTGTTATGTTACGGCCTTATTCTAAAATGGATGAAATTATGTTTTTTCATCATCAATCAATCATCAGTCAATACCCCATAATGACAGGTTTTTAGAACTTTTTGCAAATTTATAAAATATTTAAAACAGAAACCTTGTTTACTTAAGTATTCAGACCCATTGCTATGAGACTCGAAATTGAGCTCAGGTGCATCCTGTTTCCATTGATCATCCTTGAGATGTCATCCTTGAACTTGATTGGACTCCACCTGTGGAAAATTCAATTGATTGTACATGATTTGGAAAGGCACACACCTGTCTATATAAGGTCCCGCAGTTGACAGTGCATGTCAGAGCAAAACCCAAGCCGCGAGTTCGAAGGAATTGTCCGTAGAGCTCAGAGACAGGATTGTGTCGAGGCACAGATCTGGGCAATGGTACCAAAAAATTTCTGCAGCATTGAAGGTCCCCAAGAACACAGTGGCCTCCATCATTCTTAAATGGAAGAAGTTTGGAACCACCAAGACTCTTCCTAGAGCTGGCCGCCCAGCCAAACTGAGCAATCGGGGGAGAAGGGCCTTGGTCAGGTGACCAAGAACCCGATGGTCACTCTGACAGAGCTCCAGAGCCCCCCCCATAGGGCGGCGCACAATTGGCCCAGCGTCATCTGGGTTAGGGGAGGGTTTGGCCGGGCGGATCTCCTTCGCTCATCGCGCTGTCGCAACTCCTTGTGGCGGTCCGGGTGCCTGCAAGCTGACTTCGGTCGTCCGACACATTGGTGCGGCTGGCTTCCAGGTTAACCAAGCAGTGTGTTAAGAAGCAGCGCAGCTAGGCGGATCATGTTTCGGAGGACACATAACTCAACCTTCGCCTCTCCCGAGCCCGTTGGGGAGTTGCAGCTATGAGACAAGATCGTAACTACCAATTTGGGAGAAAAAGGGAGTAAAATTCACACAAAAAATGTAATTAAATAAAAAATACAACAAACGACTCAACACTAAATCGTAATTTCATCCTATTAATTACATATTTTTCTCTCTTCACTTCTTAATTCGGCCATTTTACTGTTTTAAGCCGTTCCCACTTGTCCCTTTGTTGCACATGGAAAGTGCTTCCTGACAGCATCTGTGGAGGGAAAGCAACAAATAGAAGATCAAGATAGAACACTTAGGGGTCAGGTTCCAATCAATCAGTTCAATAATTTATTTAAATTCAATTTAAACAATTTAAAAACCTTAATGTGAAAAAATTAGCAGATTATATAAACAGAGGACATAGAAGTCACAGTATGTGGGTATGTGTCACGACATCCTCCGAAGCTGCCTCCTCTCCTTGTTCGGGCAGGCTTCGGCGTTCGTCGTCACTGGCCTTCTAGCCACTGCCGCTCCGCTCCTCATCTCATCATTCCATTTGTTTTGTCTTGTCTATTACACACACCTGGTTCATATCCCCTCATTAGTACGTGTATAAGTGTTCCCTCCGCCCCCTTGTCCTTGTGGGTGATTGTTTAGTGTGAGGAGAGTGGAGAGTGGAGAGTGGAGAGTGGAGAGTGGTAGAGCGGTAGAGCGGTAGAGCGGTAGAGCGGTAGAGCGGTAGAGCGGTAGAGCGCTGTGTATTTTGTATTGCCGGGGTATATTTTCCCCGTGTGCCTGTTTGGTTCCAGTGCGCCTGTTTTGCGCACTGGACTGTGTGACGCATTTCTGCGTAACACTGTTTTCCGGAATAAACTCTCTATTCTGTGATTTATCCTCCTGCGCCTGACTCCTTCAAATCACCCATCACACATAAAGTCAGACGTTTCCTTACCAGAGGTGGAAAAAGTACACAATTACTCAAGTAAAAGTGAAAGTCACCCAGTAAAATACTACTTGAGTAAAAGTCTAAAAGTATTTGGTTTTAAAATACACTTAAGTACAAAAGTAAAAGTATAAATTATTCCAAATACCTATATATTATTTTTAGTTTAGTTTTTGGATAGCCAGGCACCTCTCAGATTTGACTGTTTGTTCCGGCAGCTATTTGGCCGGATCCGGTACCTCTCGCGTCATGATTTATTAATTGTTTCACTGTTCGTACTGTAGACATTCTAATAAAAGCGATCAGCGTTAAATCAAGTTGCCTCCTCGTTATTTCTCCCGATCCCCAGAAAGACCATCATGTAAAAGCGCGGTGATCCTTCTGTGTAATCATCTTATCCTGCCATACTGATTCCAGACCTGCTGTCTTATTTGTACATAGAGGTTATTGGGAGGGCCGGTGGGGTAAGTAACTGATCTTGACACAGGTCTTGGTAGGTCTACGTAGCCTAAGCTCCCTACTGAATTTGAAACGTGGGATAGCCAAATAAAAAATGGATAAGAAAAGGCAATCGAGTTTGATGACACTTTTCAAGTCCAAAAATCCAGAGAAAGATGGTGGATCGAACCCAGAACTAACCAGAGAACTGTCAGTGCCGGAGAAGAGGAGTGAGGGGCAAACTGTTCCTGATGGCGATGCTTTAGCTAGCAGCGCTGCTAATCCCACCAGTTCAGCATCACCACCGGCACCTCCACTAGCCAGTAGGCCTACTAGCGAGTCAGACTCAGCGGGAGAGCGAGACGGGGAGCTGGGGGGAGGGGGGCAGTGCATCCACTGACAAAGTGCTCCGATCAGGTGCAATTTACAGTTCAAGAACAAGCAAATGTATAACCCCTGGCTTGTCATGCAAAATTAAAAGTTGGGCTGTACAACATGCAAAAAAGTAGGGAGCTTGGGTCTAGAAACGACTGGCGGTATTAAACTAGCAAAAGAGTGGGTGGAATCCACAGTAAGTTAACATCCTATGCCTCAGATGTAAAAAAAACACTAAAACATGCCTAAACCAAGGCACATTTGGTGGCAGCAAGCCTTGTAGACAAGGCTAAAGAGGACACCCAGGTTATAGTTAACACTCAAACATTTCAAAAATAGACACTACAGCCAGTTTTCAGAACAGCCTTAGGAGGCTAAATGTCACAGCCACAGTCCCGCTCATGGCTTTGAGCAAGAAATGGACTCTCAGGAGCTAAATGGACTTGACATGGCGAGAGTCATTGTGTGTGGGAGGTTTTGAAAACTAAGGTGTTTTAGCCTACATTGATTTATTTTATTTGAAGTTATATTCCGATATTTGTTCTACTGCTACATTGATGTCTTGAAAATTATATGAAATTCGGGTCTTGTAAGCCACACAGCTGAGTATGTGTGCATATGCATATGGCTGGTGTTCTGCAGTGTAGTCTAAAAATGTTGCTGTACATTGATGTCTAGAAAATTAGGCTATAAGAAATTCGGACTTGTGTAAGACCCGCAGCTATACTCAAGTATGTGGGCATACTGCAGTGATGTCTAAAATGCTTTGAATTAATCAGCACCTTGGAGAGCGCTGTCCAGTTTCACCACCATAGATAGTAGGCTACTTGGCTGCTACGTTGTGTTTGACACTTTCTTTCTCAATGTGTTCCGGTACCTCGGAGCCCCCCAGGGTTTGCCTATATGAAACACAGACCTTATATGAAGTAGTTCTAACATTCCCTGCGGAAATATTAAAGGTGGAAAAACGATTGGAACGATTTCCGTGTTTTACCGCTAGGTTTTATGGGTATTATGACTCCTACTGTTGTACACAGTAGGTAATTGACCTAATGGTAAATGCTAACTCTGAAATATTGTCAGGTCTAGCATGGCATGCATACAAAAGTATTAAAGTTATTATATTAATGCCACTTTGACATTAATGTTTCCATTGTTCCAAGACATGTTTTAACGTGGCAATCAGCAGTAGAAACAATAACAAAGCGGTATCTCCGCCCTTAGTATGGTGAAAAGCTGAGGGATGGGCCTGGAGAAATGTAACCACTCTCAAATTCATAGATAGAGCTATGGATACAAGGATGGACCATCCAGCAGTGGCGGTCAGTGCTGTTTAAGATGAGGGAGGACGTTTTGTTTTTCATGAGCATGGCCTCATTGGCCATATTGGATGACTGTCATTCATATTCCATTCACCCAGTTCAATGTAACAGTGATAGGTTTAGGCTACTACATGATACTCAAATTATCCCTATACCCATCATGAGGTTGCTACAACCTAGCCTATGAATGAAAGTTTACAACGTAGGTGCACACAGGTCAAGAAAATTGAGGTGACAGACAGTGACACATACCGTCTTACACACTCTTGCCTGCATCTAGCTGATCGAGGGTGTAGTCATTAGTCCAACAGTTGCAAAAGAGAGTTTCTATTGGACTTCTTCACTTATGTTTATCCCCATTTCGGTCTGTTTGCTTCCGTTTAATAAACGTTTTTCAACAGAATTGGCGGAATGAAAACACTCCTGATCACACAGTTCACTTTCATAGCAGCCACGTTTGATTCCTTCTCACATCTATGCACTCTCCTCCTCTCACCTTTTCCCTTCGCTTGTAGACTTCAATGCACAACACATCAGCTGTATGTGACCAGACAAAAAAAACTTTCCTAGCCAAACCATATCATAACCGCTACACACAGCCTACATCGTTGTCACCATTATAGCTAAAGTAACGTCATAGTCAACATAGCTAATAGAACTAACGCGTTAGTAAACCTGCTACAATCATGCAGTAACGTTACAGTGTACAGTCAGTAAGCAGTTTAACACTTACACCAGTGGGCCCCAGTGGCAATACATTTGTAAAACCAAAAGCATAGTCATAGCCATCTAGCTAACATAGCATCCCTCTGTTTGAGTAGGCTAAACTAGATAGCTGCATTTGCTAGCTAAGTAAGTGAAAACTGAAAGAAAAAAAATCTCACTTCTCCTTCATTTAGGAAGAAATTATTTGTTCAAAACTGTTCAACTATTGTCTTTCTCTTTGAGTCAACTACTCACCACATTTTATGCACTGCAGTGCTAGCTATCTGTAGCTTATGCTTTCAGTACTAGATTCATTCTCTGATTCTTAGATTGGGTGGACAACATGTCAGTTCATGCTGCAAGAGCTCTGATAGGTTGGAGGATGTCCACCGGAAGTTTTCATAATTACTCTGTAAGTCTATGGAAGTGGGTGAGAACCATGAGCTTCCTAGGTTTTGTATTGAAGTCAATGTACCCAGAGGAGGACAGAAGCTAGCTGTCCTCCGGCTACACCATGGTGCTACCCTACAGAGTGATGTTGAGGCTACTGTAGACCTTAATTGCAAAATAGTGTGTTTTAATCAATTATTTGCTGACGTGATTATATTTAGTATAGTTTTATCTAAAAAGGATAACCTTTTAAATGTTTTTACATTTTTATGATATTCACTGAGGAGGATGGTCCTCCCCTTCCTCCTCTGAGGAACCTCCACTTCCATTTATGATATCAAAATGATAGTTTAACCATTTTTTGTGGCTATATACTGTTTGTTAAAATTTTCTTAGTTTACAAACATTGGAGTAAAACAAGATTGTATTTTGGGTTCTGGTGGGGTGACAGTTGAACTAAGCTCATGAGACATTTATAAGTTATATTCTTCAAGAATCAATGGATACATATAAGTCCAAAAATTGATGTAGCAACTGCTGATTGCCACTTTAAATCTATCAATGCCAATTGGAGAATACCCCACTGGAAGAAGAGGTCAACCACCTCAGGTGTCAACTGCCTGTCTCTGCCACCTCAGAAAAAGCAATGCCTTGCCCACACCAAGGTAGTGACAAGGGAGAGGGAGGCAAAAGCACCAGTCAAGATCCAGGTGGGGAAACTACTGGCAGACCATGCCAGGGTGTTGTGGAAAATGATCACTATACTTTATTAAAAATCAAAGTTCTTCCAGAGTTTTTGTAGAATCAAGAATGACTTTATTACAATTTCAACAAAGCCAGGTAATCTGCAGATTAGGCCCCCTCGCTCTTTTTGCTCCCCATCTATATAGTCCCATTCTCATCCCTTATACCTCAAAACCCCTCCCTTTTCAGTTTCCCGCTCTTTATTGCTCCGCCCACTTCCTTTGTCTGTGATGGCGGCTAAATTCGACTTTCATTCAGTTCAGAATCAATAGTAATACAATCAATCAATCCCTTATCTTACAAAAACACAAATGTTTAGTTTAAACTCTGTTCAACCCCAGCTCTCAGAACCTTTGTTTGAGGAGAGATGCATTAGGCCACAGTCTGGTTTCAGTCTCTGATAAGGTAGGACAGCCATGGATTTAAGTAAGAGCGAGCAATTCGACCCTAGGTCAGATTCCCACTTCACCCACACACAGTGAAATGACCCAATTACGTTCTTTGCCAAGCAACAAAGAATTCTAACTCTATGTTCGTGATTAACCCAGTTTTATCTCATAGTTCACTAAGAAATCTCCCTCAAGCCCACAACAGAGAACAAATAAAGTAGTTCTTGTCTCACCTCCTTCCCTAAAAAAAGGCATATTATGCAATACAATTTAGCCTAAGCTATACATTGGATAGCCTATTCGTATCAAGTATCTATTTTCATAGTGTGAATGATGGAAAGTAACATTTTTAATCAAATGATTAATAGGCATCAGGAAGGTGCATGTAATGGTGTTCTGTAATGACTGTATTTATGCTCTGCAACCACATTCTCTGTGTCTACATTCATAGGTCATGGAAAGGACACACCAGACAGGACCCAACGGACCTAGAGCCATCTTAGGTGGTGCGTACCCCAGGCTGGCAAACCTGGATAAGGTGTTCTTTGTCCTTGATGTGATGTTCTTCAAGGTGACATTCTGGTGAAATCAACCCTACTCCTGGTAATGTCATATGTATGCATATAATCAGTCTACCATAATTCTATCTTCAGTATAACTGCATAATATCCTACAAAAGCTAATTTGATGGGTAGCCAGGCTGGGACTCCCTGTGACAATCAGTCCAACACCTTTGTCCAGGGGTGTCACACTCAATTCCTGGAGAGCCGCGTGTCTATTGGGTTATTTCCTTTGAATTTGTGTTCAATGAAGACCTAGAAAACCAGGTGAGAAGAGTTCCAAACTAATAAACCAACAGACATTGCCTCTCTGGGAATTGAGTTTCACACCCCTGCCTTAGTCCTTATGTCAAGAGGTCTAAGCATAACAATACATTTTAAATGCACCAATTTAGAATAAATTGGGCTTCCAAAAATAATATGGTTGCTGGGATTTGTTTATTTTGATTGCAAAACGTTTTACACAGCAGCTGCGCCCCGATTTTAAGTCCCAATTAGGGGATTTGATTAAGCTGGCCCAGGCGCCTGGGTGGGCGAAGATTTCACCGGGTGAAAAGTGATTGTATTTGTTTTGAAACCGGGGTGCCTCCTGGGCGTGAGCCAGGTGACATAATGAAGTCGGTTTAATACAAAGTGACGTACAGTGGGGAGAACAAGTATTTGATACACTGCCTATTTTGCAGGTTTTCCTACTTACAAAGCATGTAAAGGTCTGTAGTTTTTATCATAGGTACACTTCAACTGTGAGAGACCGAATCTAAAACAAAAATCCAGAAAATCACATTGTATTATTTTTAAGTAATTCATTTGCATTTTATTGCATGACATAAGTATTTGATACATCAGAAAAGCAGAACTTAATATTTGGTACAGAAACCTTTGTTTACAGAGATCATATGTTTCCTGTAGTTCTTGACCAGGTTTGCACACACTTCAGCAGGGATTTTGGCCCACTCCTCCATACAGACCTTCAGGTTTCAGGGCTGTCGCTGGGCAATACAGACATTCAGCTCCCTCCAAAGATTTTCTATTGGGTTCAGGTCTGGAGACTGGCTAGGCCACTCCTGGACCTTGAGATGCTTCTTACGGAGCCACTCCTTAGTTGCCCTGGCTGTGTGTTTCGGGTCGTTATCATGCTGGAAGACCCAGCCACGACCCATCTTCAATGCTCTTACTGAGGGAAGGAGGTTGTTGGCCAAGATCTCGCGATACATGGCCCCATCAATCCTCCCCTCAATACGGTGCAGTCGTCCTGTCCCCTTTGCAGAAAAGCATCCCCAAAGAATGATGTTTCCACCTCCATGCTTCATGGTTGGGATGGTGTTCTTGGGGTTGTCCTCATCCTTCTTCTTCCTCCAAACACGGCGAGTGGAGTTTAGACCAAAAAGCTCTATTTTTGTCTCATCAGACCACATGACCTTCTCCCATTCCTCCTCTGGATCATCCATTGGCAAACTTCAGACGGGCCTGGACATGCGCTGGCTTGAGCAGGGGGACCTTGCGTGCGCTGCAGGATTTTAATCCATGACGGCGTAGTGTGTTACTAATGGTTTTCTTTGAGACTGTGGTCCCAGCTCTCTTCAGGTCATTGACCAGGTCCTGCTGTGTAGTTCTGGGCTGATCCCTCACCTTCCTCATGATCATTGATGCCCCACGAGGTGAGATCTTGCATGGAGCCCCAGACCGAGGGTGATTGACCGTTATCTTGAACTTCTTCCATTTTCTAATAATTGCGCCAACAGTTGTTGCCTTCTCACCAAGCTGCTTGCCTATTGTCCTGTAGCCCATCCCAGCCTTGTGCAGGTCTACAATTTTATCCCTGATGTCCTTACACAGCTCTCTGGTCTTGGCCATTGTGGAGAGGTTGGAGTCTGTTTGATTGAGTGTGTGGACAGGTGTCTTTTATACAGGTAACGAGTTTAAACAGGTGCAGTTAATACAGGTAATGAGTGGAGAACAGGAGGGCTTCTTAAAGAAAAACTAACAGGTCTGCGAGAGCCGGAATTCTTACTGGTTGGTAGGTGATCATATACTTATGTCATGCAATAAAATGCAAATAAATTATTTAAAAATCATACCATGTGATTTTCTGGATTGTTGTTTTAGATTCCGTCTCTCACAGTTGAAGTATACCTATGATAAAAATTACAGACCTCTACATGCTTTGTAAGTAGGAAAACCTGCAAAATCGGCAGTGTATCAAATACTTGTTCTCCCCACTGTATGTCAAGCACGCGGAGTAATGATTACAACACATGCAAAGTGTTTGCTCTTGATAAAAAAACGTATCTGTACTTTATCGGTCTTAAACTAGTTTAATAATTGGAACATTTATTTATGGAAAATACATGCTGTATGTCTCAATACTCATTTTTTTTTTTTTGGGGGGGTGGGTTTGCAGGTTTCTAAAAACCTGTTTCGCTTTGTCATTATGGGGTATTGTGTGTAGATTGATGAGGATTTTAATTTATTTAAACCATTTTAGAATAAGGCTAATGTAACAAAATGTGGAAAAAGTCAAGGGTTCTGAATACTTTCCGAATGCACTGTCTGTCATTGCACATCTTCATGTTGTCTTTTTTCTTTCCTGCTGCCAGGACCAACCAGCTACCTGGCTCAGTCCACTCCTGCTTCTTGACCCTCACTGTGCTGGGTAACACAGGGTCACAAACCAGAACAGGCTGGAATAGTAAGTGAAAGAAGTTGTCAATGAGTTTCAAGATAGCAGGTAGCCAGCTATGCAGCCTAAGACAAGAATCGGCACACAAAAAGGGCAAGGACATCATTTCTAACCAGTATGCCTTCCTACCATCGGGGCACAGGATAGTGGAGGTGGCTTCTAGCTTTATACCTGCCTCCATAAGGCTACTGAGTGCTACACTCTGTGCTAGCCACCATGGCTGCCTATTTAGCGATTTATGGATACATTTATTAATAGGCTACACCCTCATGCACTGCATTTTATTTGCTAATGTACACATGCCCTGTTTTTGAATGTAATAATGCACTGTTGTGTGTTTTAAATGAAAGTGTGCTTGATGTATCTGATGCCACAAATGAAATTCCTTCTGGGAAAATAAAGTTAGTCATACATGCTATGTTTTGCTATGAAGTGTTTCCAATAGCCTTAACTTGAATATTGAATCCATTTGTCACGCGAGTGCTGCAACAGGACTGTGCTGTTTATCTCCGTCACAGGCTATTTACTTATGTACAAGACACATTCTTATTGCTCTTCCATGCTGGCAACACTTGTCTTCTTTTGTAGAGGGTCCAAGTGGGAGTGAGGTCAGTGAAGATGAGTGAGGTGAAGCAGGGGCAGGAGGAGTTGTCAGAGTAGGCCTATATCTAACCCGAGCAGGATGTGGTTTAAGAGAATGAAATGGAGAGTTAGATGTATGATATGGGATATTTTATGCTGATAAATGGTCAATTCATGATCTACCATGACCTTTTTCCGAATTGGTTAAAATAAGGTTAGGTTAATGGGGTTAGGGTTATACGCTTAATAACCAAATCCCATACTTTACTCTTGAAATATATCTGTGACTTTATTCTCAAATTGTCGACATTATTCTCAAAATTGACTTTCTCTAAATTAAATGTTTTGTTTAATCTCGAAACATTGCCACTTTTTTACAGTACTATTAATGCAACAAAAAAAATATCCAAGTACCACCATCCATAGATTTCTTTCTCTTCAATTGGCCCAAAAACTCCTCTGTAAGACATAGCCCTTATTTGAAGTGTTTCTAAAATCCCCTATGGGAAGAATGAATGGTGGAAAAACGATTGGAACCATTTCAGTGTTTGACCGCTAGGTTGTATGGGTATTATGACTCATAATGTGGTACTCTATTAAGAGAGTTTCGGCTAGCTGTTGTCCAATTTAATGGCTCATCAAGGCATGAACTGTGACCAGCCACCATCACTACTGTAAGCCCAGTATTATAATAAACACACAGCATCTAGAGTACTTTTTCATCAACATATGTGTTTTAATTAATAAAATAAATAGATTAGAAATAGATTTTTTTCAAGACTTTCAAAATGCAGATTTGTATTAGGGTCCTGTACTGTGTGACAAAAAACAACAGGACAATGAGTTTTTTCCGTATGCAGATGATTGTAACCACCTCAGCTAGGAAAGGAAGTGATTATGAGATCGGTTTGCAATATGCCTAATTCCTTAGATAAGGGAGAGCAGTCCATGTCCAGACTTCCTCGGTGACCTCAAGTACTCATTTACTCTGTCTTTTATGTTTTTTCGGGTTGCATCACTCATGGAAGGAAACTTCTGAGACACAGTGGTCCTGATGAACATTCGGAGGTTCACCGGCAAGCCAAATTTGCCTCGTGATCCATCCCAGTTGGTATTCTGTTCCCACTCGCGGTATCTCTCCTCAGTTACGCATGCACGGAATAACAAAACAGCATACCGGTCCGGACGGCCCCCGCTGCGGTTGGTGAGCAGTTCATCATATTCTGGTGTCAGACGAGGAATGGAAATGTCAGGGTGAACCTTTGAGCGGTATACATTAGAGCGTTTCGGGTAAAGAGCGCCCTGCTGCTGGGCGTGTGCATACTCCTCCCCCTTCCTCTTTTGGCGCCATGCAGTGGACCGGGGCACAGCTGGGCGGCGGGAAGGTGGTGGGGAAAGAGTGGAGTCCACGGACTGGCTTGCTGTGGCAGCAGCGGGGCCTCGATCCTGCAGCACAGACGCAGAATTAGAATACCTATTATAATTCTACTTTAATCTATTCATATACAGTTGAAGTCGGAAGTTTACATACACCTTAGCCAAATACATTTAAACTCAGTTTTTCACAATTCCTGACATTTAATCCTAGTAAAAAGTCCCTGTCTTAGGTCAGTTAGGATCACCACTTTATTTTAAGAATGTGAAAATGTCAGAATAATAGTAGAGAGAATTATTTATTTCAGCTTTTATTACTTTCATCACATTCCCAGTGGGTCAGACGTTTACATACACTCAATTAGTATTTGGTAGCATTGCCTTTAAATTGTTTAACTCGGGTCAAACGTTTCGGGTAGCCTTCCACAAGCTTCCCACAATAAGTTGGGTGAATTTTGGCCCATTCCTCCTGACAGAGCTGGTGTAACTGAGTCAGGTTTGTAGGCCTCCTTGCTCGCACACGCTTTTTCAGTTCTGCCCACAAATGTTCTATAGGATTGAGGTCAGGGCTTTGTGATGGCCACTCCAATATCTTGACTTTGTTGTCCTTAAGCCATTTTGCCACAACTTTAGAAGTATGCTTGGGGTCATTGTCCATTTGGAAGACCCATTTGCGAACAAGCTTTAACTTCCTGACTGATGTCTTGAGATGTTGCTTCAATATATCCACATCATTTTCCTTCCTCATGATGACATCAATTTTGTGAAGTGCACCTGTCCCTCCTGCAGAAAAGCACCCCCACAGCATGATGCTGCCACGGTTGGGATGGTGTTCTTCGGCTTGCAAGCTACCCCCTTTTTCCTCCAAACATAACGATGGTCATTATGGCCAAACATTTCTATTTTTGTTTCATCAGACCAGAGGACATTTCTCCAAAAAGTACGATCTTTGTCCCATGTGCAGTTGCAAACCATAGTCTGGCTTTCTTATGGCAGTTTTGGAGCAGTGGCTTCTTTCTTGCTGAGCGGCCTTTCAGGTTATGTCGATATAGGACTTGTTTTACTGTGGATATAGGTACCTGTTTCCTCCAGAATATTCACAAGGTCCTTTGCTGTTGTTCTGGGATTGATTTGCACTTTTCGCACCAAAGCGCGTTCATCTCTAGGAGACAGAACGCGTCTCCTTCCTGAGCGGTATGACGGCTGCGTGGTCCCATGGTGTTTATACTTGCGTACTATTGTTTGTACAGATGAACGTGGTACATTCAGGCGTTTGGAAATTGCTCCCAATGATGAACCAGACTTGTGGAGGTCTACAATTATTTTTCTGAGGTCTTGGCTGATTTCTTTTGATTTTCCCATGATGTCAAGCAAAGAGGCACTGAGTTTGAAGGTAGGCCTTGAAATACATCCATAGGTACACCTCCAATTGTTTAAAGGCACAGTCAACTTAGTGTACGTAAACTTCTGACCCACTTTAATTGTGATACAGTGAATTATAAGTGAAATAATCTGTCTGTAAACAATTGTTGGAAAAATTACTTGTGTCATGCACAAAGTAGATGTCCTAACCGACTTGCCAAAACTATAGTTTGTTAACAATAGTTTTTAAATAGAAATTTGTGGAGTGGTTGAAAAACAAGTTTGAATGACTCCAACCTAAGTGTATGTAAACTTCCCGACTTCAACTGTACCTTCTCACTGATGGCTCAAAATATTATTCAAGTTACTTTCTTGGAATTCCCTTTCATTTCACAGACCTGCTGCCATTTCATTGCTCCATTTTCCCTTATGTGAATATTCTGATGCTTTACGAGAGTACTCTTTACCTTACAGCAATCATCACAGACCTGGCACTGGAAATATTTCTCATCATGAGTCTCCATGTGCAGGTTCAGATTATATTTGCAAGAGAAATATTTGCAAAAAATCTGACATTTCCATTTGATAAAATGTGTGTCAACGTTAGTTGCAAGATGATCTACTTTGTTTGGACATAAAGCGTTCTACACACACACCACTGACAGGTTCTGTCTCACTAGTATGCACTCTAATCATAACAGAAAACTTGGTGTGAAAGGAATCCCCACATAACTTGCACCAATGAAGACCAGCAGTACCAATTTGACTGACCCGTGCTCTCTTTGATTCCGGTGGCTTTGACCCTGATGGAAGCTCTCCACTCGCCAGACGATCTACACTGAGGATTACACTGTTTTCACACTGAACAGCAGAACAGTGATTAAATACAGAGAGGGGCTGAGGTTCACTGGTTGGTTCTAATGACATGTATCCATCTCCATCAGGTTCTGTTTTGATCTGTTCCGTTGAAATGCTTGGTAGAGAGGCTCCCTGTCCATATTCCTCACCTTTGGTTTGGTAAATATGTGAAGGCTTAGTTGAGTCCTGATTCTGACACAAGCTTTTGACACAAGCAATAGTGAATATAACGTTAGGGTCTTTGGACTCCAGAGCATGAAGATGCTCTCTCCCATGACTGGTCCTGAGCTCCTGTTCATAAATCTGTGTGGGCTCTGGGTCCTCCATCCCCAGACTGGGGCTCCACTCCTCCTCACAGTGCTGCTGCTCAGGAGGAACCTTTTCAGAGACAGGGCGAGTGAGCTGCTGTAGGTCTGGAGGAAGGATGAAACAGATGACTAAGTGAATTCAGTTGACAAAAAGAATAAACCAAGACAACATAATTGTGCCCCCCACTCCTCTCCTCACATCTGTGAAGCTATACATGTACTTGGTGATTTACTTAAAGGGTGTATATGAAACAAGGGGTAATGGAGAAGGAAACCCTTCACCAGGCACCACAGTATTGTTTTTCTGACTATTGATTAAAATGATATGCCTAAAAATGTATCTATATGAATTTTAAACCAACGGTTTGCAAAGTACTTTTGAACGTTCGGGACGTTTGGCGTTCTGAAACAATGGACTTTGACGTCACTCAAGGGAACCAGTCAATCAACTGCAGCATATTAACCAGAAAATTGATAGCCCATTGCCTAATACCAGAATTAAGATGGACCTGCCTATTCATTCATATAGGCATCTGATTCTAGAAATACAAATAAATCTCTATTTTGAGCATCCATATGCAACATGCCTACATGATCAATGGCTTGCGATTCCCATTTGCAGAGATGATCATGCAATGCATGCTAGCAGTCGGGAGCTATATTGGTGGATAACCTTACCTACTTCATTGCATAATAATCGCTGTAGAAAAATTCATCATGAACTCATTTAGGCCTACTGGAACATGACAGGTAGCCAAAGGCAGGCTACCTCTTTTTATTGCTAGTTATTGATTTATTAAAATGACCGTAGCATTTCTGTTGTCAATACTTCGACCACAATACAGTAGCCTAGTAACTACAGTAGCGTAGTTGAAAGGTGGCTGTAGCAGTGGAGACGAGGGAGCTCGAGGCTATTACAAGCGACACTCGGCCCATCAATCAGGTGGTGGTTCATTTGAATTTAGAAAATGCTCCCTTTTTAAAAGAAATAAATGTTTTGCTCCATGAAGTAATCCAACAATGTGTACGCTGGCATCTTGTCTATGTCATTGATTGAGACAGGTGGGTCCACCCAAAAGTGCCGCATGTCATGATGACACTCACCTGTCTCGATCAATGAGAGAAGATTTGAAATAGACAAAATGGCGGCATACACATCGTTGGATTACTTCACGGAGTAAAACGTATTTTAATAACGGAGCATTCAAATGATCCACCTGCAACTGGACACAGACATTTTAGAAGATACATGTTTGGCCGAATTGAGAATGAAAAGTATCGCCAAGTTAAGGTTGGTTGAAAATTCTCTGTGCTACGCCAAACAATATTATCCTGTAACGGGTCATGGAGAATCACATTAACCTGTTACAAATCTATTTATACTCAACAAAAATATAAACACAACATGTAAAGTATTGGTCCTATGTTTCATGAGCCAAAATAAAAGATCCCAGAAAATGTCCATATGCACAAAAAAGCTTATTTCTCTCAAATGTTGTGCACAAATGTGTTCACATCCCTGTTAGTGAGCATTTCTCCTTTGCCAAGATAATCCATCCACCTGACAGGTGTGGCATATCAAGAAGCTGATTAAACAGCATGATCATTACACAGGTGCAACTTGTGATGGTGACAAGAAATGTGCAGTTGTCACAAGTTTTGAGGGAGTGTGCAATCGACATGCTGACTGCAGGAATGTCCACCAGAGCTGTTGCCACAGAATTTGTTAATTTCTCTACCATAAGCCTGGTGGACAACGTCGTTTTAGAGAATTTGGCAGTATGGCCAACCGGCCTCACAACCGCAGACCACGTGTATGGCGTAGTGTGGGCGAGCCATTTGCTGATGTCAACGTTGTGAACAAAGTGCCCCGTGGTGGCGGTGGGGTTATGGTATGGACAGGCATAAGCTACGGACTACGAACCCAATTGCATTTTATCGATGGCAATTTAAATGCACAAAAATACCATCTCTACCATAAGCTGCCTCCAACGTCGTTTTAGAGAATTTGGCAGTACGTCCAACTGGCCTCACAACCGCAGACCATGAGTAACCACGCCAGCCCAGGACCTCCACATCTGGCTTCTTCACCTGCCGGATTATCTGAGACCAGCCACCCGGACAGCTAACGAAACTGAGGAATATTTCTGTCTGTAATAAAGCCCTTTTGTGAGGAAAAACTAATTCTGATTGGCTGGGCCTGGCTCAACAGTGGGTGGGCCTGGCTCCTAAGTGGGTTGGCCTATGCCCTCCCATAGCTGCGACCCTGCCCAGTGATGTGAAATCCATAGATTAGGGCCTGATTGACTGATTTCCTTATATGAACTGTAACTCAGTAAAATCGTTAGTTGTTGCACGTTGAGTTTATATTTTTGTTCATATGCCACCAGTTTAGCGAGTGGTTACGCCAGTCATGCCACAGCGCAATTGACAGAAACCAACTGTTTTTCTGCAAATGCACGTAAAAAGTAGTTTAAAACTAAGTTTTACTTTTAAAATTAGGTGAAATTAGATTGCTATTGGCTGTGAATAGGCTACTGGGTGGGTGGTTGTTGAGTTGTTTTCTAACAGTTGTTTGCCCTGCTAAAATGTTTCATATACACACACTTTAATCAATTAACGTTACTAACCTGCTCTATGCAACTTTATCACTGGTTTAAGAACGATATCAAGCAGCTTCCGTAGCTTCTCGTTCTCCTCCTTTGAACGAGTGATTTCTTCCTGGTACTCTGCCACCGTTTTTTCAACAGCTCCAAATATCTCATCAGCAGCCGCTGTTAATCGTTCATTGAGAAGCACTCTCAGCAACGATATTTTAGCCATTTTTGCAGAATGAAACTCGTTCTGTACTGTCCGAACAAAATTTCACATTGACTCTCTTCCTACGGAACAGCACAAAACAATGCAGTTGCTCGCATGCTCTGTTCCTCGTTTATCGACTGAGCGGCGTGACAAAAGTTGCATTACCGCCACCTGCTGTGGAGTTTGTGTAATGGGTTATCTGATTCAATCGTGGTGTCAATAAAGCGACTAGTAGCAAAGATTTGAAATGAATTGATCCATGAGTAATAATAATCATTGCCTTTAGATGTTATTCAACGTTGGATACTTAAGCAATAAGACCGAGCGGGTGTGGTATATGGCCAATATACCATAGCTAAGGGCTGTTCTTAAGCAAGACGCAACGCGGAGTGCCTGGATAAGGCCCTAACCTAACCATGGTATATTGGCAATCTACCACAAACCCCCGAGGTGCGTTATTGCTAATATAAACTGGATACCAATGTAATTAGAGCAGTAAAAATCCATGTTTTTTCATACCCGTTGTATACGGTCTGATAGACCATGGCTTTCAGCCAATCAGCATTCAGGGCTCGAACTACCCAGTTTATAATAATACATTATTCATTGTCAAAGTTCATGGCACAAATATTCTTCCACAAGTAATTCTGGACAGGTCTCCGTGCCTCTGGAACCGAAAGACCACCGCACAGGAAGCTGCGCTCTCATTGGTCAGTATAGTAGAGCCCTGCATTGCATGAATTTTAAGCCCGAGCCCTACCCATGCCCGCGACGTTACCCTACCCAGGCCCGATTGCTTTTGTCAAATTTAAGGCCCGGCCCTGCCCGAAACCCGAAATCAGAAATAACTTCCTCCATTAGTAAATCATTAGCTGCTCCTCTCTGTCTCACTCGCTCCCTGCACGCTGCTTACTCTGCATGCGCTCTGCTTATGGAGGCTCTGGGTCTGTGAGTATCCACGGCTCTGCTTGGGCTGCTCAATGATGAGACGAAATAGTAGTTAGCTGAGCTACTTTTTGTCACTCTAAACTCCGACAAAACTCAAGTAACATTATTATTTTCTGCGAAATAATATCTCCTTTTTTTTTATTTGACAAGATTGAAGCACTTATGACACCATGTTATGACCTTAGTCAGATATGACTGTACTGCGCTGTACGGGCTTGGATCGGGTAGCAGAGCTCTATAGTGTAGTCAGAGAGTTGAGAAATGTCGAGAAATCAAAAGGGATGGTGTAAATTGGTGACGTTCGTTCAGTTTCAAACATCTTTCAACGAGACCTCTACGTTCACAAACTGTAAGTAACTTTCATTATATTAATAAATGGCTGTAACAAGATCGAGGTGACCTTTGACATCGACGGCAATGGCATTCTGAACGTATCAGCGGTGGACAAGAGCATGGGCAAAGAGAACAAGATCACCATCACCAACGACAAGGGGCGGCTCAGCAAAGAGGATATTAAGAGGATGGTGCAGGATGCCAGCAAATACAAAGCTGAGGACGACGCACAGAGGGAGAAGATAGCAGCCAAGAACTCCCTGGAGTCGTACGCCTTCAATATGAAGAATATGAAATAAGTTTATAGGTCTGTTGGCTGTTTCCTTCTCATCATAGCAGATTCAGTATTCACAAAAAATATATAAATAATGGAAACAATACCATTAAATATTGTAAACAAAACTTTGATAGATTTCTAAACCACCAGAGAGAGGAGAGCAGGTGAAGACACCTTAATGGCCACTATTTATCAACTCTTTATTCTGTGATAACATCTGATACAATCACTATGGCCATTCTTGGAAAAAGAGGCACATTTCTGGTTATCACAAAAGTAAAATCGTTACATTTCTGGCACATATTAGGTCTATAAAAAAAAGGAATACAGGTCACATTTTCCTTACTTTATGCTTAGTGGTGTCAAGCTCAGAGAACCAAATATAATTGATTTGGAATAATTAATATTCCTTGGGTCACTGAAGGAAAGTACTAGATGAAAACCGTTATTTTATTATAATGTATATCTTTTCATATTTTATTTGGGGTATAGGGGAGGGTCACATATATTTTTTCAAGCGTTCAGGGAGGGTCAGGAAAAAAATATTTTACTGAAGGGAGGGCCACCATTTTCATTTCAGAGAGATCCGATTTTCTCCAGGTATCCCTCATTATAAATAACGTACAGTCAATTATAAAAAATATCTGAGACAGCTACGCAAAAATCGTGGCAGGAACAGACATACGGAAACTTGAAGACAGCACTTTCTAGCTGTATTCAAAATACAGCTTCTCTCCCTTTCAAACAAATGCTTGGCATTTTAATAGAATACATATTATGACTTGCGCATCCCATGTCAATACGGTAGTTGAACTGGGAAGAATAAGGGAATATTCAATGCAGTCGTCAACATTTAGGAAGGATGTTCACGTAATATCCGTAGGCTTAAACCGGGGAAAGTTATTTCCTGAAGTTGACCAGGAGTGAATAAGTCCTACTTTGAGCTCTCACACCAACCAAACCCTAAACAAACACTAGATGATTTTCACGACTAAGACATTTGGTGCCATTACAGAACAGCTCGGACACAAATGATTGATAATGGAACCGTCAGAGAAATATCAGAATGACGACAATGGTAAGAACGTCACCTAGCTAGCCATCAACAAGTGCTTTAGCTAGGCTAGCTTGATTGCTAGCTAACTAACCCTTAGTGAAAGCCAAAACTCACAAATGCGTTTGCATTTTGGAATGTAGATACAGATCTCTAAAAATGTACCAAATGTTGCTATTGCTGGAGCTGTCACTTGCTGAGTGAACTCTTTTGACCTTTCTGTTACTGCCACAAAGTCAAAATTGGCTATATCGTAAAGATTAATAAACGAAAATGTACTTTTTGGTCTTAATTCAAGGTTGGAGTTAGGCATACGGTTAGGGTTAGGTTTAAAATCAGATTTTAAGAAGATAAATTGTAGAAATAGGCGGGGGTTTAGCCATAATAATTATGATTTTGTGGAGACGTCAGTCAACCTAGTTAGAAGCTGTGGCAGTTGTGTGCCAAGGATTGCCTTGTCTCTACTGAGACACAGCCAAAACAATGTTATGTCAGTTCGATTGTCAACAGGTGGTTGATAAAAACAGCTCCTGTTGTATTATTGTACACATATTATTACATTCATGAATTGCTTTGCATGTGGTGTTTTGCAATGTTATTGACATTGGAAGGAATAGCCTGTGTAGTAGGCCTAAGTGCAATTGCTTGCATGATCATTCTTTATGCAGCTCATAAGATATCTTGAAGTCAGTCTCTCTCTGGGACTGTTGAACTCCATTCACAACCTTGTATTGTCCTACATTCACCATAAACAGATCTCTTATGTTATCTCTCCATTTTTCTGCTTGTCAGATGCAATGGAGAGCTTACAGGCCCAGCTAGCAGATTGCAGAGCGCAACTGGAGCACTGGCAGGGCGTGGCGACAATCTGCGAACTAAGCAAACAGGAGGAGCTGGGAGAGCTGCAG